>NC_132853.1:44841583-45149169 GCF_048164855.1 Canis lupus baileyi
TTATGTCTATGCATGTCAGCAAACCTGGCCTTCTCGTCCTGTTTCCTGTCTCTAGAACAAGATTTCTCAACCTTGGCACTGTTGACATTTTAGACCAGATCATTCTTTCTGGAGAGGTGCTGACCTTTGCATCCCTGGCCTCTGCCCACCAGGTGCTAGTGGCAGCCCCCTACTGGTCACAAATGTGACAAAAAATGTCTTCAGACATGGCCAAATGTTGCCGTGGCAACAAAAATCAGCCCTGATTGAGAGCCATGACTCCAGGGTAAACAGATTTTCCAAGACAGTCCATATGTTTTCCCGGCTATAGGACAGGTCCTTTCACTCTCCAGAGTGTTGTGATCTGGACAGGGAGTTAAGTGGTTCCCCCCAGTTACTGTGGTCTCAGTAAATCACAACTCCATATTTCCAGTTGCTTATGCCAAAACTGAAGATGTTCTTAACTGTGCTCATTCCCTGATACCCCCAGCCAAGCACTCGTGGGTCCAGTTAAATAACACCACCTTTAAACTGTGTGCTGTGTCTAGCACCTCTCTCCACATCCGGTGACTGATGCCACCGCTTTTCTTGCCCAGCAAAACGTGTGTCCCTCTTCCGGCTATTCTCAGCACAGCCGCCAAAGCTGTCATGTCTGATTAGAAGTGGGATCATGCCACTCCTGCACTCAAAATCCTTCAGGGGCTTCCCCTTCCACTCAGAGGAAAAGCCAAAATCCAGCTGTGCTGGCCTCTGCTATTCCTTGGACACCTGGCAGGTCCTGATTCAAGGCTTTCCTCTGTGAATTCCTTCTGCTTGGTCCCCTCCTGCTCACCCCATTCCGGACATCTGCATAGCTGCTCCCTTGTTTCCTCAAGTTCGTATTCTACTGTCAGCTTCCCAGACCACCCTACTTACAACCGCCCCCTCGATTCCTCTCCCCTGATTTATTTTTTCCATAGCTCTTAACCATTATCTGACATACTAAAATTGTACCCGTTTATTTATTTGCTTACTTCCTAAGTTATTGTGTGGCTTTCAGGATGAGAATGCAGACTCCATGAAGGCAAGGACTTTTCTCTGTTTTACTTGCTGTGCTGTGCTTAGTGCCTTTAGCAGTTTCCCCAGGAAATGCGTGGTGGGCACTCATTAAATACTGAATGAGTGCAATAATGAGTTTATTGAATGCTTGCTTGCTTCTAGGCCTGGGGCTGAATGCTGAGTATTCAAAAGGAAGTGCAGTCCTGTTCCTACCTTCAGGAAGCTTACAGTCTATCAGCGGACATGCACATGTGAACACATAAGCACAGTCGAGCAAGATGTTTGCAATAAAGAGAAGAATGCAGGGAGGTAGGATAGAGGAATAGAAGGGGTTGGTGGAGCACAAGGGGAGTGCTCTGTGTTGAGCAGGAAGTAGATGGTGGGGACAGGATGGTACTTAAGATGCTCTTTTCTTCTTTCTTTTTTTTTAAGATTTAGTTTATTTATTTGAAAGAGAGATAGCGAAGTAGAGCATGAGCAAGGGGAGAGGCAGAGGGAGAAGCAGACTCCTGATGAGCAGGGAGCCTGTTGCAGGGCTCGATCTCAGGACCCTGGGATCATGACCTGAGCCAAAGACAAACACTTCACCCACCGTGCCACCCAGGCACCCCTAAGATGCTCTTTCCTGCTGCCCTATCTCAGTCCATAATCTGCCTTCCTCCTGTGGTGCAAATACAGAGCGAATGGCAATCTAAAGCCACCACGTGTACAATCCTGACTCTTTAGCATGGTATGTGGCACTCGCCATCAGTTGGCTCCCTGCCCAAGTTTATTATTGCAGAAGAGTTCCTGCAAACTGCCTTTCTCACCAACTAGACTGGTGGGAACAGGATGTGTTTTTGCCACCCTGAGGCTTCTCCTTGCTCCTGGGATGCCCTCCCCCACTGCATGGTCGATATGACAGGCTTCAAGATTGGGCTGACATGGAATAATCTTGATGAAGGCTTCTTGATGTCACTTTCCGTCTGGATGAATTATCACACAAAAGGCGATAGGCACCTGCATTAGGCAGCGTGGAAAAGCATGTTTCTCAACAGAATGAACCTATTAAGAAGGTTCGAAGAACAGTGCAAAAACATAAATACCATCCATCAAGACTGTGTTATGAACTTTGAGTAACTGCAGTCTGAGATGCACATTCCTGGAACAAGAAATGACAAACCTGTCATAGGTAGGTATAAACAAGGAGACAACATAGGCTCAGGGCCCGGGCGATGAGAGAAGAGGAAGATTAGTACCTTTTCAAAGCATTTCCCTCATCTGCCTAAAGTTTAATCTGGGACAGGTTGGAATTAAATTCTGGACCACACTATATTTATGACTACATATAATTGTATTTAAATGTAGATTAAAACGAAATCCGTAGTAAACTAGATAAGTTTATCTTAGGTTTTGAGTTTTATGATTTATAACTACTAATCTCTATTATTGTGATAAAGTTGGGGGTTGAAAGTACCAATTCAAGTATTTTTAAAAGTAAATGTTACAACCAGGTAGACCAGAATGTGATTGCAACCAAGATTCAACCAGAGTCTGATCAGTTGGGTCAGCAGCATGCTTTGTAGAAGAGTATCTGTAGGACCTGTTACTCTTTGAATACTTATTCAACAATTGGATACTTGAGTATTAACTTCAACATGCAGTTGAACAATTCTATAGCTGAAGGCCTAAGTATCAGGCATTATTTTGATCCTATCACATTGTTAAGAACCTATGAATTAAGTGTGTTTTCTCTACTTCCACATAATGAAGCTGAAGCTTAAGGAGGTTTAAGACCTTCAGCAGCCAGCAAGACAAGAATGCAAGATCCAAACCCAGTTTATTCCAAAGTCAAAGCTCATTCTTTTTTTTATATCAATATTTTTCATTTATTTATTAGAGAGAGAGAGAGCATTGGGAGAAACAGAGGGGAAGGGACAAGCAGGCTCTGCACTGAGCATGAAGCTCTATGTAGGGCTTGATTCCAGGATCCTGAGATCATGACCTGAGCCAAAACCAAGAATCAGATGCTCAACCGACTGAGCTACCCAGGCACCCTAAAGCTCATTCTTTTTTTTTTCCCAAAGTTCATTCTTAACCACAAAGCACATCTGCCTCTGTGCTACAGCAATGGATGATTTCATTTTAGGCATTTGTATCTGAATTGAGGATAATCTTTTGCATCCAATTTATACAGATTTTGATGGGAATCTGTGTGTCATGAATCTTGGTTAGTCACAGAAATTATTTATTCAGTCTGTAATTGTTACAGTGTAAACTCATTGAGATTAATGAAATAGCTGATAATAATGTTTGAGGCCTAATTGTTATCTTGGGCAGGTATACTGCATGCTTGGTATCTAATCACATAATGGGCCTTTGTGAAAACAGAACAGTTCTAAGACTAGTATCAGCAATTCATGAAGGAAGATTAAAGCAGCTGACAAGGTCTTGAAAATTCCCCTGGGTATTATGGATTTCATTTTAAGTGAAAAATGCAAAGCAATTAAATTTCTTGTAACAGAATTCCTTAATTACACACAATTTATACTGATGATTTAATTTTACTTAAAAGTTAGCAACTTTGATTTCTTACAAATATGTAAAATGCATTGGTACATATGGAAAAGATGAAGAGGGTATGCAAAAAAAAAAAAAAAAAAAAATTTGGCCTAAGGGGTAGTAAGGGAACTGGAAGATTTTTCTCCTTAAAAAATTTTTCAGGGCAGCCCAGGTGGCTCAGCGGTTTGGTGCCGCCTTCAGCCCAGGGCCTGATCCTGGAGACTGGGGATGGAGTCCCACGTCAGGCCCCCAGCATGGAGCCTGCTTCTCCCTCTGCCTGTGTCTCTGCCTCTCTCTCTCTCTCTCTCTGCCTCCTGCCCCCGCCGTGTCCTTCATGAATAAATAAATAAAATATTCTTAAATTTTTTTTCAATATTATTGTTTAAATGGTTTCTCATTTTTAAAAGAAACAAATAAGTAAAACTTACTAACGCATAGAATAACGTAGCAGATTGTATTGTATTTTGCTATTTATGTGCTGTTACACAAGTCACTTCATTCCATACATTTAGAATATATTTATTATAAAAACAACTAGATGACAAATTACCCCATCCCTTCTACTTGCCCTAAAATCCCTTGGGGGCAAATCACCTCTTATAGTTGAATTGTGTTCCCCAAAAGATACGTTCAAGTCCTACCCCTTGTGAATTTGACCTTATTTGGAAATGTCTTTGTAGATGCAGTCAAATTAAGACTAGGTAATATTGGATTAATATAGGCTTTAATCCAATGACTGGTATCCTTATCAAGCAAGGGATACTTGGACACACAGAAGACAAACAGGGAAAAGCCAAGTGACAACAGAAGCAGAAATCGGAGTGATGCATCTACAAACCAGGCATCACCAAGGATTGTGGGCGGTCACCAGAAGGAAAAAGCAAGGAAGCCTCAGAGGCAGCGCAGCCCTGCCAACATCTTGATTTCAGACTTCTGGCTGCCAGAACTGTGAGACGATGAATTTCTGTTGTTTGAAGCCACTCAGTTTGTGGTAATTTGTTACAACAGCCTTATATTGGGTGTTGCATCACCCAAACCTGCAAGGTCCACATGGCATCACCATCTGCATGGGATGAAGCGAAGGAAGCAGTGTGGCATTGGATAACCCAGGAATAGGAGGACTCTCAAATCTTCCACAGGTACTTGCTGAGAACTGCAGCCCAAACTAGGAAGGATTCTGCTGGATTGAATTCATGAATGTATGCAAGAGGCTAGGATGGCATAAGGTCCAATCATGTCTAATGATACTTGAGGAATCCAATCTCCATAAGCTCAGGAAACTAGCACATCAAAGATCCTTTCCAGGAAAGTTCTGTTTTGAACATGATGGAGTTACAGCCTACCCAGCCTTCCTTCAGATAAACTCTGAGCAAAATACCAAAAACAACAAGCAACAGCAGACAGATTTTGGAAGGCTTAAACTCAGATGGAAAGCTCCCCCTCTTTCTTGTCAGGCAAACCAGGAAAGGGGCTTAGGGCAATCCGCTTCCACAGAGTGAGGAGGGAATCCCAGAAAAGACATCATGAGAGATGGAGGACCCCAAAGTCAGTGTGAAAGCCTGCCAAGTTTCTGGCTCATCCTCGGGACACACACATGGGCAAAACAGGCTGAAGTCAGTCTGAAATGAGAGCCGAGACACCACCCAACACAGGTGTTGACAGTTTGCAGTTAATTGCCTACTACAACATAAATATCAACAATCTGGAGGAAAATAATAGAATCCACAGTGTCTAGGTTACAAGGCAAAATTATATACAAAGAGTCAGAAAAGATGAGATCTGTTTTAAAGGGAGAAGACAGTCCACTGATGTCGACTCCAAGATGACCAACGCGTTAGAGTTAATCAGACTAGACTTAAATGCAACTGTTGTAACTATACTGAATGAAGCAAAAGGAAACATGCTGGCAGGGAATCAAAATACAGGAAATTTATAGAAACGTAAAAAAGAAACGTAGATTTTTAAGCAAAAATACAACATAAAAATAAGTTCTGGTAATACAAATTCAAATCTAAAATTGATTGGATGGCCTCAGTAGAAGAATGGAGATGATAGAGGACATGATCAGTGAACCTCATAGGTAGGTAGGTAGATAGATCTCTTTTTTTTTTTTTTCTTTTTTTGATCTCTTTCTGAGGAGTGTACTATAGTGAGCTCCCAATAAGAAATAGGAGTGGAAAGATTTTGATGTAAAGACTCGTGATAAGCATTAAGTATATACTTAATTTGAAATATTAATAAAGAGTAACAGGGATGCCTGGGTGGCTCAGTCGGTGAAGCATCTGACTCTTGATTTTGGCTCAGGTCATGATCTTGGGGTCCTGGGATCGAGCCCCATCAAGCTGAATGCTTAGGGAGTCTGCTTGAGGATTCTCCCTCCCTCTCCCCTGGCCCCTCCCTTGCTCACTCTCTCTCTCTCTCTCTCTCGCTTTTCAATAACAGTAATAAGGGATAATGCATTATACTGTAGATACAGTACAATTATTTTGAATGATGAAGAATCAGGACTTTATGTAAAAAGTAGAATAAGCTTGCTGATCTTCTTAGTGGTCTTAGGACTAAAAAAACTTAAAATCAGATGTTGGACAGGTGAAGGAGAAAAAGAAAAGGTAGATGAGATTGCTGGCTATTCAATATTGCTTAGAGTAGGAGGCCAGGCAACAATCTATTATGACTAAACACAGTTTATCCCAGGAATACAAGGGTGGCTCAGTATTAGAAAAATCCAAAATTTATCACATTTATGGGACTAAACGGGAAAATGATATAATCATCTCTGTAGATGTAAAAAAGACATTTGACCAATTTAATACCTGTTCTTTAATACCTTTCTAAAAATGTTCAAGTATTGATACATGTGTGCTTCCTAACATGTGAATTATGTGCGTGCACACACACACACACACACTTCATGAAGACTTACTCGAGCTTTTCCTGCAAAACTCAGAAACAATATAATGATGCTTACAATCTCCACTCTTATTTAATACTATGTTGGAAGTATTAACTGACATACTTAGATAATAGTTATCAATCAAGATACAGAGATTAAAAAGCAAGAAGTAAAACTATAGAGACCTGTGCTATCCAATAAGGTAGCTGAAAGCCACATGTGAATGTTTACATTTAAAGTGAATGTTCTTGGGGATCCCTGGGTAGCTCAGTGGTTTGGCACCAGCCTTTGGCCCAGGGTGTGATCCTGGAGTCCCGGGATCGAGTCCCACATCGGGCTCCCGGCATAGAGCCTGCTTCTCCCTCCTCCTGTGTCTCTGCCTCTCTCTCTCTCTCTATGTCTATCATAAATAAATACATAAATAAATATTAAAAAAAATAAAGTGAATGTTCTCAGGGGCGCCTGAGTGACTCAGTGGGTTAAGTGACTGACTTTTGGTTTCAGCTCAGGTCATGGTCTCTGAGGAAGGTGATCAAGCCCCGCATCAGGCTCCTTGCTCAGCTGAGAGTCCCTCTGCCCCTCCCTCCTCTGCAATAAACAAATAAATCTTAAAAAAAAAAATAAAGTAAGTATTGTCAGTTTGGGGGCACATGAGTGGCTCAGTAGGTTAAGCATCTGCCGTCAGCTCAGGTTGGGATCTCAGGGTCCTGCAAGCTCTATATGGGGCTCCCTGTTCAGCGAGGAGTCTGCTTTTTCCTCTCCCTCTGCTTCTACCCCGCCCCACTGCTCATGCTCTCTCTCTCTCTCTCTCTCTCTCTCTTTCTCAGATAAATAAAGTCTTAGGAAAAAGAAAAAACTATTGTCCCTGGCTTGGAGCCCATTGTGAGGCTCTAGCCCCGGACCCTGAGATCATGACCTGAGTGGAAATCAAGAGCTGGCCAGTTAACTTACTGAGCCATCCAAGCCCCACCAAGATTTAATAATAAAAAGTTTTTTGGAACGAAGTTTTTATAAGTAAAAGAAAGTTAGTCACATTAGGCACAGTCCAGGTACTTCCTAGCTATATGCAGATCGTGGCTGCTATTTTGGACAAGGTAGATATTAAACATTTCCATCATTACAAAAACTTCTGTTGGACAGTTCTATTATAGAATATATGAATATATATATATATAACTTGAATATAACGTATATATAACTTGAATATATATATATATATATATATATATATATATATATATATATATATAACTTGAAACTCAAAATAAGCAGTGGAAAAAATACTACCAACAATTAAAAAATTAGGAAAGTGCTGAGTTTTAAAATTAATGTACCAAATCAGTATCTTGCATATATAGGCTATTTTTACAATAGCAATAAATATAAATAAATATAAATTTTCATGCTCTTGGATAGGAATGCTCAACATCATGAAAATTTTAGTTTTCCCTTCATTAATCTACAGACATAATGCAGTCCCAATAGAAATATGATTTTTTTGTGTTTTTTTTTTTTCTGTAATGAGACGTGTAGGTTATAAGATGCCTGAGGAGAATTAAACAAGCAAGAAGGCCCTGACTAAGGAAAGCAGTGGGGGGAGTGGTGGCTGCTGGTTTGCAAACTGGCCCCCTACAGGGAGGGCCAGAGAAATGGAGACAAGGCAGGCCACTCCAGAAGGGCAGGTGGCAGTTTTAAGAAGGGAACTCATGTGGCTTGTTTTGGGTGCCACCTGGTGAGTAGATCTCTGAACCAAAGGGAGAATCTTAAACATTTACACAGAGGCCTTCCATCATGTGCACCATCCAGAAGGTCTCAACAACACATGGCTCTCTCAAGACTACATCCCTGAAAATGCCTCTGGCTGTCCGCATGGCGGGCAAAACATACCTTGTACATTCCAAGTACAGGAGAGGGAGTGAGGAGCCGCTGAGTACCCGGGTCCAGTGTAGGGTGGGGGGTTTGGGAGTTGGGAGTGGGGGGACTGCAGGATGGTCAACCAGTGGTCATATCCTCTCCATGACTTCCTCCAATAGTAGTCTTACCAGATATTAAAATATACTCTAAAGCAGTGATTCTCAACTTTTTTTTCCCCTCCAGGGAACACTCAGCGATGTCTGGAGACATTTTTGGTTGTCATAGCTAAGGGGTTGGGGTAGGAGCAGTGGGCTGCTACTGGCATCTGGTGAGTAGAAGCAAAGGATAATGCTACATATCCTGCAGTGCACAGAAGAGCCCCCCTACAAAAAAAGAATGATCTTGTCCATAATGACAATACTGCAGAGGTTGAGAATCTTGGCTCTAAAGCTTCTTTAACTAAGCCAAAAAAAAAAAAAAAAAAGAAAGAAAGAAAGAAAAAAAAAAAGAAAAAACTAAGCCATCTCTGTATTAGTGCATGAATAATGGGCCACTGGAAAAAACATAGTTCTTTTATTAGATCCAGTTGCCTGTTAAATCTAGTATACAATCAATATAGACACACTGCATATTAGTGAGGGAGGGGTTGATTTTTTAAATAAGGAGGATTGTGATATCTGGATAGCCATATGAAAAAAAGCTAAAGTTGAACCCATCCTTAGATATACTTCAGGATAAATTAAAAATAGATCAGGTGTTCAAGTGTAAAAAAAAAATGGAACATGATATACGTATAGAAGCTTTTATTCAACTTAACAGGTACGTCTTCATAAATTCTTTTTTTTTTTTTTTAATTTTTTTTATTTATTTATGATAGTCACAGAGAGAGAGAGAGAGGTGCAGAGACACAGGCAGAGGGAGAAGCAGGCTCCATACACCGGGAGCCCGACGTGGGATTCGATCCCGGGTCTCCAGGATCGCGCCCTGGGCCAAAGGCAGGCGCTAAACCGCTGCGCCACCCAGGCATCCCCCGTCTTCATAAATTCTTATAAATAAGATCACCACCATCTACATCAAGAAAGAGAACATTACTGTCACTACAGAAGGTATTTTCCCGATTACAGTTTTTCCTCCTTCCAGAATTAATCGCTATTCTGGTATTCTGACTTTTATGGAAATCAGTTCCTTGATTTTCTTTATATCTCTAAGAGTCTAAAAAGGACTATTGCATTTTGCCCTTTATTGTATTTTATATACATGCAAGCATTCTTTATCTCTCCTTACGTTTCTTGCTTTTTTTTTTTTTCCTCTGAAGATGTTTATGTAATATATCCACATTGGCCTGTCTGACTGTAGTTCATTTTGATTGTCTTATAATATTCCTTTTACAGATTTACCCTCATTCATTCTGTTGTTGAGAGGTAGTCGAGTTGTTTCTACCTTTTGGCTCTTATAAATAATGCTGCTATAAACATTCTTTTATAAATATAAATATAAATATAAATATAAATATAAATATGGTGCACACACCCATGCATTGTTCCAGAATATACAGGAGTATCTGGGGAGAAGTATGTTATATTCTTTTTTTTTTTTTTAAAGATTTTATTTATTTATTCATGATAGTCACAGAGAGAGAGAGAGAGGCAGAGACACAGGCAGAGGGAGAAGCAGGCTCCATGCACCGGGAGCCCGATGTGGGATTCGATCCCGGGTCTCCAGGATGGCGCCCTGGGCCAAAGGCAGGCGCCAAACCGCTGCGCCACCCAGGGATCCCTGTATGTTATATTCTTGAAAAGAATGTGCAATCTATGGTTGTTACAAGCAATGCTTTTATAAGTATCTATTCAAGTTTTGTTAGTCATGTTTTTCAAATCTTTTATATCTCTCTGTCCTAACTTTTTATTTATTGCGTCAGTTACTCAAAGGTTTTTTTTTTTTTTTTTTTTTTTTTTCCCACAGTATGATTTATGGATATTCTTCTTTCTTCTGTGGTTCTTTTTTCTTTATGTATTTTTAGACTGTATTATTAAGTGTACATAAACTGTAAAATGGTTTCCTTCCTTTTAAATTAAATATTTTATCCTTATGAAGTGGTCCACATTGTCCCTAGTTTCGCTTTTGATTTTCAAGTTTACTTTCTTTCCTATCCATCGGGCTAGCCCAACCACCCCACTGGGCGTGCAGCCTGCTTAAGATCCTTTCTTTCTTCTACCTCTGTTCCTCTCGCCTCCCTCACACACTCTCTTTCTAAAAAAGGTAAATCAATTAAATAAAATGTTACAATTTCTTGAATTTAGAGTAAGAAAAATAAAAGGAAGTGAAATTAGAATTGTTGAACTTTACATGTCTTTTTACCATAGGAAAACTCATTTCCTAAAATATGTCTCTAAGGTTAATAATAAAAAAAAGGTACAGGTATAAATATTAAAAATATTAAGCTTGGGCAGCCTGGGTAGCTCAGCAGTTTAGCACCACCTTCAGCCCAGGGCCTGACCCTGGAGACCCGGGATCGAGTCTCACGTCGGGCTCCCTGCATGGAGCCTGCTTCTCCTTCTGCCTGTGTCTCTGCCTCTCTCTTTCTATGTCTCTTATGCATAAATAAATAAAATCTTTACAAATAAAAAATAAATAAAAATTAAAATTAAAATATTAAGCTATTGGAGTCATTATGTTTTTTTAAAACACTTCAGCCTTCAAATTTAGGAAGTATTTATAGACTGGGTGCTGTGAGCTGTAGGGATACTCTTCCTCTCATCTTCCCTGTGGTGAGTTACATCACTTGTACACCATCCGGCTTACCGCATTCACATTCCTGTTCACTGTAATCCTGGGGGTTGTTTTGCTCTCTGATCAAACAGACTCAAACTTAACACTGGGCTTTCACTTCTTGTTTCTTAGTTCCTGAATTCTTTGAGACATCTGAATTATGTTATCAAGCCTTCAGAAAGGCTCCTGGTGCAGCTGCACTCCAGTAAGTCATGTCACATTTGAAAATATGACCATATAAATAGAATGAATGGCTCACTAATTGAATGAGAATACTCCTGCTGACACCTTCTTTCCGGGAAGGCATTGCAGATCACTAATTCTCAGACTTTAATATGTGTACATATTACCTGGGAACTGTTAAAAATGAAGATTTGGGACACCTGGCATTGGCTCTGAGTTCTGCATGTCTAACAAGGGTCCAGGTATTCCCATGCTACTGACCTGTGGATCCCACTCTGAGCAACACTCGGGAGGACTTGGCTTCCTTGTCTTTGGACCTGGATGTGGCGACAGACAAGCTGAAGGCCAGTTTTATTTTTCCCCTCTTGAAGATAATTTGCTCTTTCTGCCTGGATGTCTAAAGGATTCCTCTGTCCTTGAGATTCAGTCATCATGTGGCATTTGAGCATTCTCTCTCAGACTTTCCTGGAAAAAAAAAAAAAGAGTATGTTCTTTTTAATTTGGAAATGCAGCCTTTTTCTTGTTTATGGGATATGCTTCCTGAATTATATTTTTGTGCACATCTGTACCATCTGATGGGTCTCTATTTCATGGAGAGAAATTCATGATCAAATTATCTTGGTCGGTGTTCTGGATCTTGTCGCTTCATTTATTGCTTTATTTTCTCTATTATTTTTGAAATGCATTTACTGATTATCTGACACTTCTCTATGTGAGTAATTCAATTCTCACTAGTGTCTATTCTATTAATCTTTCTTTCTTTCTTTCTCTTTCTTTCTTTCTTTCTTTCTTTCTTTCTTTCTTTCTTTCTTTCTTTCTTTTTACTTTGGCTGTAATTACCTAGTTTGAGACTTTGGAATAATTTTCCTTGGGCCAATATTACCCTTCCTTATTCCATTCTTGAGCTATGTTTTACTGTAAGGTAGCTCTGTGCCCCTTGCATGCTATATTCCACTCTTCCCTCCATAGGATATTTGCAGTTACCAAGCTACTGCCTTTTGCTAAGACTTGAGTGCCTCTGTCTCACCTGATATAATGTGGTGACTTCTTGACTCTTTTTCCAAAGTGCATTACATCTGCTTATTCAACCTTTGGACTCTTTCCCTCGATTCAGAGCAGCCCACCAGAGATAGTGGGGGCTCATTATTCATCTCTCCCTCGCCTCCCAACAACAGTGAGATATTGCAATATATGGAAAATATATGTAGTTGGTCATTCAGATGACCAGAATATATTTCTCATATACATTTGGTTTTCATCCACAGTTCCTGACTCACAGTTCATAAAACCCTTAGAATTTCCTGAGCAATAAGAGCAAGAGGAGCATCTTTTGTTATAATACGTGGTCTCTAGTCCTCATCTCCTGCAAATGCTTCAAAGCCATCAAGATGCAGTGGGTGTTTCCATATTCATTACCAGTCCCTTTCCACCACAGTTGGGTTTATGTTAATGAGTCACTTTTGGAAAGCACCTAAGAAAGAGGACTGGTTGCCAGGGGAACCAACCAAGAATAGAGGGTGGAACTTTCAGTTCCACCCTCTGATTTCCGGGGAGGAGAGTAGTATTGGAGGAATCAATCACCAATGACCAATGAGTTCATCAATCATGCCTATGTAAGGAAGCCACCACTAAAAACCCAAAGAGGAGGGGATTCAGAGAGCTTCCATATTGGGGAATCAGAATGCTCCCATGTGCCAACATGTCGGGCTCCAAACTCCAGAAAGACAGAAGCTCCTTTGTTTGGGGCCTTGTCCGGTGTATCTTTTCATCTGGCTATTGATTTGTATCTTTTAATATCCTTTGTCATAAACTGATAATCTTGTGTATAAATGGGTTTCCTGAGTTCTGTGAGCTACTCTAGCAAAGTAATTGAACCTAAAGAGGAGGTCTAGGGAACCTCTGATTTATAGCCAATTGGTCAGGGGTGCAAGTACCAATCTGGGTGTGCAGTTGGTGTGTGAAGAGCAGGGCAGCCTTGTGGGACCGAACCCTTACCTGTGGAATTTGATGCTGTCTCCAGGTAGAGAGCATCAGAATTTAGTTGAATTGTAGGACATCTGGTTAGTGTCCTAAGAAATGTGGGGGAAGCAGTCTCCCCTTCACACATTGGAATTGGGTACAGAATCCCAAAACAACTGTTTTCCTAATTCTCACTTCACTTGGTTATTGCGTTTTAGAAGAGGACATTTTTTAATTTTTTTTTTTTTTGGCGGGGGAGGCTATTGGGGTTGGTGGGGGAAGCATAAGAGCAGGCTGAGAGCCAAGTACTTCCCATTTTCTCCCTCTATAGATTCTTTTATTTCTTGTTGATTCTTTCATTATTTGATTGCAGTCGCTATTGTTTTTCCTCTGACGATTCATTTAAAATTGACATCAGGTCATACCACTCCATTATTTAAAGTTCTCCAGTGGCACCCCATACTCTGAGAGCAAAGTCAAAGACCTTACACTGGTTCCCTGGGCTTATATGGATCTGCCTCCATGCTCACCTGTTACCTCCCTGACCTCATCCAATTCTCTCCTCCTCCCTCATTCTGCTGAGTCCAGATGGCCTCCTTTTTGTTTCTCAAGTGCACCAGGCATCGCCCTGCCTCAGAGACTTCTACCCAGAACATTCTCCCCTCCTCCCATCCCACCTTGTATCTTTAGGGTTTGCTCTTTAAGTCTTTGTTCAGGGATGCCTGGGTGGCTCAGTGGTTGAGCATCTACCCCTGGCTCAGGTTGTGATCCCGGGGTCCTGGCATCGAGTCCTGCTTCGGACTCCCTGTGAGGAATCTGCTTCTCTCTCTGCCTCTCTGTGTGTCTCTCATGAATGAATAAATAAAATCTTTAAAAAAAAAAAAAGTATTTGTTCCGGCAGCCTGGGTTGCTCAGTGGTTTGGCGCCTGCCTTCAGCCCAGGGCGTGATCCTGGAGACCGGGGATTGAGTCCCACGTCGGGCTCCCTGCATGGAGCCTGCTTCTCCCTCTGCCTGTGTCTCTGCCTCTCTCTCTCTCTGTGTCTCTCATGAGTAAATAAATAAAATCTTTAAAATAAAAGTATTTGTTCAAATATCCTCTCAAAGTGACTTTCTCTGACCAGGCTTTTTAAAACTATAGCCCTCAGACCTTCCCTTTGCTGTTCACATCTTTCTCCATAGCACCCATGACTCTTATTTATCATTTATTTCTTCATTTATCCTGCTGATTGTCTCTACAACCATGCTCCTTGCTCACTGCCAAGGTGAGCTTCACCACGGTAGAGATTTTTTTGGCTACAAGAGTACTTGGCACATAAGCAGTATTTAATAAATGTTTATTGAATTTATTTATTTCCTTTGTGGTGGTGGTAGTGGTTGTATATTTTGCTCATCGTGGTATTGAGGGGAAGAAATTGGGGGAGGGGGATGTTCCTCCTGCTCCTTCAACTCATTTCACTCATTTTCTTTAAAAGCTTTTACTTATTTATTTGAGAGAGAGGGAGAGAGCATGAGTGGAGGGTGGGGAGAGGGAGAAGCAGGCTCCCCACTGAGCAGAAAGCCTCATGCGGGGCTCGATCTCAGGACTTTGGGATCATGACCTGAGCTGAAGGCAGATGCCCGACCGACTGAGCCACCCAGGTGCCCCAACCCATCTCACTTAATCTTCTCAACAATCTGCTTTATATATCTTGATGAAAGCCAGTCTTGTTCCCAGAAAACCTGCTCTAGTGTATAATAAGCTTGTAATTAGGGTGCCTTCCTATTTGTTGAAACTGGATCTTTAACTGTATGTAGCCAGTTCAGATTTCTTTGTTCTGTAGGGTAACTGGAAAATACACACCTAAATAAAATATCCTTTACTTCTCTGCAATGCAACATTTATTTTGGTGGTAAGATAAGCTACAATAGGGCAGTTGGAAGTTTATTTTGACTCTTATCTGCTAATCCATCTTATATCTTCCCCCTTGGTGACAAAAGCCATATTATTCGTGGATCTTCAGCAAGTGGATGACTTCAATTAGTGACAGAACTGTGAGCAGTGAGAGCTGGTTCCTTTCAAATTCTGCATGTTTTTTCAGGTGGTTTTCTTGAGCCTCTGCATCCATATGCACTTCAGGTGGTAACTTAATCTCTGCTAGTTCCTTCACTGCTTTTGAAAGTATTTAATATGAATCAAACATGATTTTAAGTGAGATTGATATTTGAACATTTTTAACAAAATAGATGGAGTTTGTTGATATTTAAGTCCTTTTCTCAAGTACCTGTAGTTTTAATTATCTTCAAACCACCTCAGCCAAAGCCTTTGTTATTTTGAATCCTTACCAGCTAGCTGTGAGGAAGACACTCTTGGCTGGAACCAAAGTTCACTTGCTCAGTAGACTAAACATGAATAACCATCATCATTAGGTCACAGGCACTGTGCCTAGTACTTAACACGCTGGCAACATCTTACTTAATCCTTGCAGTAATCTAATTATGTAGGTAAATTAAAGGATAATTTCTTAATTATCCTTTAATCATGACCCTAATACAAATATGAAATGCTCATATGTCCAAGATTTTATTTAACTTATTAGTTAATGAGGAAACCAATACAGTGTTATAACTGATGCAAAGAAGAATTCAAAGAACTAGACGTATAGAGCAATTAGGGATGTTGAAATGAATTTTCAAATGAACATAAACCATGTTCCTATCCAAAGGCAATGGTCAATTGCATTTCAGTGGACCCAATCTGCACATCTTTAGGCAAGAATCCTTAGAATCACTAACTGTATTTTCCATTGTACAAAGTTACAAAATAGCTCAGAGACAACGAAAGGTAACAATAACCCAGCAGAATGTTCTGAACAGGATACTTAGTACTCTGTCCATTTTCCACTCTTTCCCAGCTCCTCTGTTTTCCTGACAGTATTATTCCAACTTTGAACTTTTAGATCTCAATATATAGGAATAAAAGATCAGCTTACGGGGCACCTGGGTGGCTCAGTAGGTTGAGCATCTGCCTTTGGCACAGGTCATGATCTCCAGGTCCTGGGATCGAGTCCCATGTCAGGCTCCCTGCTCAGCAGGGAGTCTGCTTCTCCCCCTCCTCCCTACTCCTGCTCTGTCTCTGTCTCTCTCTCTCAAATAAATAAAATCTTTAAAAAAGGTCAACTTAATATGAAGAGTAACATCTTCAATATTTAGAAAACAAAAGATGATCTTTAAATAAAACAAATACTCACTGAAAAATAGATCTGGAATCCAACATTGAAGATCAGACTTGACATTTTATACGTGAAAGAATCTGTAGTTAAATAACTTGCCAAAATCATAAAGCTGGTTTTTGACAGGCCAGGAGAAGAGAAACCGGGACTTACTCCTAGAGTATTACTAACATAAACAAAAACAAAAATTAAAAACCTTGTGTGTTAAAAGTTCTCTTAAAAATGTTGTGTTTAATGAATTACCCCTCTATGATAAAAATAAACTGAAGCAAACATTGGTTAGGAGAATTCTCTAAGATTATAGTTCAGGATAAGATCAGAGTCTGTGCTAGTATCAGAAAACCTATTTTCTCCATCAGAGCAAATGTGACAGACTCACATTGCCTAATTACACAAATGATATATTCATTTAAAAATTACAAATATGTTCTCTAACAGTAAGGTTTCACTGAGCTGATTATTATTTCTTTGATTCAATATATCTGCAAGGAGACATTCTCTGAAAAGACAGACTCATCAACTGACATTCTCTTTTTAATTAAGTCAAAGTATTCCCTTGCCTTAAGGATACATTATCAAAGGGATTACTTCAATTACAGACTTGAACACTAATTTAGTAAATTAAGGATATGCCTGACATTTAATCCAACAGATAGCTAACCTGAGCACTATAATATTTAAACTAAAAATCAAGTCCTATTCAGATTTGATTCATATATATAAAAACAAAACAATTTGCTAGTTTTTCCCAGCTACTTAGGTTTCTGAGATGCAAATACAGGTTTTGACACAGCTCCATTTAACATACTTTAGCAAGTGGGAAAGTCCTAGAAACCCACCGATCTGCTTATTCAGATTGGCATGACCAATATAACAAAAAGTAAACAGGTTACTGTACCTTACTGTTTGGGAAAATGAGCACTGAGTCCACATAGCTCTGTTCTTTGGACTTATCCAATCTATGTCTCTTGCTCTATTCCAAAACCCCTCACTTGGACGTTGACTGATCAGTCAACATTAGTACTGGAGAGAGATTAACTGGGAAATGATCTAAAGGCTGGACCACATCTGGTGAACAAAGACGAGTGTTGCAATCTCCCTTGGGAATAGAGATTGTTGTCCTGTGCTAATACATGCTTGACTTAAAAACTTGTACCAGCTTTTGGAGGTACACTCTTGCTTTTGAAAAAAAAAAATTAAAATGTGGGAGGGACCACTCTGAAATTTTTTCACTGTACTTGTAGTTTTGATTGACCTTCCTTCCAGTACCATATTGAATTTTAGATACTACAATTTGAATGTTACATTGAAATTTTGGGGTCTGTAAAAAACTCCCTCAGGGAGAAAGACTCCTCTGCCCTGTGGTACTTCTGGCTGGACTTAGAATCAAACTGACATGAAGCAGGAGAAAATCAAATGTAATGGGCGTATGTGCAGGGAATCCACACATCCTGGAAATTCCAAAGACAATGAGGCAACATGAATCTTATCAGAGCTAAGGAGAGGAGTAGGGTCAGACAAACAAAGGAGAGGTAGGCCATTAACAGGAAGGAGAAAGGAGATATTTGGAAAAACAGGGTTACCCTATTATGCTGGTAAGTTTCTTAGGTAAAGGGGAGTCTCTGTTAATAGCTCTCTTCCTGGAACAGGCTTCCTGTTCCAATGCAAATTTCAGTAGTTGAGGAGGAGGCAGAGATTAAATATGTTAATATTTGTAACATGTTTAGGATATGGTTACATATATAAATATGTTTATTATCTATTTATATTATACATTTATATTTATTTGTATTAACATTATTTATTATCAATAACTTGATATTTAACAGATCCAATTTGAAATTCTTTGTAGTTTCTCCCAAACCAGGTGCTCCTATATGGTCTTCTTCATCTTATTAAAGGCATCTCAATTCCACCACTTGCTTAAGCCGACAACCTTGGACGATGGCTTTGACTACTCTCTTTTTCTCACTAATCCCTGTTCAATTCCAAGTAAAAATCTATAGGCTCTGCCCTCAACGTTTTTCCAGAAATTGACTTTGTTACAACCCCCAAACCACCTTGGGCCAAGCCATCCTCACACTAATTTATTACCATAATCTGCATTATTAGAATGGTGGATACTGAATTTTTTTAATCAGGGAACATTAAATAACTATTTCATAAGGCTTTTGTATTCACCCTGAATATCAAACATTATGGTCAGCATGGGCATTAACAAACCTCCAGGAATTTCTAATATAGCATTTGATTTCTGAAATTTTTATATTGATAACATTGTACTTATGCATATTTAACCTAGGCCGGGCTCTGTGTACTTTCTTACTTGACAGATATTCCTATGCAACTTTTTCTATTGTAACACATCAAACAAACTTAATTATTACTAATATCTCTCTTTTTTATAATAAAGTAAAAGAACAAACCTTTGTGCTTTTCCAAGAGCCCTCTAGGAAATCTCAGAGATAGGTTTAGTATACAAAATTTTTAAAAATGTCTTTTATAGGTCACATCTAGTTGTGAGAAAGCAATGAAAAATGTCTTTAAAGGAAATGTGGGGACTTGATTAAGATAGGATAATGGGGGGATGCCTGGGTGGCTCACCTGTTAAGCATCTGTCTGCCTTTAGTTCAGGGTGTGATCCTGGTCTGGGGATTGAGTCCTACATTGGGCTCCCCACAAGGAGCCTGCTTCTCCCTCTGCCTATGTCTCTGCCTCCCTCTGTGTCTCTCATGAATAAATAAATAAAATCTTAATTAAAAAAAAAGGATAATGGGTGCCTGTGAAACTATTTAACCAAAGTGCCAATATAACATTTAAAAATGATCACAGGGGCACCTGGGTGGCTCAGTTGGTTAAGCATCTGCCTTTGGTTCAGGTCATGGTCTTGGGGTCCTGGGATTGAGCCCTGCATGGGGCTCTCTGTTCACTGGGGAGCCTGCTTGTGCTCTCTCTCTCTCTCCCCCCCTCTCCCTCTGTCAAATAAATAAAATCTTTAAAAAAAAAAAGTGATCACAAAAGGGGCACCCAGATGGCTCAGTCATTAAGTGTCTGTCCTTAGCTCAGGTCATGATCCCAGGGTCCTGGGATGGAGCCCCAATCGGGCTCTCTGCTCATCGAAGAGCCTGCTTCTCCCTTTCCCTCTACCGTGGCTCCCCCTGCTTGTGCTCTCTCTCTCTGTCAAATAAATAAAATCTTTAAAAAAATTTTTAAGTAATAATCATAGAATAAAATTGGCCATCTCTGAACCAGGAAGTGGATCCTCACCAAGCAGAATCTGCCAGCACCTTGATCTTAGACTTCACATCCAAGTCTCCAGAACCATGAGAAATAAGTTTCTATTATTTACTTATAAAAGAAATATATAAAAAATAAGCACAGATTCTTATAAAGACCAGTGAGAACCTTTGTTTTCCTTTTTCTTGAGTAATCAAGGATATAATAAAGTGAAGATGAAGCAAAGAAAATCACTATACTATGACACAGACTCTTTGCCATATAGGCAGATTACACATAGGGGAAATAATAAACTTTGTTATTTTGGATGAAACCACTAATCAGTAAGCCCAGGAAGCAAGACCATCAGAATCGAGAAAATTTTGTTATAAATTTTGACATTTCATAGCTTTTATTTGAGACTCGGGTATTATAAATCAAAGCAAATAAATTCACTTGCAAAGTTTTATGTTTAATTATGCTCTTTCACATTCTGGAACAAACTGAAATTTTAGGACAGTAGTTTTCTCAGGGTCTCTGTGATGTAAAAATCATACTAATATAATAATAATGCTAGAATGATATTAACGTTAATATGCAATGTGCTCCTCAGTGCTATCTTCAAATCAATAAAATAACTTCTCAGTTTTTCAATTTCCAGTACATTAAGTATTGATAATTAAAACTCACATGGACAAAGCTCTTCAGGATCCTCAGTAGGTCCTAAAAGTGTAATGTAGCCCAGAGACCAAAAAGCCTAAAGCTTCTTGCTTTAGAACACAACTGCTCTTGAAAAATGAAAGCACAGTTGTATTTATCTGTCACTATTACTCCTGGCATAGTCTCCACCCCTTGGTTGTGACTTTTAGTAAGTGACTGCTTTCTATTTCACAGGGAAAAGCAAGAGAGAGCTATCACAAGCCTTTTTTTTTTTTAACAGACTAGTATCATTCTTGAATACACATACCCTAACTATGCGACTACATTGTTATGGACAGAATGGCTGTATCTCCTTCAATTTGTAGATTGAAATCCCAACCTCCAATATCACCATTAGGAGGTGGGGCCTCTGGGAGGTGATTAGGTCATGAAGGTGGAGCTCTCATGAATGGGATTTTGTGCCATTATAAAAGAGACTGCAAGGAGCTCTTTCATTCCCATCAGCCATGTGAGAGACAGAAAAAAATGGCCCTCTGTGAACCAGGATGCAGGCTCTCACCAGACACTGAATCTACTGGTACCTTGAGCTCAGACTTCCCAGACTCAAAAACTGTCAGAAATGTTTGTTGTTTAACCAACCAGTCTATGGTATTTTTGTTATAGCAGTCAGAACAGTCTAAAACATACATGCATCTCTTATTTGTTCCTAAAGTGCCGAAAAAAATGAATATATTGCTTGGTACGACCCCAAATTATATCTCTTCTGTAGAATAAAAAAATAAAAAGCAAAAATACGTAACGATTATCCATTAATTAACTCAGTTTAGTATCAGTCCAAGGCTGAGTGGGAAATGCAGATGGAAGAGGATGGTGGGTAAGACACAAGAATCAAAGACAGCTTTGAGGTTCTTCATGGGTGGGAATGCTGTGGAGAGAGATAAAGATCACAGAGTGGTAGGCACGTTTCCCAGGAGGTGATGATTCACTCGGAGGGAGATGGTCGTCAAGCATCTGGCCAGGCATTACTGTATTTGTAAGACGTGTCCCACTTTATCTAAGGAGGACATGTTCCAACACCCCCACTGGATGCCTGAAATGGTGGATAAGACTGAATCCTATATCTACTATGTTGTTTGCTATACATACATACCTATATTATAAGGTTTAATGTATAAATTAGGCACAGTAAGAGATTAACAATAACTAATAACAAGATAGAACAATTATAACACTATAGTAAAAGTTATGCAAATGTGGTCTCTCAAAATATCTTTTTTTACTGTTCTTAACTCTTCTTGTGATGATGTGAAATGATAAAAGGCCAACATTCATTGTGATGACATGAAGTGAGGTGAACGACATAGGTATTGTGACATAGTTAGGCTACAACTGACCTGACCATGTGTCAAAGTGAGGCTCATCTACTTCTGGACCATTGTTGACCTTGGGTAACTGAAACCATAGATATGGGGGCAGTGACCCTATTTGGGCCAGGTCTTAAGGGTGAAAAATTTGTTGGGTGCCTGGGTAGCTCAGTCAGCTGAGCAGCTGCCTCTTGATTTCGGCTCAGATAATGATCTCAAGGTCCTAGGATTAAGCCCCATGTCAGGTTTTGTGCTCAGTGGGGAATCTGCTTGAGGATTCTCTCTCTCTAAAATAAATCTTTTATTTTTTTAAACAGATAACAGATTTCTGTGTTGTCTCTCTCTTTTTTTAATGATTTTATTTATTTGAGAGAGAGAGAGAGTAAGAGAGCACAAGCAGAGAGAGTAGCAGAGGCAGAGGAAGAAGTAGGCTTTCCACTGAGCCGAGAGCCTGATGTGGCGCTTGATCCCAGAGCCCCAAGATCATGACCTGAGCCAAAGGCAGATGCCTAACTGAGTGAGCCACCCAGGCACCTCTTGTGAGTTGTCTTTATTGAGATGATACTAAAGCCATGCAAATAGATGAAATAGCTAGAGAACATTAAGAAAAACACATTTTTTTCAGAATGTTACTGTTATTCTGTGCATTAAGTATAACTTCATTCATTCTGAAATAGTGTCACTTATAACTGTTTTTGAAAGCACAAAAGCAACGGGGCACCTGGATGGCCCAGTTGGTTGAGCATCTGACCCTTCATTTCAGCTCAGGTCATGATCTGAGAGTCATGGGACTTAGCCCTGCATCAAGCTCCATGCTGGGTGTGGAGTTTGCTTGAGATTCTCTCTCTCCCTCTGTCCCTCCCATGCCCCATTTGCACCCACGCTCTCTCTCACTCAAAAAAAAAAAAAAAAATGCAAAAGCCAAAAGAGGTTATCATCATGGAATGTTCAGGCTTAGGTTACCCATATAATGTAAAACAAACAAACAAAAACATGGTTTGGTGAATACTTAAACCAGGCTCTGAGAATTATGCAGTTGCACTGTCTCTCTACTTGGACCTTCTTTTGCATTGGTCCCCCCTTTAGTTTGTGACTTGCGTTTTTTAGCTTATTAATTTCTTGTTGGGCCTGCCTTGGATTTGTGACACTGCTCTGGTTTACCTGGATGCCAACCTGGAAATCAAATGGCATTCTGCTTTTGTAACTTAGTTCATGGTTTTACTCAGGTGATTCTATGCCCACCTTGCCTGTGTGTGTTTTCCTTGCCTAAAATGGTAGGTAATATAATGAATATTTTTTAAGCATTCATTTAGGGCTACATTCTGGTTACCTCTCCCCATACCACACCCCTACCTCAATATCACACAAAGGATGGGTTCCTAGAAGTTGAATTCCTGGGTCAAAGGTTATAAACATTGTTATAGCTGAGTTGTGTCTCCCTAAAATTCATAAATTGAAGCTCTTACTCCCAGTGTCATGGTATCTGGAAAGAAGGCTTTTAGGAAGTAAAGTTAAATGAAGTCTTAAGAGTGAGGTCTAATCCCATAGGACTAGGGAGGTGAGAGCAGTCTATCTCTCCTCTCTCTGTGGCCTCCACCACCATGTGAGCACACAGAGAGACAACAGTCCTCTACAAGCCAGGAAGAGACCTCTCCCCAGAAACTAGCATGCTAACGCCTTAGCCTTGGCCTGCCACACTCCAGAAATGTGAAAAATAAATTTCCCTCGGTTAAGTCATCTAGTGTGTGGTATTTTGTTATGGCAGCCTGAGTTAATACAAACATTTTAGAAGTTATTGGTATGTATTGATAAATGACTTTTTAGTAAGGTGTTACCAATACACACCTATTACCCTATACCCTCAGCAGTACAAAGTTTTTACACATAGCTTTTATTCTTTTAAGATAGAAAGATATCCTTTTAAAGTTTTTTGAGGCTCATTCTTTTAAAGTTTTATTTCATCCCAATAGATTGAGCTTCCATGGTATTGCCTCATGGATATTTTGAAGTTCTCAGTGTTAGTAATATTTCACAGAGATAAAAACATCCACCCAGGAATCCCAAAACAAAGCAAATAAACGCATAAG
Organism: Canis lupus baileyi; assembly: GCF_048164855.1. Lineage (NCBI taxonomy): Eukaryota > Metazoa > Chordata > Mammalia > Carnivora > Canidae > Canis > Canis lupus. Next base: position 44,865,337 of record NC_132853.1, read on the forward strand.
AAAAAAATTTAAAATTTTCCATCATTTTATCATCTCCATTTTTGTATTTATGGAAAAGGAAAGCTAAGAACTAAGAACCTCAGATGGTTTCAAGGCCATGTATAAATAGAATTGACAAAGATCTATCATATAGATCTCCATTTTAAAGCCCTCACCTATTTTACAAATAAATATACATATATGTTTATATATATATAAAAGACATTTTCATAAGAAAAGAAAAAATGGAAAGATTGCTATAGAAACAGAAAAAAAAATACTGTCCTTCAGTATTTTTTTATAATGCTTTGAAATAAAGTGCTTGCCACAGAATACCCTCTTTTCCCCATTACGCACCCTAAACTGTTAATGTTTCACATACATAATTTTCTCTCTTTCAGTTTGCAATAGAAATCAGTGACTTAAGAGGCAGAGTGGGATTAAAAACTAAACTCTACTTTCCCATCTACGTTTATACTAGGAACATTGTGCCATCCACAAACTCCCAACTATTTATAGCACGAAATAATTTACCATTAAATAGTGGCAGAAATTTGCCAGTGACCGCCACGGACGATTCTCTTGAGGATACAGTTATGATGCTGTGACTTTATGTCTGACTCTGACTCACTTTTCCATTCTTACTCCATTCTTAACTCACCTGTTCCATTCAGTATTAATTTACAGCACATACTGCACCGTTCTCCTAACTTTGTCCTGAGTTGGCACCCAGTGAGTGGAGATGAAAATATCTTTCACGCCAGTCTATCTTGCCTCATAACATTCTCAAGCTGTTTTCCCCATTTTGGCATTTCAGGAGCAGTTCTGCCCTACTGAGTCCTCTTGAAGTTGGATGGATTTCCATGGAAGAGGGGCCTGCAGAGTTGATAATCGAACAAAGAAAAGAGAAAATTAAATTCACCTATACCAACCAAGTGGGCAAATGAGGGCAATCCAATGTCAAATAAAGGACGTTTCGAACGTCCATCTTAACGGACACTTGTTTTATTGGAAAACCCGGCCAGAAATGCCCTCAACCCAAAGGTTTTCTTATGAGCTTTCAGTTTGCATCTTAATGCTATTTTTATAGCATCTGGGTTGGTTTTCATCTACCATAAATAGAAAAAAAACAAAACAAAACAAAACAAAACCAACAAACCACTGAGTTGAGGAATTGAAAAGATAATTTGAGCAGAGTGATGAGTAGGTAGGGTATGGAATAAAAATGCCAGTTCTTCATATAGAAAAATGTTCTATTCTAGAAAAGAAAAAAAAAAACCCTCTTCTGGTTCTAAAAAAAGTCATTTCAGTGATTCTTGTTTTGTTCAATTTGGAAGTGCAGGTATAGCAATTCTAATTTCTTAAATGCCTACTGCTCTGTAAATTGAACAGAAAAGATGTAATTAAGTGTGTATAATTTACTTGAAATGAAATTAGGTTCAAATTTAATTCTTCCTCTGTGTGCATTGTAGTGTGGAAAATGCCAGATTTTTAATAATCTTCCAGAAAAAAATGACGTTTCCTTATATTAGGATCTAATATAATTGGAAGGATGCCTGGCTCAGTGGTTGAGCATCTGCCTTTGGCTCAGGTTGTGATCCCGGGGTCCTGGGATCGAGTCCTGCATCAGGCTCCCTGTGGGGAGCCTTCCTTTCTCTCTGCCTATGTCTCTGCCTCTCTGTGTGTCTCTCATGAGTAAATAAATAAAATCTTTTAAAGAGAAAATAATATTCGTGTAGCTTCAGTGGAGACTATAGGGTTGTGTCTAATCTAAAGAACATATTGATTCCTATGGAAGATCAGGTGGTGTTTCTCCTCTTGCTGTTGACACATCGTATACCTCTGATGGATGAGGTAGCCCAGGGGCCTCTAGCAAGTCCATGCTACAACTCCAGCCAGGATCTAGAGAATGAAGTTTATCGGTTTTCCCCTAGAAAAGGGAACTTGTATTAGTATCATACTAATATGCCAGAAAATAGGAACTCACAGCTTTATCAAGCCTGCCCAAAATGAGATCTTAGACAAATTTCAGATATATTAGATAGTATCAAGCCCTGATCTAAAAGAAAAATAATGACCATATTGTGTGATTACTCTGTGCCAGGCTGTACTTAAGTGTGTCGTTTATCACATCATTTAATTCTTTTACCAGCCCTGTGAAATAGGTACTATTAATATTTCCATTTAACAGATGAAGAAACTGAGACTAAGAAATGTTCATTTATTTCCCCAAGATCACATTGCCAGTATGTGTTGGGACTGTGATGTACATTGTGTGTGTGTGTGTGTGTGTGTGTGTGTGTGTGTGTGTGTGAGAGAGAGAGAGAGACAGAGAGAGAGAGAGAGAGAGAGAGTGATCTACCTCTTGAAAGATACTTTACTCTTGCCTCTGTTCCTACACAAAGTCCTCTAGGCTACACATAGTATTGTTGTGATAGAGGAGTTGGAATATAAAGTTTCTGTGAGTACCATATTACTAAATGGTACAGTGTTTTATGAACAAACTGGATACAAATAAATTTTTAGCATTCCCTATAAAGCAGCACAAGGTATAAATGTGATATTTTGAAACCAGGACATTCTTTTTTTTTTTTTTTTTAAACCAGGACATTCTTTAAAAAAAAAAAAAAAAGATTGTATTTATTTGAGAGAGAGAGAATACGAGCAAGGTGGGGAGGCACAGAGGCAGAGGGAGGAGAAACAGGCTCCTTGCTGAGCCAGGAGGCCAACACTGCTCTCAATTCCAGGACCCTGGGATCACTGGGATCATGACCTAAGCCAAAGTCAGATGCTTAACCGACTGAGCTACCCAGGCACCCCGAAACCCGGACATTCTTAAGATTTCATGCTTGATTTTTTTTTTAAGATTTACTTATTTATTTTTTAGAGAGAGAGAGAGCATGAGCAGGAGGGTTGGGGAGAAGGTGCAGACTCCACATTGAGTTCAAAGTGCTATCTAGGGTTTGATCCCACAACCCAGAGATCAGGACCTGAGCCCAAACCAAGAGTCAGACGCTTAACCAACTGCACCACTCAGGCGCCCCCATCATGCTTGATTTTTTTTTAAGATTTTTATTTATTTATTCATGAGAGACACAGAGAGAGAGAGAGAGAGAGAGGCAGAGACACAGACAGAGGGAGAAGCAGGCTCCATGCAGGGAGCCTGATGTGGGACTTGATCCCAGGACTCCAGGATCACACCCTGGGCCAAGGGCAGGCACTAAACCACTGAGCCACCCAGGGATACCCCATGCTTGATTTTTTAATTGGCACGTGGTCTTGGTTTCCCCAATGTAGCTATGAATATAGATTCCTGGGCTTTTTGTTGTCTTTGAACTATTTTGTAACTCTGGAAGTCTCAGAAATGTGAAGATGAATCTTGTCTCTAGAAATGCAAATGAATTTTGTCAAGAGGAATGCAAATGATTGTCACTCTGTGGACAATCACACCAATTTTGCATCTATGAGTAAATTCATTTCAGTATTCCTGATTTTGTGTGTGTATTGCTTGAACTCCCCTTTGAACCCGCTGTAATATCTGACCCATTCTCCCATTTGAGTTAAATAAAATCTTTGACATGTGTTCATTTTGTATTTGTATATGACTCATGATTTCACCATGAAAAAATTGTTTTCCCCTTTAACTTTCCCTTTATTCCTTCTTTCCATTTTTTCATCTATTACAGCGGGCAGATCTATCCCCAAATGCTGTTTCTGTATGCCCACTAGCTAAGAATGATGTTGTTTTAGCAACTTTTTTTAAAAAAGAAAAAATATTTTGTGACCTGTGAAAATTTTACAAAATTTAAACTTTGAATAAACTTTAAATAAAGTTTGATTGGAATGCAGTTGTGCTCATTAGTTTTCATCTTGTCTGTGGCTGCTTTCCTGCTACAACAGCAGAGTTGAGTAGTTGCTACAGACACCAGGTCTGATCTTTTTGCCCTTTACCTCCTCACTTCTCTTCTACATATGTTAACCTCCTTCCTAGATACCCCTAGGTAGTAAAAAAAAACAAAAACAAAAACAAAAACAAAACCTAGGTTTGTTTTGTTTTGTTTTGTTATTGCAAGGAGAATTATTTTCTAGGAAAGGAAGCCAAGGCACCAATTTTTAACTGAAAGAAAAAAATGACAAAGCAAGGAGGAAAAATAATTGGACAGTAGCATCTCTAAAATTGCTTTGCATTAATTTTCCCAGGCTCTAAGAGGAACATTTGTCCAGAAAGGCAGGCCTGTCCTTATACTCCATTTGCAGACTTAAAATCAGTTTCCATAGTCATCCAAACTATTATAAAAAGCTAGAATTCTCATTATTCCCACCCTTCCCAAATGGGCCCATAACAGTGGGATTGAGTAGTAGATCTGAGACAGCTCCTTCAGTTGCTCTGATCTCTCTCTACAGGAGAAAGCTCTGCTGGGCACTGTTGGGACTTGCTCTGGTTCCTCCTTTCACAGACAGAAGAGCAGCATTGTACCTACATCTCAGTGCGATGGTGTTATTGTCAAGACCTTTTTCTTTGGTTTCCTTATTGGACTCCCATTGACCAAAAGCATTCTGAAATCACCTTAGTTCTCTGTAACAACACCTGTGAACCCCCTTAGGACTGGAAGTGTAGTGGGGCTGCCAGCAACAGGTGCTGTTTTCTTCCTCTTGCTGTTCTCTCTTCCAAAGAGCTATCTCTGTTTCACTGATCTTCTGTTGGCCAAACCCTTGCTGCCTAACCTCTGCCTCCCCCAAGTCCAGCCCTGTATATTAACAAAAAACTGTATACAATTATCATTATTGTATTTTGAATTCTATCAATTAAAAATTGTGGAAATTGCCACAATTTAAAAATTCTCAAAAAAATTCTCTCATTATGGATATATATTTATATTTATATACATACGCACACATATATAGGTATGTGTATGTGTGTGCGTATGTATATAATCTTTAATTTTGCCTCTTGATCTGCAAAGCCTTACTTATCTTTAACCTTTTCTAGAAAAAAATCTGCCTACCTTGTTTGATAAATGACAGCCCCTGGGGATATAACAGGGACCAACAAAGAAGTAGTTCCTGTCCCACTAGAGTTTATATTCTTACAAGGAAGAGTGAAAGTAAGCAAATTAATAATTATACAGTTGACCCTTGAACAATACAAGGGTTAGGGTGCTGAATCCCTGTGAGGTCAAAAATCCACATATAACTTTAGACTCCCCCCAGATTTAATTAATAGCCTACTGTTGACCTAAAGCCTTATTGATAATACGAACAGTCAAATTAATACACGGTTTGTATGTTGTATGTATTATACACTGTATTCTTACATGAAGTAAGTTGAGAAATAATAATAAAGTAAGTCAGAGAAAAGAAAACATTATTAAGAAAGTCATGAGGAAGAAAAAACACATGTTTGGTACTGCACTGTGTTTATTGAAAAGAACAGCATATGTGCGGACCTGCGTAGTTCATGCCCACATATTCAACTGAGTATGCTTAGAACAGTATTCTTGTTTTTAGGTAATATGCACCATAGTGTTTAGGGGGAAAGGGATATAGTGTATGCTACTTACTCTCATATGGTTCAAGACAATAAAAACGTGTGTGTCCACAGAGTTTTGAGGGGAAAGGGTGCTAACGCAAGAATTCTGTGTCCAGATAAATTGTGATTCATGCGTCAAGGCAACAATATAGGACTATAAACAGCCCAGCTTGCTAAGAGACTAGATCTTAATTATTTCCATCACAAAAAAATAAATGATAATTATTTGAAGAGATATAAGTGCTACACTACAATGGCACCCGTACTGCGATTTCAGCATATCAAATCAACATGCTATACACCTTATACTTGTGCAATGTTCTTTGTCAAATGTATTTCAATTTTTAAAAAGAAAGTTTCTCAGGTGATCCTGATGCCCAGCTAGATTTAGGATCTAGGCTGAAAGTTCTGGCCAATTAGAGGCATATCATTATACCTTTTTTCTGTATAGTAGCAATATATAATATAATATAATATAATATAATATAATATAATATAATATAATATAATAATATAATAATATAATATAATAATATAATATAATATATAATATATGACACTTTATGATTTTGATGCAATTGTGGCTGTTGTAAATATTCTTTTTTGAGTTAGTAGTACACAAATTCACTTTTCTCTTAGTAGAATGAAGAAGTATAAGAGCACCAACTGAAAAAAAAAAAAAACACTAAAAGAAAATGTAATCGAATTGTTGAAAGCTCTGGGAATTGGTAGTGATTTTTAAAGCTTAGAAAACCTGCATCAAGCAAGGTGAATACGTGCCTCCTGTTCTTTCTTTTCTTTCCAGTACCTCTGAGGAGACATTGCTATAGATATATATGCACTCTTTTTTCACTGAGGCTTGGCTTTAAAATCCATCTTTCAAAAAAAATAAAAAATAAAAAAATAAAAAAATAAAAAATAAAATCCATCTTTCTATTTCTTTTTTCTTTTTTTTTTTTTAATTTTAAAGTAATCTTTATGCTCAATATGGGGCTTGAACTCATGATGCTGAACTCAAGTGCTGTACGCTCTACCCACTGAGCCAGCCAGATGCCCCTAGAACCGTTCTTAATCTGCGTTCCACGCAGCCACAATAAATGATGTGGAGAAGCATGTGAATAAGAAATTGGGTATCTATTCTTGAAATGAAAAAGTAATAAAATTTATTTTTTAGTGTAACTTCTTAAGTTCTTTAAGTACTTTCCTGCCTTCCACTTGAGTGACTTTTTTTTCTTCCTTCTTTGCTTATGAGTTATCTGTTTATCTCTACTTTTTAGTGGTATGTCAGTGGGAAATCACCTTGGTGCAATGGTAGCCTCCAAGTTCACCACCAAGAGGCCGACCTGAAAGGCTGACAAACCAAATTAAGATGCTGAAATCACACTATTTGTTGAATCTTTTTAAAGCAACTGGCAAGGAGGCACCTGGGTGGCTCTGTGGTTCTCTCATGGATAAATAAATAAAATCTTTAAAATAAAATTAAAAGAAAAAGAAGTTTCTGGATACATTATTGACTTCCTGCAAATTTATCCTTTTGAGAACTCATTGTATTATTCCATGAGTCATGCCTTTCTTTCTTCCTGAGGAATTCTTTGCCATTTTCTCTTTGAATAATGCCTCTTCTCCATTATCTTTTCTTCTTTTTTTGAACTTTTTATTAGATGTGCATTGGACCTTCATATTCTATTCTCCGTCTCTCTTTTTTAAAGATTTATTTATTTTATATAATATATATTTTATATAAACATACATAAAATATAACATATTAAATGATTTAATACAACATATTTATGTGATATATGTATAAAGATTTTATTTATTTATTTATTTGACAGAGAAAGAGCAAGGGGGAGCAGCAGGCAGGAGAGGGAGAAGCAAGTTCCCTGCTTGAGATTCCTGAGAGTGTCAAGAAGACTTTGTGCTGAGTGCAGAGCCCCAACATGGACCCTGTCTTATGACCACAAGATCAAGATCATGACCAAGAGATCACAACCTGAGCTGAAACCAAGAGTCTGACATTCAACTGACTGCGCCACCCCAGGCACCCCTATTCTCCATATCTCTTAATTTCACTATTCTCTGTTTTGTATCCTCTGTGCTGATTATGGATAATTTTCTCAAGTTTATTTTCCAACTGAATAATCATCTCTTCTGCAGTTTCTAGTCTATCTGTTAAACCCATGTGTTGAGTGTTTTTTTTTTTTTAAAGAAAGATTTTATTTATTTATTCATGAGAGACAGAGAGAGAAGCAGAGACATAGGCAGGGGGAGAAGCAGGCTCCCCATGGGGTGCCCGATGGGGGACTCAACCCCGGGCTCTGGGATCATGCCCTGAGCCGAAGGCAAGACACTCAACCACAGAGCCACCCAGGTGCCCCAACTGTTTTATTTTCAACATGATAGAAGCTCTGTCATAGTAGGGGATTTGTGTATCTCATTCACCATTTTATCTCCAGCACTGCAAATAGGGCTGGAACTTTGTGGGTTTTCAAAAAATATTTGTTGAAAGAACTAATGAATCAATAAAGCCCAATTTTTTCCCAAATGTTTCTCTTTTCCCCCAAATACTTCCATTTTTTAATCTTATCTTGTTCTTTCACTTTATTTTTATCTTATAGTCTTTCTTTTATGTTTTTAACCATTTTATTCAGATTTTGAAGTCATGTTAAGGTTGTTTTATTAATGGAAGTTATTTGGGCACAGATTTTTTTTTTCCTTTTTTAAAAAAGATTTTATTAATTTGTTCATGAGAGACACAGAGAGAGAGGCAGAGACACAAGCAGAGGGAGAAGCAGGCTCCCTGCAAGGAGCCTGATGTGGGACTCCATCCCAGATCCTGGGATCATGCCCTGAGCTGAAGGCTGACGCTCAACAACTGAGCCACTCAGGCGTCCCAGATTTTTTTCCAATTTGGTGTATCTGTTAACTGTCCCTTGTGGTGGATTATTCCCTTGTGGTGCACATTTTGTTGAGAGTTTATCTTCAGTGAAGGTAATTTATTCTGTGGGATTCTTTAATGCTCTGAGTTGTACAAGTGCCCTTACTACTACTACAAATTTTTATATTTGTAAGCCTAGGGGGTTGGCAATTTCTCTGTTTCTAAGTTTGGGCTTCTGTCTTCAAATGCTAATGTAAAAACTGGATTTCCTTCAGCTAGGACTTTCCATTTTCATGGGAACTGCTACCCCACACCTCTGTCCAATCTAGGCTACTGGGTAGAAGATAAACTTCTTGGCAACTTTCTTAGGCTTCAAAAAGTGACAACCTCTTTAGGGTCCTAATTTATGCAGGAATTTTCATTCCAGCTACACATTAAGTGGTTCTAGGGTCTCACCTCTTGGTCCTGCATGAGGTTAAAACCTTAACTCCTGGCTCTTATTACTATGACTTTGAAGTTCTTCTTCATTCTGGTATCTGAAGTTTTTGGTCTCTCAATTTTGAACTCAGCTTTATAGTTTAAAATAGTTCTATTCTGTCCATTATTTCTATAAATTTGGAGGAGGTGGGAGTCTCACGCTATGGCTGTCATTTCTAGTTGGAAAGATGAGTTTGGTTCCCCAGGTCCTGCTAATGAATTTCATTCAAATTATCCAGGGGACTATCACTAAGAATCATTATCTCATTTTTTTTATTCCTAGAGTTTTTGGCAACAGTCTTATGGAGATTACCATTCAAATCAACTCAATAAATAATATTGCGCTAAATGCTTCAGGACATATAAAAATGACTAGGGTGGTCTCTGCGGTCAAAAGGCAAACATTATATAGCAGGGAGATTATGAAAGGTTCATAAATAATCACAAGCAGAAAGTCTTTGCTACAGAAATGCATATAGCTTTACAATAAATGCATGCTACATTTATTATTAAACAAAATACTAAGTTTGTTAAGAGAATGAAAAGAATTGAAAAAAGGCATTCTCTAGTGGTAGTAACAGAAAAAAATGTCACAGAAGAGGTGGTAGTTGAAATGTACCTTGAAGAATGAGTGGGATTTCTAAAGGTAATATTGGAGGGGGAAGTTTTTGAAGAGAGAGTGGCTCTTCGAGATTGAGGGAAAATCATAAACTTGGATTAGTAGTTGGGATAGTGAAGGGCATATATAAGGAACTACAAATAGTTCAATTTGACAGGTTAGGATGCTGGAATGACAGTTTTGTTAGAATGTAAAAACTAAAAAAAAAAATTTAAAAATTTAGAAAAGAAAAAATATTTTATCTTTTAAATATTTTATTTATTTATTCATGAGAGACACACAGAGAGAGAGAGAGGCAGAGACACAGGCAGAGGGAGAAGCAGGCTCCCTCTCCCTGCAGGGACTGCAGGGACTGATGTGGGTCTCAATCCCGGGTCTCCAGGATCACACCCTGAGCCAAAGGCAGGAGCTCAACCACTGAGCCACTCAGGCATCCCCAAAGAAACAAATATTTTAAAGAAGAAAGTAAAAATAAAAGAAATAGAAATAAAGCATGAATGGGGACAGGGTGGTTCAAGATAGGAAAGGTATGTACAGGTAACTAAATTTTAAATTTCTTACTGTCCCATTTATCCAAAAGGAAAGAATGATGTTGGGTTTATTTTTTAAGGAAACATTTGAGAACCAGGATCACTTAAAATTTAGTTCGGGCAGTTTCTTCTTTCCCATGTCCCAATCCTCTGATTGGTTACTTTCTCTAGTTCCCAGGAAGGGAGGAGAGACTGAACCAGCCTGTTTGTCTCTCAGGCTTACGGGCGTCATCTAGTGGCAACAACAGGTAATCACAGGTAATCACAATTCCTCTATAGAAACACCTGTTCATTTTTCACTTGTTATTTATATTATTTTTAGATAAGATTTTATTTATTTATTCATGAGAGACACAGAGAGAGAGGCAGAGATATAGGTAGAGGGAGGGAGGGAGGGAGGGAGCGGGGGAGAAGCCGACTCCCTGTGGGGATCCTGATGCAGGACTCAATCCCAGGACCCTGGGATCACGACCTGAGCCAAAGGCAGATGCTCAACCACTGAGCCACCCAGGTGCCCCCTATTTATATTATGATTAACTAATAAAATTGGGCCAAATTCTGATTGGGTAAGGAAATAAAGTGGTCTAAGACAGTACTGGTTGATCATCGGATTAAGAGAATGTGAGATCAGATACAAATGGATTAGATACCAAGATCATATTCAGTATGAAACGTGAAAATTTCACATCAGAGACTTGACATCAAATTGTATTTAGGAATGAACCTTTAGGCAAGATCCCTCTGAGTCGCAGAGAGAGTAGAGAATAAGAAACTCAGTGTGAGTGGGTAAGAGGCTGAAATACCACAGGTTACAGTATTCTATCAGAGTTTTGCTGAACCCCTATTCACCCTTCGGACCCTAACCTAACTCCCTTTGGACAATGTTCCTTCACCTCTCAGGTCTGTATTAGGTGAATCACTTACCTCCTCCTACTGACACCCATGCCTGTGGTGCTACTGACCACCGTGTACTGTCACACCCATTCTTTTTTTTTTTTTTTTTTTTTAATTTTTTTTTTTTATTTATTTATGATAGTCACAGAGAGAGAGAGAGAGAGAGAGAGAGAGAGAGAGAGAGAGGCAGAGACACAGGCAGAGGGAGAAGCAGGCTCCATGCACCGGGAGCCTGATGTGGGATTCGATCCCGGGTCTCCAGGATCACGCCCTGGGCCAAAGGCAGGCGCCAAACCGCTGCGCCACCCAGGGATCCCTGTCACACCCATTCTTATCTATAGCCCTCTTTACAATTTTTAAAATCCTTACCAACTCCTTGTCCCATGCCTGTTTCATTTGCACCTGACATATAAGAGGCATTCCCAAATATAACTTCCAGATTGAATGGGCAGATTAATTAAGAGAATAACTGTGTAAGGAATAAATATTGAGAGTTGATATCAATAAAGCTTAAATGAAAAAGACATTTTTTAAAGGAATATTACTAGTAGAAAAAAACTTTCTTCTTTATTGTATATCAAGTCCCTCCGTGATGTCCATTTTTTTTGTAATCTCTGATATTTTATAACTTTCAAAATATTTCTCTCAGGACACCTGAATGGCTCGGTGGTTGAGCGTCTAGGGCATGATCCTGGAGTCCTGGGATTGAGTCCCACATTGGGATCCCTGCGTGGACCCTGCTTCTCCTTCCTCTGCCTAATGTCTCTGCCTCTCTCTCTCTTTCGAATAAATAAATAAAATCTTTAAAAACAATACCAAAACCAAAATACTTCTCTCTGCCTTGGTGGGAGGAAAATAATAGTCCATAGCTCACAGTGGCATTGTAGTGATCGAATAAAAGACTACATGTGAGGCATATACAGCAGCATGTAGCACGTATTATGTGCTTAATAGTTGGCTTTTATCATTTCAGTCACCTCATTTCGAAAACTCATTGAAGCTACCCAAAGATGGCAGATATTATTTATCCTATTTTACGAGTTGGAAAACTAGTGATCATATAGGCTAACTATGCATAGATGACTATGGAGTCACTTGAGTCCTTAAGTTTTTGAATTCACAACATCTAAATAATAATTCATTGTCCTTTCTATGGTATTATGTTTCTTAGGTGGAGAAAAGAAAAGAATGGACATTTGGATGCTAATAATAAAAGGGCTATGCGGCAGAGAATGAAACCAAGTTGTAAGAGGTGTATTATTTTTTTATTGCTGCTGTAACAAATCACCACAAACTTAGTGTCTTAAAACAATATAAATGTATTATTTTGTGGTTCTGTACGTTAGAACACAGCGTTCGCTCTGCGATAAAAATCAAGGTGTTGGCAGGACTGCATTTCTTTCTGGAGGTCCTCAGGGTGTCCTCCCCTTTTCCAGCTTCTAGAGGCCACCCGCATTCTTTCATCCAGCCTCAAAGCCAGCGCTGGTGGGTGGAGTCCTCACTCTCATCTGTTCTTCTGCTTCCCTCTTCTACTTTTGAAGACCCTGGTGATTATACTGGGTCCACCTGGATGATCCAGGATAATCTCCCTATTTCAAGGTCAGCTGTTTAGCAAACCTAATCTTCTTTTTCTATGTAAAGTAATATAGGTTTCAGGTTCCAGGGGTCAGGATGTACACATCTTTGGCAGACCGGAGGCCTTATTCTGTCTGTTCCAGAGGGAGAGTGAATTCTAAAGGGAATATCGAGAAAGGGATCCCCCAAGGATGAAAGGAAGTGGCAGGTTTGTGAGCACAGTGTTTTCAAATGGAAATGTTAGAAGCATCGCTGCAAGCTATCTGACATAGATTATTAACCCACACTGATTTTGGCAGACAAGAAGATCTCTTGATGATTTTCCCATGGCTGAACCAGAATCTTATTTTGTACTTCCCATGTGCCTTAATTTTTCAATTTATTTTTTTTAAGATTTTATTTATTTATTCATGAGAGACACAGAGAGAGAGGCAGAGACACAGGCAGAGGGAGAAGCAGGCTCCATGCAGGGAGCCTGATGTGGAACTCGATCCCAGGACTCCAGGATCACACTCTGGGCTGAAGGCAAGCGCTAAACCGCTGAGCCACCCAGGAATCCCCTAATTTTTCAATTTAAACCAAAGTAGAGACTTTCATATATTCCTGTTAAATGTTATCTTTATCTTTTAGCATAGAATTCAAGTTATTAATATAATTTTGTTTCCTGGTTCTTTCTTCAGAACAGAATTTTGGCTATGATTACCCAACTTCGAGTTTACCTAGTTAGAATTACATCAAGCCATTATTTTGGAGTCTCATCTACACAACTATCATGAAAGACTGGATTAAATGCTTTCCTGAAGTTAATTTCTATCATGACTATACAATTCCCATTTTAACCCAAAAATCAAATAAAAAAAGAAATACAGTATAACTTAGCTTGGTCTGGTTCTTAGTGACCACTGAACTCTCTTCTAAATGTTCACAAAATATATTTAACTATGAGCTCTGGAGTTTTGCTTTTCTGTTCTAGAGCTTTTAGTGTCTATCTTTAAAGCAGTTTCTGAAAGCAGGTGATCTATTGTCTCTTTTCATTTTTTACAGCTTCTCTGAACTTACCAGTTGTGCGTCTTAGGTTACCTGTAAACAGCTGTGGGATGTAATTTGTGCCTGGAAACATGAACTTATTTGAAACAGATAGGTGCTTGATCACTATCCCTTCACCTCTCTCGAGTTTCAGTTCTCTATTTTGTTTCACTTTTACCTCCTTAAAGTCCATTTTCCTTACTGAAGAAAAAACACACAGATCGAGTCAAATCTCCTTTTTTAGCCTTTACATTATTCTCTTACGTAAATAAGTTATTTCTGTGTTTATAAAGACCTCCACAGGCTTGTATCTCTGCACCCTCTCTTATACTGCATGCTGGTTAAGCCTATCTTCCCACCTTTTCCATTGAAGGTAGCAGGTAACTCCAAGCCCTCAATGTCTCTTCAGCACTTTATAGTTTGCGGTGCAACAAGTATCACTTTCCATTTGATGCTCTTTAATTATTTATTTTGTTGTCTCTCAGGATAATTGTTGATTTTTTTAAAGATTTTATTTATTTATTCATGAGAGACACAGAGAGAGGCAGAGAGGTAGGCAGAGGGAGAAGCAGGCTTCCCGTAGGGACTCGATGTGGGACTCAATCCCAGGACCCCGGATCATGCCCTGAGGCAACGGCAGAAGCTCAACCACTGAGCCACCCAGGTGTCCCTAATGTTGATTTCTTTACCTTTATTTTTAAACCGGCAAAGCTGGGGTTCTTGCTAAGCAAGAATACCAGGCACTGGATACATACTGTGGGTTGGTTGAGTTTTTTAAATAACAAATTTGGCTAGGTATTCTTTACATATTAATCTCCTTGACTAATTTTCCTGTAATAAAACTAAAACTATCATAAACAAATTGAAAGTACCTTTATTTTTTTTTAAATATTATTTATTTATTTACTTGAGAGAGAGCAGGGAGAGCATGTGAGTTGCGTGGGGGACCAGAGGGAGAGGAAGAAGCAGACTCTCCACCGAGCAGGGAGCCCGATGTAGGGCTCCATCCCAGGACTCTGAGATCATGACCTGAACAGAAGGCAGATGCACAACTCATTGAACCACCCAAGTGCCCCTAAAACTACCTTTCAAAGTCGTTTTCATCTCCAACCTTCCACTGATCATTAATTCATCATTTCCCTAAGCTATTTAATAACAATCTGAGCCACATTTGAGATGGTAGTTTGGAATTCTATTGCTGAAGACGCCAAGATTGTCTTTCTACGTTGTCACTCAAGGCTGTGTTTCTTTATTTGTCTGGCCTTATTCTAGAAAAAGATTCTAATTTGAAACTCTTCTAAATTATACCTAACTTAAACCCTGAATTTAGAAACCACATCCCTTCTCTTGGCACTTTCTTTTTAACTTGGAGAAATGGTAAATGTTTAAAAACAAGAAATTATAAAGAGGGCTTAATAGTAATAATTTAAAACTGGTATATCTCATTTTCAGTGTATTGATGATCATGTAAGATAATGTCCTAATGTGACATCAGGAAAAGGGTAGCAAGCGTAAGTTTCTTTTTCTACATTAAATACTGTCAAAATTCTGGTCACCATTTATTTTGTTCAGCTAGGCAACTTGTTTAAGTCTCAGTCTATGACTTCTATGATCTATGTATTCCCCTGTGATTTATATGTCTAAAAATCTATTAATGAGATATGGGGATTCGAGTTGCCGTCATGACAACCAAGCAGTTTGGCTTGTTTGCTATTTCCTAGATACAGAGGCTCAAAAAGGAACATCTTCCCTGTAGCTGCTTTAGAACTGGGACCTGGTAACTATGGAAATTTAGATTGAGATTTATGTGGCTAAATTGTTTACAAGGTACACAAAAACTGATAAATAGCTGGCTCAGAAGCACAGTGAAATATGTTATGGTCAATATATTTTTCCGTAACAGTCTTTTTATTTCAATGTCTTAGTGTTCTCTCTATATAATTCCCCAAACCATATAGTTTTATGATCCATCCCATAAGAAGAATTTATTATCTTCTCTTCCTTGTGTTAGGTAGATTTTGTTGAGTGAGTGGTGATATCTTGTGGGGGTATACTGACAATAATATTTGCATACTCTTGTACATGTGCTTTTTCATCCTTAGTTATCAACAACATGTACCACACAGTATGATGCAGAAGACCTGGAAATTCAAACTGATATAAGAAAAAAACTCTTGATCCTAGAGATATGCAGTTTAATTGAAGAGACTGTACCTAAGTAAAATGATGTGAACAAGACGAGAACATGTGTGCAATTGCAATGAAAGTGGGACCATTTTGATGGGCGGAGGGAACGAGTTTCAGAGAACTGGGTTTTGGTCTTGAAACGAGTAGAAGCACCAGCAGACAGAATGAATAACGGAGAATCTTATAAGAAATAAGCTTAGGAAGCAAATGCCTTGCATAGTCATAGAAAAGATTGAGGAGACTTCTTGAAATCAGAGCAGGTTGAGGCCAATAGTGAGAAGTACAACTGCAGCATTGAGGTGACTACGTGTTTCAGTTACACATTTTTACCAAGTTTATTTATCTTTGACCTCCATCCGTGTACTTGCCCACAAATCCTAGGCCATTGGGAATTCATTCTTTTGAATTTGTAACATGTCCTAGATATTTCAAAAGAGGAAAAATACATGGTTGAATAGTTTTTATTACCTGCCTGCTTCAGTTTTCCTGCATAGTTTCTAGGACATTCTATTTCCCCCTCGCTGCACATCAACTGCCAGATTTTAATCATTACAGATTCTGCTAAACCTCTTTGAATTTCTCACTTAATCCATATTCGGTAGGATAAATAAAACCCGATACCTTGATTTTTCTTTTCTTTTTTTTTTTTGTAGAATTTAGCAGTGACAGTTGGAGAGATTTGGTTTAGATTTGAGAAGCAGAAAAAACAAAGATATGTAAAAAAACATGATGTACACAGGATTAACGGAATTTTTAAAAAAGTCTTTAAACAGTTAAATTCCCCAAAGTAAAGAACTGTGCAGGAAATGTGACCATACAGACATCTGGAGAGGAAAATCTGTAACGCTAACTTTGAGCTTTTCTTTCCTTTATAATAACTTCTGGCTACCATTTAGGCCACTTTGGGCAATAAAATTCAAAACATCGGTTTATATTTTTAGCAAAAATAAGTGCGGTTTAGAATCTGCCACAGATGCCTGTGTGTCAGGCCATTTGGAAAATTCAGGATCCGCCACATTCCCAGGCTCTCCTGGGGACACTTCAGAAACTAAAAGCATCCTCAGCATCCAGATGTCTCAGGTCGGTGTCTGATGCGGGAGCGAGGTAGCAGGTGGGGGAGAATGAGGACGCTGCGACCCAGGCGCTGCAGGGGCAGCGGAGAGAATCTAAATGCAGTCCTGGGAGAGGACCCCTCAAAGCCCGGCCAACAGGCAAGAAAGGGCTCCTAAACCTAGGCGCCACGGGAGAGGCGGGTCAAGGTCACACGCTAGGAGGCCGCAGCGTGGACTCAACCCCGAGCCCCTGACTTCAGGCCGGTGGTTTTTGCCTGTGCCCCCGGGGACCTTGCGGATGCCGGGCTCCAGGGCCTGGCTGGGGTACGGGCACCCCGGCTCTGCGGCCGGGCGCGCGCGGGGGGGAGGGGGAGGGGGCGGCCTCAGCGCGCCCCCGCTCGCCCCGCCCCCTCGGAGCCCCGCCCCCCTCGGAGCCCCGCCCCCAGGTGCGCCGGCCTCGAGGGCGCGTGGGCCCCTCAGCGTGCGCCGGGAGCGCGCGCGTCCCCAGCGCCCCGCCCCTCGGAGCCCCGCCCCCGGAGCCCCGCCCCCCAGAGCCCCGCCCCCAGGTGCGCCGGCCTCGCGGGCGCGTGGGCCCCTCAGCGTGCGCCGGGAGCGCGCGCGTCCCCAGCGCCCCGCCCCTCGGAGCCCCGCCCCCCCCAGAGCCCCGCCCCCCCCGAGCCCCGCCCCCAGGTGCGCCGGCTTCGCAGGCGCGTTGGCCCCTCAGCGTGCGCCGGACGCGCGCGTCCCCAGCGCCCCGCCCCCTCGGAGCCCCGCCCCCGGAGCCCCGCCCCCAGGTGCGTGCGGCAGGGGGCGGAGCGCGGCCCCGGACGCTGCGCGCTCCCCGGGCAGGCGCGCTGCGGGCGCTGCGGCTCTGGGGCGCCCCGGGCCGGCCGGCGGGGGCGCGCACGCGCGGGGCCGCGCCCTCTCACACACGCACACGCACACTCTCGGGTCGCCGAGCTCCGTCACCCGCGCGGAGCGTCTCCCCAGGCGGAGCGCGTCCCGGCCTGACCGCGCTGCGGCTCGGCCCTGAGGTGATCCCGGAGCGGGGCGGGGGTTGGAGGGCAGCGGCGCCGCCCCTGCGGGCGGGGGGCGCCGAGGGGGCGGCGGGGCGGGGGTCGCGCGCGGGCGGCCTCGCGGGGCGGGCGGGGCTGTGCGAGGACGTTTCCCTCCGGGCGCCCCCCGCCCCCCCGACCTCGGGTCGCGGCCCGGGGCGCTCTTCCCTGCGTGTGAGGAGAGTTTGGGTGACAGGAGGGCGCGCGGGTCTCGCCACACACGGTTTGAGGGGAAATGCCCCGATTCCTCAAACGCGGGCAAGAGCTGGGGCGTGAAAAAGGTTAGCGAAAAGATCCCCGAAAGCGGGTCGGGCAGCGGGGAGCCCGGTCCGGGGTCCGGGGTCCGGGTTGGCGGCGCCGGCAGCCCGGGGCGGGCGGGGGCTGCTGTGCTCCGAGCTAACGTGTCGTGTGTATTCCTGAGAGACGCCGGCGGACGTGGAAGCGGGCTCCCCGGGGCGCGTGTGGCGCGGGCCTCGTCCCGGCCGCGGGGTCGCGCCCTGAGCCCCCGCCCCCCAAGTGCCCTAACGTGCGCCTTTTGGAACAAATGAAGCCTGAAAGGATGTAGGTGGACGCGTGCATTGGGGAGGACGTTCCGAAGGGCCCGGCGGGGAGGGGAGATGTGCTGCCCCCCCCCGACTCTGAGCCGGGCGCCCAGGTACCTCACCTGATCCTGACGCTGCCACCCGGTGAGCTCGGGCGCAGGTGGAAAATGGGTCACGGAGAGGCTAAGGCACCTACGAGGGGCTCAGCTAACAAAAAGGCGGGATGGGGATTCCAGCCCAGGGATGCCTGACTGACGCTCCATTCTGCTGCTGGCTTTACCCGCAGCCGTATTTTTTTTTTTTTTTAAGATTTTATTTATTCATGAGAGACACTGAGAGAGAGAGAGGGGGGCAGAGACACAGGCAGAGGGAGAAGCGGGCTCCATGCAGGGAGCCCGATGGGGGACTCGATCCCAGGTCCTCGGATCACGCCCTGGGCCGAAGGCAGATACATGCTCAACCGCTGAGCACCCCCGCCCCCAGGGCTTCTCTCCGCTGCCGTATTTTGTGTCTGCCCAGGAGAGCGTTAGAAGGGGTATCTTCAGAGAACATAGGTAGTTCAGGCTCCTGGGATTGTTTGGGTTGAGATCAAACTGAAAAAGGCAGTAATCCCTGACTATGTGCTTGTTCGAGTCTGTTTCCCTTTAAACAGGGTTTGGGATAAGGAATTCTTAACAGTCAGGGTCAGAGCAGCTTTATTCACATTTTACAAGACATTGTTTGAATGTCTCTTGTATTCCAGATACTGTGTGGGAAGAGTACCAAGAAAAATACAGTTTTGATAATCTCTGCCCGTGGGTTAGTGGAGAGGATGATCATATAAAATAATTTTGTTGATAGTCTACTAAATCATAATCTTTGCCAGCACCCGAATTAATTCGATTAAAATGGTGATAAGCTCAAGCTTTTAGGAACCTATTCTATGTAAGAAAAGGGATGGGATGCCTGGTTATGTGGGTACCATTGCACTGTTTTCCCATTCAACAACAGCAAAATGGTCCTAAAATTCAGGTTGAATCATGTTGACGGTATTTTTTTTTTAATTATTGCATTACTTTCAGTAGATTTTAAAACATAAGAAGAGAGTATTTATGATTTACCCTGTTAAGCTAAATTTTAAAGGGCTTTTATTACTTAAGAAACTGGTGAAGTAATTTGGCAGGACTTTCTTTCAAGTCATCAGCCAAATATATTATTTTTTTAAATATATTTTTTAAAGATGTTATTTATTTATGCATGAGAGACACACAGAGAGAGAAAGGCAGAGACACAGGCAGAGGGAGAAGCAGGCTCCTCGCAGGGAGCCCAGGGTGGGACTCGATCCCAGGAGCTCAGGATCACGGCCTGAGCCAAAGGCAGACACTCAACCGCTGAGCCACCCAGGTGTCCCAGCCAAATATATTCCTTTTTTTTTTTTTTTTTTTTTTTAAATTTTTTATTTATTTATGATAGGCACACAGTGAGAGAGCGTGAGAGAGGCAGAGACACAGGCAGAGGGAGAAGCAGGCCCCATGCACCGGAAGCCCGACGTGGGATTCGATCCCGGGTCTCCAGGATCGCGCCCCGGGCCAAAGGCAGGCGCCAAACCGCTGCGCCACCCAGGGATCCCCCAGCCAAATATATTCTTAATCTCTTCTTCCAAAAAATAAACTTTAAGTACCAGATTTTGTTGAAAGCTTTTATGGTTCAGATTTTTAGCAAAAACGGTCATCAGGTTACCCAGATGGTATATTGTTAAAATATTAGGCATAATTGTAGATAGAGAGATAAGAAGGATAGTGGGACATTTGGAAATTTCTTCTGATTGCTTCAGTTTTTTTCAATGAAGTAGGAATCAAAGGTTTTCATTTGAGTGTGCTGTTGCTGGTAGCAGTGGGTCGAGGTTTGGGGATTGGGGGAATGAATGGACGAATGAACTATATGATTGCCAGGCAATTAAACAATTATTCTTAGGGTATGAAAAACAAGGTAGAGGAAATACAGGGTGCTGTATATAGCTGCACAAAATAGTGTCTAATCAAATTTTGCCTACTAGATATTTTACAACCCATCTCCAGTGCCTGTCTTTACAGTGTCATCTAGAACATACATCTGCCCCCTTTGCCCCAGTTCACTTTGCCCATGCCTCAGCCCCTTTTAGGATTCTAGCTTTCCTATTCTTTTCTCTCTGCCTGAAATTTCCATTCCATTTTTTCTCCAGTTGAACTTAACTACATTATATTAAATTTTATCTATCTGCAAAGTCATCGTCTATTTTTCCCTATTATGTTGGATGTATAAATTTCTTAAGGTTAAAATGAATGTGCCACTTTTCTTCCTTCTCCCTCCTTTAATCTATAACGGGGTCAGCAAACTTTCTGTAAAGAGCCAGGTAGCAAATATTTTAGGTTTTGTGGACCATATGGTCTCTGTATCAATTAACTCTGCCATTGTAGCACAAAAGCAGTCGTGGACAATACAGTCCTGAGTGAGCACAGCTATGTTCGAATAGCACTTTATTTATATCATGAAATTTGAATTTTATGTAATTTTTACATGTCACAAATAGTCTTTGATCCCCCTTTCCCACAGCCATTTAATAATGTGAAAAACACTTTTAACTCATGGGCTGTACAAAACAGGCTCCACCCTGGACTTAGGTCCTACCTCCTTCATGGTAGTTGGCAGACCTTTCATCTATAAGGACTCTAAGGAAAAAAAAAAATTATATATATATATATATATATATATATATATATATATATATATAGACTCTTAGCAAACTCTGGTGAAGGAATTTGCAGTCAGAGGATATTGGTTATATTACTATTGGTGGTGGAGAAGCAAAGATAAAGCAGTCTTTTTGGTTAAGGATCTCGTGGTCAAGCCCAAGATTAAGATGTAAAATAATGATGAAGACACAGTATGAAAACTGCAGTTATTTATTGGATATGGATGTGATATCCATAAGAAAGTAGTGATAATCATCTCTGCTTGGAGGACTAGGAGTAACCTCTGACACTCATCTGTTAGAGATAGGGAACATTTTCAGTAAAGAGCCTTTCCAAAAATCTTAGAAGCTTGCTAAAAAGGTGACAGACCACATCTCTTACCAGGATGACTCAGTTTCTTTCTTTTATAGGATATAATCTTGATTCATTTCTCTCAGAAGTAAAACTAATACATTTCAAATAATTTCTAACTATTTCTAACAGTCATGAACATTTTTTATTGCTTTGAGAAGGGTAGAATATATTTCACAGTGGGTATAATGTAATCAAGATTTTTAAAATAAACTAATGAATATTTGATATTGAATACTGGATTATATCACTTTTAGTCTTTAAGTCAATTATCAATACCTTAGAAAAGAGAGATGGGCTTTAGTTGGCTTTGAATTTTCTTGCAATTTATAGATTGAGTATGTATTGTTTTTATCTAGGCAAGTTAAATATTTGATTATACCTTTAGTGATACTGGATGTTTAAAACTTACCTAATTATTATTTAAAAGCTCTGCAACGGGCAGCCCCAGTGGCGCCACTGGCAGCCCAAGGCATGATCTTAGAGTCCCGGGATCAAGTCCCACATCAGGCTCCCTGCATGGAGCCTGTTTCTCCCTCTGCCTGTGTCTCTGCCTCTGTCTCTCCTTGTGTGTCTATCATGAATAAATAAAATAAAATCTTTAAAAAAATAAATAAAAGCCCCAACCTTAATGCATTCCCCAGGTATGCTATGGAGCAATGGAAAGTAACTTTTAAAATGTTTAAATATAATTGTATACTCTTATTTCTGTGTTGTAGTCACTGTTTTTAGTAGTGAAGAATTGGCTTTGTTAGACAGTGTTAAAGATA
This sequence comes from Canis lupus baileyi, assembly GCF_048164855.1. Classification (NCBI taxonomy): domain Eukaryota; kingdom Metazoa; phylum Chordata; class Mammalia; order Carnivora; family Canidae; genus Canis; species Canis lupus. The sequence continues at coordinate 44,887,513 of NC_132853.1, forward strand.
CTAGACTGTTAAGTCTTTGTCTTGGAACTATATCAGGTATTATGTTTTCCAAAACATGTGATTTGTTAAAAACATGCCAGTGGAAGTTTTATTGTATTTCAGTTGTTAGCTTGTGCTTTCAAGGATCGTCTTCTAGTATATGCTGCAAAAGAGAAAGTCCTATGTGTTGTCTACTCACAAAGCTCCTTTTGATGTTATGTGGTCCTCTCCACCATTTCCAGCTCTGCCATGGCTTTCATGAACTCCATCACTAGTGAGTGAACTCTGAGGTGTTTGTGTGATCCTGTTCCCACTTACTGTGTCAAATGTGGGGCTGGCTAAACATCCTTTCTTGCCTTTTCCTTTTATTCTTTTGAGTGCCTTTATAGAGCTATAAAGTTTGAGATAATTAATGAGAATTATAGTGCAAAAAGGAGACATTTAGGGCAGCCCTGGTGGCTTAGCAGTTTAGTGCTGCCTTCAACCCAGGGCGTGATCCTGGAGACTCGGGATCGAGTCCCACCATCAGGCTCCCTGCATGGAGCCTGCTTCTCCCTCTGCCTGTGTCTCTGCCTCTCTCTCTCTCTCTCTCTCTGTCTCTCATGAATAAGTAAAATCTTAAAAAAAATAAATAAAGAAGACATTTTGAGCCTTCTGCTAAATAGGGCTTTTCTTATGGCTCAAGAGAAGGCACCTGATAAATTAACTCTTCACAGATCTCCCCTTGCTGGCCACGCTTCATTTCTAACTTTGCAGCCTTGTTTTCAGTTGTATGTTTCTGTCAAAGCATCACTTTCATATCACCTCTGCTTAAACCACCCTTCTTTCAGGAAACCTCATTCACCTACCTATAGGAGTTGGTCTCATTTGAGATACATCTTTATCTTTGGCTTCAGTATAGAAAGTGCTCCTTTTCCACATCTTTCCTGCACTCTAATTTCCCATTCAAGACTCTGCAGGGGATCCCTGGGTGGCGCAGCGATTTGGCGCTTGCCTTTGGCCCAGGGCGCGATCCTGGAGACCCGGGATCGAATCCCACATCGGGCTCCCGGTGCATGGAGCCTGCTTCTCCCTCTCCCTCTGCCTGTGTCTCTGCCTCTCTCTCTCTCACTGTGTGCCTATCATAAATAAATTTTAAAAAATTAAAAAAAAAAAAACTCTGCAGAAGAGTGGAGAATGAGGGTGAGAAGAAGGGACTTTTGTGATTACCCTACCAGGATGAGTCACAGGCACCCTTTTCTTATTCTTTTTTGTTTCTCTCTTCTTCCCAAAGGGCAGACATTCGCAGAGCCAATATGGTTTGGGCACTGAAAGAGGAAGCAAAATATTTTCCTAAACACCCATAGTTTGCGAGGAATCTTTTACAGTAGAGTTAGTACCTCGTATTATTATGCAGAGCAGACATGCCTGATTTATCCCCATGGCCCATTTCATTTGGGCCTGCTTGGAAACTGTGGTTGTGGGGTTAAGGAGGACAAATAGGTTCACTGTTGTGTCTGTTTACAAAAACCCGTCCTTAGCTTTGAAAGTACTGTTCAGATGAACATTAAGCTAAAAAGTTTATGAAAAATCAATGTTAAGAATGTTTCATTTTTTTAAAACAGCTAAACCGGTTGTTTCATGTCACGAAGGAAACAGCCAATTGGATTTTCTTTTTTTAAGATGTTTTAATAAGTTGCATAAATAGAGGTTCAAGGTTACTGAAATTTAACATTTTCACATGATTAGACTAGAGCTTGTGAACATAAGAAACATTACTTTGTTTAGGTCAGTGTCATGAGCAAGCTCTGAAGGTGCACACACAAGTTGGGTCTTTCCACAATGTCTGCTTTAGTCAGTCATAAAGCAAGGTTAACGTTATATAAAGTGGTTACAGGATCCCACACTCAGTGACATTTTACCATGTGATTAACTTGGCTTCTTACTCAGAGCACAAAGCAGAACATAAGACAATTCACAGAGGGTAGGAAGTTAACAAAGAACCAAACATGAAGTCAATATGTAGGCTCACAGTTGAGATAAGGCATTGGTCCTCTCTGGGTCAGCTCTCTGCACTTAATGCTTACTGTGTTTGAGCATTGAAGGTTCTCGATTCCATTTGGAGATCGGTCAGACAGAACCTTTGGTAGCAGCTGCCTTTTTAAGTGGTCAGACGTAAGGGGTCATCTGAAGAATTTGACAGTTTGCTGCAAAAATCCTCCCTTTTTAAAGGGATTTAATCATTCTTGGACCTTCACAGACCTCCTCTGCTTCTGCTTGTTAGCCGTTCTGGAGTGTTGTCAGTGAGTGCTGATCTTGGTGATACCCCGTAGCTGCAGTCAGTACCCTTAATTGATCATGATATTGTTTGACACAGGCCCTTGCATGACATAAGTGACTCCATCTTGCTTTCTACGGTTAGTCATGTGATCCATTTATATGATTTCTTAACACATTTCTTAATCGTTTTTGGCTTTTCTCACTTTTACCATTCATCCATTCTGGGAGATTTCTTCAGTGCTCTTTCTTACTGATTTGTTTGTGGGGCTGTTTGCCCCATCTACTGAGAATTTTTTTCTATGAGTCTGTTTCATTTCCAGGTTCTATAGGTAGGTTTTTTCTTAATTGCTTTGTTTTTGTTTCATGAATATGATATTCTTTGTTGTCTTTTTGAAGATATTAGTTATACTGATTTTATATACAATAGGTCTCAAAGTGTATAATTACTTGCCATAACAGACACCATTTTCATATATTAATTTTTATTTACGTATATTAATTCTTTTAGTCATTCTAGTAAGCCAAGCAAGTGAATACTATTATTATTTCATTGACAAATGAGCGAACATAGAAAAATTAAATAACTTGCCCAAAGTCTCAAAACTAGTAAGTGGCAGAGGCTGGATTCGTGTTTAATTGGTTTACCTCCAGAGGTCACACGCTTATATTAACATTATTAGTTTTTGGGGTTGTTGACTTCGGTGTCTCCCCCTGGTATTTGTTTTGGTGTGAATGTTTACTGATTCCAGTTTCTTTCGGCATGTCTGAAGATGTTGCTTGGATTTATGATAGCCTATTGTTTTTTCACTGTGTGTGCTGGGGTGGAGAATAGTGCCAGCCTGCTGAAAATCAGCAGCCATCTACAGGCTTTCACTGCCTCAGTTTAAATACAGACACCTACTCTTCTAGACATAGATGAAGCGGTTAATTTGGGATTTTACCTGGTAAGTTAACCTCTTCTTAAAAAGGTATTATTTTAATTCAAAATAGAAATATTTTAAAAGTATCATATATAGATGCAGTATTTCCTTTTTTGTGAATATTAAAACAGCTGCTAGCTCCATTTATGTTTGTGTTGATTTTGAATCCTTTTTGGTGGAGAGGGGTGACAGATGATGATGGATCAACTCAGCCTCAGATTGATGAGATTATCTAGCCAATAAGTAGGAAGTATTCTATGAGAGACCTGGATAAAATGCAATATAGGACCATCTGACTAAGGAAAAGGATGAAGACAGAAAAATCTGCCTAAAGAATAGGGAGCTTAGGAGCAGAAGGAAAACAGCATGAAAGCATCTTTTGCTTATGAAGGGATTTTGTGCTTTGGAGGAAAGGACATGAAACAGAATTGAATGGACACCAAAGTGACTTCTTTGATTAGTCACAGTGTGTTATCTTCTATAGAAACATTTCCCTATTAATATTATTTTAAAGCAACTTAAAGAATTTAGTGGTTCTTAACTTTTTTATCTGCCCCTAGGCATTCCAAATGGTATCAGTGGAATTCTTTACTTAGTAGGGAGGGGAGTGAACAGGTTTTTAACATTCCCCTTACTGTGCTTACTTTGAAAATCACTGTTGTCCTTAATGAATACTCTAACCATGGAGTTAAGAACACATTATACTGATATATTAGTTAAGTGTTTTTAGTTGTGAGAAACAGAATCTGATTCTCACTAGCTTATGTGAAAATAAAATATATTGAGTGGATAAAGGGCATTTCACATAATCTAAGGAAGAAAAAACAAGTTTTGGGCACAGGAGATAACCTACTATAGGGGAAAGTTTAGGACCAAGAGTGCATGAACTTTTTTTTTTTAAAGTAAGCTCTATGCCCAACATGGAGCTCAAATTCAGACTGGCTTGCTCTTCCCACTGAGCAACCAGGCACCCCTGAGTTTACTTTCTTAAATGTTTCCATTAATGAACTGTTGACATGACTCCCAGTCTCCTGATCTCTTGGTTAAAAATTTCATACTACCAGGAGAAAATTTAATTGATATAAATCAGGGGTAGCCTTAGAGGTGGTGGTAGGTGGTGATGACAATGGTTTGTCTGTCTCTTGCCATGGTGAGAGGGTGGAGGGTGATGTTTTTGGAGTAGTGTTGGGATCCAGAGCCAACAGCCAAGAAAGAACTCTAGAGACGTCTTTGGTGCAAAAAGATGGTTTTATCAAAGTATGGGGATAAGACCTGAGGGCAGGAAGAGCTGCTGCTTTTGGGATTGTGAGAGGGATATACTTTGGGGTTGGGGAAGTAAAGATGGGGAAGATTCAGAAGGATTTTCATATGCTAAAGAAGACCCACAGGATGGTGGAGGACTGGCTATTAACTGAGATAGTTTTTCCTCTCTAGCATGGCATTAAGATTAAGACAGTTGGGAGCTTCCTGGAGGAACTTATGCTCTGCCTGTCTCAAGTTATTTGTCAGTGGGCTGTGGGTTATGAGGACATTTAATTTTATCTGCACTTCACTCTGCCTTTGTTTACCATATCAGAGGTTAAAAGTTAATTTTGCTGTAAAAAGCCCTGACTAGTGGTGGAGTGGGTACAAGTATTGATGAACTTTGGATAAGCCTGTTAAACATAAAACCCTGAGTTCAGGAAGTAGTTCTCAAGGAGGAAGAACATTTATGAGTCCATAAGCACCTTTATGAGGGGCCTATTTTCTGAAAATGAAGACTTAAGCATGCAGCATTCAATTTGAATGAATAATTTATTGGTACCCACTAAATCAATGTGTTTGGGCAGATAATGAGAATGTTCTTGCTGTACTGGTTAATGTTTCTCTTGTGTTGTAGTAAATCATCCTTGAATGAGTGTAATTTTTCTTTTTTCTTTGTTCCTTTTTTGGCCTAGAGATGATTATCATCAGTTCTTTACAGAATCTGATATAATATGAATGAGGCTGTTGGGAGAATTTATTTTCAACGTATCTTCCATTCTTGACTGCTTTATTAGTTCTGCTGTTTTTAATTTACTTATTTAATATATTTTACAGTATGTCTAATTGTGTAATTAAAATTTATTTTTTCTTTTTTCTTTTTAAGTAACCTCTATACCCACCATGGGCTTGAACTACCAATCTTGAGATCAAGAGTTGCATGACTGAGCAACTGTGTTTTTCTGACTGAGCAAGCCAGGTGCTGCTATAATTTTTTTAGTACATAAGTAACACATATTAATAGGAGAATTGATAAAATAGAAAAAAGCACAGAGAAAGTAAAAGTTGTCTATAATTCTGTTGTTTAAAAAAATCTCTCTTTGTGCACATAAAGAGGATACTTATTTAATCCAAACTTAATTTATACTTACTTTTGGGTAAGACAAGCTGCTTCTTAAAAGTTGCCTGCTTTTTTTTTTTTTTTTTTTTTTTTATATAGGTATGAGATGGTTAGCCAGATTGGAATGGATTGTTCTTGTTCTGGAGGGAAGTCACACCAGTGGCCCTCATCAAATAGGTTTATATACAAGGCAACAATTAATGTTCTAGAAGATGGCCTAACAGGACTTTTTTGTTTGCTTGCTTGCTTTTAAGATTTTATTTATTTATTCATGAGAGACAGAGAAAGAGAGACAGAGACATAGGCAGAGGGAGAAGCAGGCTTCCTGTGGAGAGCCTTATGAGGGACTCCATCCCAGTACCTGGGGATCATGAACTGAGCTGAAGGCAGATGCTCAACCACTAACCCACTCAGGCTCCCTTGTTTTTTGTTTTTGTTTTTGTTTTAATTTTTATTTAATTATGATAGTCACAGAGAGAGAGAGAGAGAGAGGCAGAGACACAGGCAGAGGGAGAAACAGGCTCCATGCACCGGGAGCCGACGTGGGATTCGATCCTGGGTCTCCAGGATCGCGCCCTGGGCCAAAGGCAGGCGCTAAACCGCTGCACCACCCAGGGATCCCTCCCTTGTTTTTTTCAAGCTGCCCTCAATACCCTTTGGTGTGTAGAGTCTAGATTACGGAGATAAGCAAACTGGAATAAAGACCACAGAGATTGCAGTTTAGACTCTGGCCACTTCTATTGAGTTTAATATAACCTCTGAAAAATTGAGATAGCTCCAGCAGAGGTCCACCGGCAGAAAGAGCTCCAAGGACTTTCAAGGGTAAAGATAGTCTTGATAAGGGATACTGGACCTGTGACAATGATTTAGGGCATACTATTTTTGTTTTTGTTTTAAGATTTTATTTATTTGAGAGAGAACATGAGTTAAAGGAGGGACAGAGGGGCAAGTAGACTCTCCATTGAGCAAGGAGCCAGCCTTGGAGCTCAATCTGGAGATCCTGACCTGAGCTGAATTCAGACACTTAACCAACTGAGCCACCCAGGTGCCCCTACATCATACTGTTTAAAAAAAAAAAAAAAAAAAAGAGTGAAATTTGTTTCCTTCACTTCAAAGTAAAATTACCCTTACTCCTTAAGCAGTTTTTCTGTATCCTCTCCTCAGTCTGTGCAAGCACTAGCCTCCATCTCATTTCTATGGCTTTATATATTCTGGAAATTTCATATAAATAGAATCACATAATATTTGATCTTTGCATCTGGCTTCTTTCATTAAGCATAATGATTTGGAGTTTCATCCTTATAGCATATATCAGTACTTTATGCATTTTTATGGCTGAATAATATTTAATTCTGTGTGCGTGTGTGTATGTTGCAATTTGTTTATCTATTCATCTGCTTATGGAAATTTGGACTGTTTCTATCTTTGGCAATTATGAATAGTGCTGCAATGAACCTGCCTGAGCAGACACTTGTTTGATTCCCTGTTTTCAGTTTTTTGGTGTATATACCTAGAAGTATTCTTTTGGGTGTATGTGTGTGTACCTAGAAGTATTCTTTTGGGTGTATGTGTGTGTGTGTGTGTGTGTGTATGGAATAGTGGGGCGATATGATAATTCTGTGCTTAACTTTTTGGGGAGCTGACAAACTTTTTAGCAGCTGAACCAGCACTCCCACCAGCTGTGTAGGAGTTTTCTAGTTTTGCCATAGAATTTCTTATGAGAGATCTGCTCTCATTCAAGTCATTCATTATTCCTGTATAGGTAATGCATGGTTGTTCTGTGAGTGCTTTCAAGATTTTTTAGTCTTTAATTTTTAATGGTTTGATTATGATGTGTATGGATATGGATTTCCTCTGATTGATACTGTTTGGGATTCATTAAGCTTCTTGGAACTTGTAGATTTTTTATCTCTTGCCCAAAATATTTTTTTATCACTAACAGTCTTTCTTCTCTCCTTTCTGGAACTCTGATAAGGAATGTTAGACCTTTGTTATTGTCCATCATTCTCTTAGGCACTGTTAATTTTTTTAAAAACCTGTTTTCTCTCTGTGGTCTGGATTGGGTAGCTTCTATTAGTCTGTAAAATTCACTTTTTCTGTTATCTCTGTTGAGCCCATTCCATGGGTTTTATTTGTTACTCGTTTTCTGTTCTTAAAGTTTCTATTTGGTGTTCCTTTACATCTTTTTTTTTTTTAATTTTTCATTATTTTCAAGAGTGTTTGCCATTGTTTGCTGGAATACTTTTTAAGTATCTACTTTAAAGTTTTCGTCTGAATACTCCAGAGTCTGTCGTCTTGACATTGCCATCTGTTGATTTTTCTTTTCTTAATAGAGGTGATATTTTCCACAAACTTCTCTTTCTGAGTTGTTTTGGATTGAGACTGGGTTTTGTTTTGATTATATGGGGAGTGTTGATACTTTCTTCTAGCATGCTGTCATCCTGGTTAGGTTCAGGTCACAGGTTTCATCCGCATTCTTTGAGCTGTGGATCTAATTTCAGTTTAGTTTTCAAAAGCCTTTTTTTTAAAAAAGATTTTATTTATTTATTTGAGAGAGAGAGAACGAGCAGTGGGGAGGGGCAGAGGGAGAGATAGAGAAAGTGAGCAGATGCCTCGCTGAGCGGGAAGCCTTGATGCAGGTCTCAATCCAGGCCCTGGAGATCATGACCTGAGCCAAAGGCAGATGCTTAACTGCCTGAGCTGCCCAGGTGCTGCCCCTCAGCTTAGTTTTCAAAAACCCTTGTAGAACAGTTTGGATCTGTCCTGTGTATGCCACCTGATGATTGGTCTGGATCTGGCAGTAGTCTGTCTTTTAGTTTAGTTCCTCAGGTCTTTGGTACACAGAATAGGATTAGATCCATTTGTGCCCAGCTTGGGAGTTAGTCCTGGAATTAATGAGCAACTTTATTATGTTGCTTTCCTGAGCTCTTCTTTTTATTTGCTCTCCCTTTACTACTTTCGAATTCCCTATGGCTTCTCATTTCCATCCTGCAGCTAGAATGCTAGAGTTGTTTTGCCTCATTGAACCGCACACTTGGACAACTTGCATCCATCAACCATATCCAGGACCTAGGAGATAGAGATCACCTTGGGATTTGGCCCCACCCTTTTGGAGCTATAGCTCCACTTATTGGAGAGAAAGATTTTCCTGCCTCAGAGTTTGGGCTGCATTAGGCTTTCCTTATTGCAGTCTGATGCTGTCATGTGATTGCTCGAAGATCGAGGCATAGGAGAATGTAGAAAAGAAAAAAAGGTGGGGTATTTTCTCATTCTCCCTGAGCGGAAAACTTTCCTTTCCGATGTCTCAAGCCAGAACTAGAGAGCTTTTGGGCCTTGCCTTCTCTGCCTTAATACCTACTTCCAGTGCATTCGGTTTGGGGAATACCAAAAGACACAAAGTGGTGAGCTCAGTGTTGGTTGTGGGGATTTTGAATTTTGTTTCCCTCTGTTTCACATGCTACTGTTTACTATTTCAGTGTCGTCAAATTGCTGTTTAATGCATTCTGTCCAGACAGGAGAGACAGCTTGGAGTATTCATCATTTTCTCTAACCTGAAACTGAAACATCTGTTTTTGCTATTGAATTGCATGCATTTGACTGTGTGGTTCCAGTTTTTTTCATTTACTCTTTTAATAGACTGATCTAGAAAACATGGCTACTGCAATTAGGGAGGTGGGAGTTTGGAGACAGACCAGAACACTCCTACTGAAGAATTATCTAATCAAATGCAGGACTAAAAAAAGTAGTGTTCAGGTAAGTTAAATGACTCTTTCTTATGCCTGATTGCAGTTTTTGCACTGACATGTTCCCTTTCTAAGAGAGGATCTATTTTTCTCAGTATATTTTTATTACAATTTTATGTCATTAGGTCTCATGTGCTTGTGAAGTAAAAACTTGTGTTAGCACAGAAAACTACCTAAATTACCTGTGTCTTCTGAATGTTAAAAGTTTTAATAACCATTCCTAAATTTAGTTAATTTCTGATATCAGTGCTTAAGTTTGAGCTTTTAGATGTGCATTTCCCAGGTTTTCTGGAATAAAAGAAAAATTCCACAGATAACTTTATGGAATAGTTTTCCACGGTTTATTCATGACTTCCCATCTTTTGGACTCTGGATTGAGTTACCTGAGATTACTAAAATTATGTCACATGTTTGTTCTCAGCAAATCTACATTACTTTGAAAGATAAAAGAAAGTAATAACCCTGCCTAACCAGTTAAAAATTTTAAAGGCTGAAAATATATTGTTCCTTTTCTGAAGCATAATAGCTAAACAGCAAGGTGAAACAGGTTCATCCCTATTAAAGCTGATTATTCAACTTTACAGAGAATAGTTTTAATAGTAGAAATTGAGGTATAATTAAGGCATGAGTTTTTAAATCAGATTTGAGTGAAGATACTTTTATGGTGAGCCCAGTTTGGGCTGTTTTGTAAGTTAATTTAAATAATGTTATATATAAGTAAATTTATTATATTTTATATTTAGTAATCTAAGATCTTTAAATATTAGTGTTTATGTGATTTTAATTTATGTGACTTGAATTTTAAAATATTTTGGTGAAAATGTAAAGGAAAAATTGTCTAATATTCCTGTTGAGTTAGATGAGATATTTAATACTTCTTTCAGGATAGAATTGCTTTTACTTTTTGTGCTTAAGAAAGGAGACCCAAATTCCTCATGTTTTTGCTTAGTATTATATTGTTTGCATAGAAATCTTGATGATATTTGCTGCTTTTGGTATATTATATAATCATCTTGTTTGTCTCCTTTATTACAGGAAATTCTTTTTCCATTATTTTTTTTATTTTGGTTAATATTAATTAGCATGATGCATCCAAATAAGAAATATGAAGAAGTGCCTGATAGAGAACTTAATCCTATGGACAAATCTGTTCTGTCTAACTTAATACTTGGATATACTCCAGTGACTAATATTACAAGAAACATCATGCAAAAAGTTTCTACTGATCATCTTCCTGAGGGTATTGTGAGCTTATATATGGATTCTATCTGTAACAGTATTTTTTACTTGCTTTATTGAGTAAATTACATTCTTAACACTTAGAGATATGTCCCGTCACCAAAATATAGTTTAATAAAAATTACTAAAATCATTTAATCCTGCTGAAGCATGTTTTGTAGGTCTTATTATTTTTTTTTTTAATTTTATTTGAGAGAGAGAGAATGAACAGGGGGGAAGAGCAGAGGGAGAGTTTAAAGCAGGCTTCCCACTGAGCAGGGAGCCCAACACGCAGTCCGATCCTAGGATTCTGGGACCATGACCCGAACCTAAGGCAGACGCTTAACCAACTGAGCCAACCAGGTGCCCTGTCTTAATATTTTATATTTAATTCTCAGACCATTTATAAAATAAGCATATTTGTAAAAGGATAAAAGATTTGAAGGCATCTTTTTTTTTTTTTATTCTGACTCATATAATAAGCTAGAGGTATAGGAGCACCTGGGTGGCTCATTGGTTGAGCACCTGCCTTTGGCTCAGGCTGTGATCCTGAGGACCTGGGATCGAATCCTGGATCAGGCTCCCTGAAGGGAGCTTGCTTCTCCCTCTGCCTGTGTCTCTGCCTCTCTGTGTCTCTCATGAATAAATAAATAAAATCTTTAAAAAAATAAGGTAGAGGTATGAAGATTACTAAGCAATAATCATTTCAGCCTATCATGCCCATTTATGGAGGTATATGGTATAAACAGAAGTAGTGCTTAGTTTTGGAGACTGTGACTGTGGCTAAGCACCTAAGTCTATTTTTCTCTCTTTGTACTTCTTTTAAGAATAGAGTGGGAAAAAAAAAAAAAAAGAATAGAGTGGGAAACAGGGGAAACAGTGTAAGTATGTGATACTAATGAGCTTAAAGTGGCTGTGAGAGAACCCAAGACAAGAATTAGAGAAAGTTTGGGGAATATAAGAAATAGTGAAAGGGAATAAAGGGGAAAGGGAAAAAAATGAGTGGGAAATATCAGAAAGGGAGACAGAACATGAGAGACTCCTAACTCTGGGAAATGAACTAGGTGTGGTAGAAAGGGAGGTGGGCGGGGGGTGGGGGTGAATGGGTGATGGGCACTGAAGGGGGCACTTGAGGGGATGAGCACTGGGTGTTATTCTATATGTTGGCAAGTTGAACACCAATAAAAAATAAATTTATAAAAAAAAAGAATTCAAGAAAGTGACAGTTTATACTATGATGATTAATGTAATGAAATACTAAATTGTTGAAAATAACAAATTAACATTTTGTCTTAGATAGTTTTAATCAACTTTGAGTATGTATCATCATAGATTTGGATAATATATCACTGAATAGATGAAGCTTATGTAATCAGGAGCCAGATAATTTTTCCCCTGTTGGTTTCTTTCTAACTTATTACTATTTAATATCTTATTGGTATATGTTGGTTTACCTAAGTACAAATTGGATGGATAGCCATAAACATTTAGTATGCCAGCTCGAAAAGCTGATCAGAAATGTTGAGAATGAAATTCTCAGGTAATCCTGAGTTAGAGGAAAGCATATATACCAACAGAATCCAAGTCAGTATGTATTAACTTGGATGCTAAAATAGTAGAAATATGTATATAGATTATTTTTTTAAGTTCTGTCTTTTTAACAATAGAACTGTCTGAAAGTTGAACACAAATCCATATATATGGTAACATGACTGATAAGATGTTGAACTACCACCCTCTTTATTCAGCTCAATCCTTGTCCACCCTAAAGGTCTGGAAATCATGACAATTCACATTGAAATAACACTTTATAATTTATAGAGCATTTTTATGTTTGTAATTGCATTTGATCTTAACGACGAGTGTGATCAGCTAGGCATTAAGGATGAGGACACTGAACTGAAGTTCAGAGAATTAAATTGCTTATCTTTGTTCACACAGCTAATAAGTAACAGGTAAGCACATAATCCTATGTTCTCACATTTTACCACATGTTCTTAAGCTTCTGTAGTGAAGACTAGTTGCTTGTAAATAAAACTCTGAGAAAATATTAAAACATTGGGATCATCTGATGTGAAAGGAAGTGCAGTAGAGATTAGAGTATTTTCTCCATATATCTTCTAGGAAAGGAACAAGCAATAAGTGGTTGAAATGGCAATTTTTACTCAAAGGACAGTTGTGTCTTAGTTACCAGAGAACATATTTGGTTTCTGAGAAGAAGGATAATGGAATTTTCTTCAGAAGAAAAATTGGAAATAAAATATCCATTCACTTATCAAGGAGTTATTTGTATGCTTTACTTTGAAATAGACAAATGAACTGCATATACTGCATAATAAACTATATGCTAAACTTTGTCATATTAATAGCTTTTGTGTTACCTAGATACATAATTTATGTACTCAGATGACAGCTGAGAAAGTGTGAAATTATACTATTATTCATTATTTAGTATATTTTTAGAATGGCTCTATTTTCTTGAAAGAATGAAACAAAAGTGCTTATAAAATATTGTATTCTTCAACGTCATGTTAAATTTGGCCTGTTGTTTGGCAGTAAACTTTAAATTTGTGAGTCAACTTTATTATAATATTTTACAGTCATAATTACTGAAGAATATACAAATGAAAAAGAATTGTTAGTATCCAGTCTTTCTAAGCCCAACAACTTTGTGGGTGTGGTTTTCAAAGACTTCATGTCCTATGAACTCCGTTTTTTTCCTGATATGATTCCAGTATCTTCTATTTATATGGATTCAAGAGGTAAATAGCCCTAAGTAATGTTGTAAATCAAATAAATGCATGTCTTTGCTGCTTTTATTTCATATGCAAAATTTGATGTGGTCAAACACTGGCATTTTCAACTGTGTAGTTGTTTAAAGAAGACTGTCAAATGTAGCATATATATATGTATACACAAATATCTACATGTAATATGAAATATAACTTACATAACATGCGTTTTAATATACTTATATATTATTTTAATTATAGTAACAGAAGGCAGAATTTTATCTTGAGTTGTATGACTTTCTGAATTGGCATTTTTTCCTCTATATAACTTTTTTTTTATATATATATATAACTTTTTCACATGTGGTGTGCTACATATCATTTAAATTTCAAGGTCTTGTACCAATGAACTTTATTAGTTTTATTTTGATATCATGGAAAACATCCTTCAGTGCTTAAACCTATGAAGAAATACCACTAACCACAAACGTTTACTGAGCAATGTTAAAGTCTCTTAATGATGAGTACTGAATTTGTGACTTGGTTCCAAAAAGCCATTACGAACATTTCTTTTTCTGGGCTCTTAACCTGGACTTGTCCTGGCAACTAGAAGTGCTTTAAATCTGATTAAGTCACTGTAGAATGACTTACTTGAAACAGAAAAGTGAGTTATTTTTTTTTAAGTGAGTTATTTTTAAATAATCATGTTTACAGTTAATTTCTTTCTATGTAACTTTTTTATTTCAAAAATTTCAAGTAAATAATCAGGAACATGCTATTCCTTGCTTTCAAAAGGCAATTGCTCATTTACTTGGTCCCTATGGAGATTGATTAATTATATTGCTTTAGTAACCCTCCATATGTTATCTTTAAAAGAATACACTTAGTTGTTGTGCAAATATGTCTCACATTTTGTCCCCATAGCTGGCTGTTCAACATCGTGTGAGGCTGCTCAGTACTGGTCCTCAGGGTTCACAGTTTTACAAGCATCCATAGATGCTGCCATTATACAGGTAAATATGATGAAGGAAGTAAAATAAAGCCAAACCATATTTAGCAATTACACTCTAAGTCTTTACAGTTAAGATTTGGTTTGTCTGCAGTTAGATGTACTAGATATATATTACAGCTCCTAAAAGAAAAAATATAAGTCATATTTTCTGATGTAATATTTTTCAAACCCCACTTTTATTTGATGGTTTCTAAGCATGTGACTTAGCATTCCATATATCTGTATTGTATCTGTGTTGACCATAGGTAATATTTATGAAAGATCTTTATTTACAGACTTTTCCCCTTGAATAAAAATAACATGGTGCTAATAATCATTCCTAATTCCTCAATTTTATAAGTGCATATATTTTTTAAAGATCTTATTTATTTATTCATGAGAAACAGAGAGAGAGAGAAGCAGAGAGAAGCAGAGATACAGGCAGAGGGAGAAGCAGGCTCCATGCAGGGAGCCTGAGGTGGGACTGGATCCCGGGTCTCCAGGATCACGCCCTGGGCTGAAGGCGGCGCTAAACCGCTGAGCCACCTGGGCTGCTCTAGAAGTGCGTATTTTTGTTAAGATGTATATAACTGTCTGCTTAAGATGATAATTGTTCAATTTATTTTCCTCGACAAATTATTTCATCAACATTTATACACTTCCCAACTACAGACTTAATGGTATGTTTCCAGAATGAATAAAAACAATAATGTATGCTGTGTCATGATACTGGGGTCAGTCACTTTATTTCAGGTGTGGTTTTTGAGGATTGTATTTCCAATAGGTTTGTATTACATTTAGAGGTATATATATTTATATATTTATAGGGGGCCTCTGTCAATTAAATTCATTGATTGTATTTTCCAATTCTAGCTGAAGACCAATGTTTCCTTCTGGAGGGAACTGGAATCAACTAAAGCTGTCATTATGGGAGAAACTGCTGTGGTTGAGATAGATACCTTTCCCCGAGGAGTAATTTTAATATACCTAGTTATAGCATTTTCACCTTTTGGATACTTTTTGGCCATTCATATCGTAGCAGAAAAAGAGAAGAAGTTAAAGGAGTTTTTAAAGATAATGGGACTTCATGATACTGCCTTTTGGTATGTTATTAAAAGTTTATTGTTTAGTGTGATTAATAATTAAGTATAAAGATCTTCAGTGTTGTAATTTGTTATTTGCTCAATCTGAGGTGCTGATCCTGTTTACCTGCAATGACTACCTTTGTCTTGGAATATGAGAGTAGGCAACAAGCTTCAGCAATATATTGTTTTGTTTTGTTTTTTTACCATAAGGGAAGTGGTATTTGAAAAACTCATGTTGATATTACATGTTTAAATTTTATTTTATATTTTGTCTTAATTGATGAGGTGTGCTCTGTGTATTTCGGTATATAGAATGTAAGAGATCTTGGAAAGTTAGAAATTAATTGTGTGTTACAGTCCTCCTCCAAAATCATAGCATATGAATGTTATTAAAAATGTAATTAAAATGATTGAAGTTTGTGAATGTGGTATATGGGATTTTTTCCCCCTGGGGAAAACAGTTATTTATGTGAATTAAGATGAAAATATACAAAATAGTTTATAGAGAAACAAATTTGAAAAATATTTTCACAAATGAGCTTTCACGTGTCAGCATTTTTATATAATGATGATTTTATAGAGGTGTGCAGTTTTATAAATAATTCTTAGTGAATTTTCCTTTTCCCACTGTGTAGTAGGAAAATTTATTTTGGACTCATTTTGGAGGAGAAGTTAATATTGTGCATATGAGTTGCTATTATAGTCCATTTTACAAAATTTTATTTTATTTAGCCCAATGTAGCAATCAATTATAACACTTTACATAATGGAGTCATTGTTGTGTAACGTATTTTCTTTGCATGTTTTTTTTTCTTCTGTCATTTGGGTAGTGATTGGTTTTTAAGATGCATTGAATTATTAAAGTGCTTTGTGAGGAAGCAGTAATTGGAAGCATTTAGATCAATTTCTCAGTGCCTCAGTTTTGCTTCTGGAAAATGATGGAGTTGGTTTTGGTAATGTAGATATCCATCAGTCCTATTTCAGTGCTTTTGTGGTAGCACATATTAAATCATGATCTGCTTACATTAAAAAGCAACAAATCTAAGTGCTATAGCAATTCCATTGAACTCTGATTTGGGAAGAAATTTTGAGTAAATATCTGGAGTCCATTGTTGATCTTGATCTTTCATTGTGTAAATGTAAAGTATGTTGTTGATAAGTGATTGTGTGATTAGTTGATTAGTGTTGTTGTAAAGTATCAAAAGCCATCAAGAGGTTTAGTTATAGCCCAGGCCATAAGAAAATTGTTATTAAACTCTTCAATATTTTAAGAAAATCAGAAATGTGCATTATCGAACTTTGGAGAATATTAAATTAGTCATGAATTGTTTTTAATTTGTAAACTTCTCTTTGACTCTTGAAAAGATAATCACTTTTTTATCTCTTTGTCAGATTATACTTTTACCTTTAATTTAACCAGTGTTGTATTTTTAATTACTTATAAGAGCATTAATTCTCAGTAAATGACTATACACAGGAAAGAATAAATACAGTTAATTTTAAGGATAAAATGGGTAAAAAAACCTGAAGGTTTTTTTGAAATGATTTTTAAACTGATAAAGCCTATGCATTTAACCATAAATGTGTTTATATTCTCATTTTAGGCTTTCCTGGGTTCTTCTGTATACAAGTTTGATTTTTCTTATGTCCCTTCTTATGGCAGTCATTGCAACAGCTTCTTCGTTATTCCCTCAAAGTAGCTGCGTTGTGATATTTCTACTTTTTTTCCTGTATGGGTTATCATCT
Source organism: Canis lupus baileyi (assembly GCF_048164855.1). Taxonomy (NCBI): domain Eukaryota; kingdom Metazoa; phylum Chordata; class Mammalia; order Carnivora; family Canidae; genus Canis; species Canis lupus. The sequence continues at coordinate 44,904,548 of NC_132853.1, forward strand.
GTGAGTATTTTAACTTGAAGTGGGAATAAAGAACTGTCAAAATAGCTGATTAATACGACAAAGTATTATTCTTTGGTTAACTTGTAGTTGATTTATTACTAAGTTACTGGTAAATGAATTGTATGTAGCATTATTGTACTTCTGTATTTTTAAAAAAGGTACAAAGTAGTCTCAAGTTTAAATTTGTTTTCATATATATTTCATATACAATCTCACTGAATCTTTATTGTCTTCATATAATCACATTATGTGTATAATTAAGGTTGTCTGGTACTGGACATTTTTCCCCTTTGTTTCCATGAAATCCTGTTTCAAGTTAATTTATATTATAGGGTGATGATTTATAAAAGTATACCTTTATAAACATAACTTTTTGACAGTGTTGATGTTCTTTGGTATATTGGCTGAATTCAGCCTTTGTTTGCACTGGTTCCAGTTTCCATTTTGACTGGCTTGTGTGCCCATGCTGTACCAGCTGTTAAATTTTCTGATGATCATCTTTACGTTAAATAATGTAACTTACAAACAACTCAGACTTCTGTGTACAGTTACTTGATTTTGTATCTTATAAACAGATTGAGTTTAAGAGATAAGTTTTCTCTTTAAAAGCTGGTTGATTTATGTTTTGTTCACATATGTACTCATCTAACTGCAGAAACATGGCTGTTTATGGTTTCTGTAGTGTAGAAGTAATCACTTTTGCCTATGTATAGGTAAAATGGAGTGTTTAATGCTTACCATCTTAAGTTTTTTAATGTATCACAATTTACATGAAAATAAAATACCTTACCAATGCATTTAAAAATTATTTTAATGAATGTATTTTCCAACGAAAATAACTGGTTCTTTCACAAACAAAATTTTGTTTTCATACAATGCATTAACCTTAGTATTTATATTTTACAGATATTTTTTGCTTTAATGCTGACACCTCTTTTTAAAAAATCAAAACATGTGGGAATAGTTGAATTTTTGGTCACTGTGGCTTTTGGATTTGTTGGTCTTTTGATAGTCCTCATGGAAAGTTTTCCCAAATCATTAGTGTGGCTTTTCAGTCCTTTCTGTCAGTGTACCTTTTTAATCGGTATAGCACAGGTAGGTAATATTTTTATCTTGCTTTCACTAAATATTTTTTCTCTTCAGTTATGTGTAGCCTGTTATACTACAATGCATACTACTTTGGATTTGCAAAGAAATTTTAAAATGTCCACATGTGAAAGGAATGCTACTTGAATACTGGAGCATATTTTATCTGGGTTTTATTTACATTTTCTCCATTTTTAAGTTTTTCATTTATTAAATGATCTGTTTATAAGTTTTCTACTTTGTGCATTAGTATGTCTTAGTAATCTATTTCACTGCAATAATTCAATTTGTTAGGCGTCATTGTTTAAACATCAGGCAGTCTGGATTGCTCTATGAGCTGGTTACATTGCTGCTTTTGTAAATTTATCTCAGATGTGTACCTGGCAGGAAATTGTGTGTGGAGCAAAACAAATTCTCATGACTGTCTTAGTGAAATAAGTAGACCTGGTGGATTTTATTGCTTTAATGTTCATGGGATTGTCATTCACCTAAATAATACTTATTTTGAAAGTTTTAATTTGATTTTTATTAGCCTTTACAGGGGCCATCAGATTCTAAGGGAAAAATTCTTAGGAGAAACTGCCTTATATAAAGGAACATAAATTTGGTTAATGTATAAAGAAAAATTGTAATTAATTAATATAAGAGATTCATGTTGATTAGATAGAATATTCTGATTTGTGAGATCTAAGATTGTTTATGAACATTGAATTAAACAAGTCTTAATTAAGTTGGAACTAAGAACTGTTGTTTACACATTTTAAGTTAAGAACTGTTGTTTAAGAACTCCACTGAGTTCTCCTTCACTTGGGAGGTAGAATAATAGATTCCTAGGATTTTGTTGGTTGTGGGAAGGACTTTCAGCATTTATTTAACCCATCTCCTTCATTTCACGGATGAGGAGACCGAGATTTAGAGCACTGTGATTCAAGTTTTTAATCCACCTAATGGCAGATCTGGGACCTAAATGAGGCCTCAGCCTCTAGTATATTTCTTTCTGCTCCCTTACATATATCTACTATGAACAATCTAATAGTTGTATTAATCAGAATATCTTCTCCCTTTTCAGCATTGAAAGGATGCTGATCATAATTTTATTCTCTAATTCTTATTTGTTTGACTTCCATGTGGACCATTTGTTTGCATCAGTTAATATTAACAGCATACTTTCTTGTTATTTCTTTAGATAGTCATCGCATTAGAATTAAAAGCCCCAGGAGTGGAAGTATACTAGTTTTAGAAACATAACATTAAAAAGGATTAAAATGAATTGTTGTGAAAACTTATATTTTGGTAAAATTCCTGTTGTTTTCCTTGTAAATTCATACTACTGATTTGGTAGATTGTTTAATCTGTTGAAAGGCCCAGTTTGGTTACTAACAATCTAGATAATTATGAGTAATTCCAAGTAGTATTAGCTTTTGCTTATTTTTATCATTTTTATATACTAAAGTTGTTTCTGTTTTTCAGGTCATGCACCTAGAAGATTTTAATGAAGGTGCTTTATTTTCTAATTTGACTGAAGGCCCATATCCTCTAATTATTACTATTGTCATGCTAGCGCTTAATAGTATATTCTATGTCCTCTTGGCTGTCTATCTTGATCAAGTCATTCCAGGTATGCAGGTAGTTATTGGATTTTACTTTAAAGTTTTTTTATTGTTTTTGCTTACATAGGATCAACTTAATCTCAATTTTTTTTTTAAGTCAGAGTAACCCCAAGTCACATTTGTTGTTCAAACTTTTAACTTAATTTCAAATAAGTATGTTTTGTACCTGTGTCTTTTTTTTTTAAGATTTTATTTATTTATTTATGAGAGACAGAGAGAGATCGAGACAGAGACACAGGAGGAGGGAGAAGCAGGCTCCATGCAGGGAGCCTGATGTGGAACTTGATCCTGGGACCCCAGGATCACGCCCTGGGCTGAAGGCGGCGCTAAACCACTGAGCCACCCGGGCTGCCCTGTATCTGTGTCTTAACCACTCATGAATATAAGCAGTTTGCTTTGAAAATATTTAAGTCTCTAACTGAATTTATCTCTGTCCTTCCCTGTGTCAATATTTCTTGGCTAAAGTATTTCACTGTTTTCCCCTCTAAGGTACAAAACTATGAAGTAATCTTGTAACTCCTACCATTCTTCTTATCTTTTGGCATCTCTAGCCAACTCCTGTAGATTCAAAATATTGTTAAAGTATCTAACACTCCCTTGACCTTCCCCTTTGAGTTCCTCATTACTTTTGTCTGTCTTCTAGACCTGCACTTATATGCTAACAACTAGGCACAAATGGCTTTTAAAATTTGAATTAATTAGAATTTAAAAAATTAACAGTCCATTTCCTCCGTAGCACAAGTCACCTTGCTACCGACTGCTCCATAGCTATATGTGGCTGTTGCTATGTTGTGCAGTACAGGTACAGGACATTTCCATCACTGCAGAGGGATAGGTTGGGCAGTCTACACCTTTGTAATACCTCTCATTTCATTATCTGCCTTCAGTCTAAAATTTCACCTTTCCCTTTAATCAAGTTAATCTCCTGCTCAGAAATCACCTCTCGGGGCATATCCTCATGAATTAAATAGAAACTCCTTATATATTAATGTCCTTCACAATAGTTTTATATATTTAATGCCTTCTTTTCACTCTCTCCCTCTTTATTGTATTTTATATTTCTCCATACAATCCTCTTTACCTATTTAAACACAACTCCAGGATATCAGTTAGATTGTTTTTAGTTACTCTTCACAGAAAACCATTTAATTGGCTTAAACAAGAAGGAAATCAATCATTTTACTTGAAAGGAAGTCCAGAGATAGGCTCTGAGTTGGTTGACCTGCTCAACTATGTCATCAGGGACCCGCTTTCTCCATATTTTGACCACCTGTGTCTACGTGGCAGGTTTGCTCTCCTTCTGGCTACAGTGGTATGCTTCTTTGTTCATGGGAACAGGGAGGATGGGAAGAGGGAGGATGAATCTTTCCCCATCCTAAATAAACCCTTTGCTTTTGTCTAATTGTTACATGCTTATGCCTGGAGCAGTAAGTCATCTGAGAGTGCAACATACTGATTAGATCAGTTAGGGCCTTCTCTGTAGTTGGGATCAGATCGGACATGACCATCTAGGAGAGGAGTGGCTATTTAAAAAAATGGGAATGTCGGTTTTGGGGGAAAGGAGGTGAGAATGGTTATATACTATGTGAGAACCTCAATGTCTACCATGTCTAAGTCTTCTATGCCTGTCCTGTAGCTGTGTTACTCTTCTGATTTTAAAAAGTCTTCTCCATGAACTATATCCACTTTTCTAAGTATTAAATACTAGCTGTTTTCAGAGACTTTCTAAGATGATATTCATTTAAGCCTTCAGGATATATTCCCTATCTAGAAATAAACTTTTCCTCTTGAACTCTTACTAGCACCATGGATGACATGCATAATATTCTGCATTGTGTTCTAGCCATTTGTTGCATATATGTACTCATAAAGATGATCGTTGCTTTAATGGAAAATGTATTTCACTCACCTTCATATTCCCATGCACTCTAAGTGTCTCAAACTGTTTATGCCCTGGAATTATGCCAATAAAACATTTTTCACACAGTGCTGATTTAATGCTTTTTATATAAACTTCAGATCTAGGTTGTATGTTTCTCATACTACTTTGATGATTTGAAACCTGGTTTTTAGAAATAATTTGTTATGATAATTAAGTTTTTTTATTTTCCAGGGGAATTTGGCTTACGGAGATCATCTTTATATTTTCTAAAGCCGTCATATTGGTCAAAGAGCAAAAGAAATTATAAGGAGTTATCAGAGGGCAATGTTAATGGGAATATTAGTTTTAGTGAAATTGTTGAGCCTGTTTCTTCAGAATTTATGGGAAAAGAAGCCATAAGGTATCATTTAATCTTTGGCAATTTAGGTATAAGAAGTATTGATGTAACCTGCTACATTTAAATCCTGTTTTTTAAAAAGTGCATATAACTTAAGAGATTTGGTATACATCTCATGATTTTTATAGCACACTATTGCCTACTTCTGCTTTAAGTTCTTTTCTTTGAACCATTTAAAATAATGGCTAGGTTTGAAATTTTATGTTTTAATGGAAATTTTTAAAAGTAGTAAAACCTGTTATTTTACAATTAAGCCGTTTTCAAATTTGCTCCATTATGTAGATTGAAAAAGAATAAATATTAACTTTATAATTTTATTCAGGCTACATTGTTTAAGCTATATGACATATTGTCCTTGGTTAATTTCATAAATCTTTGGGTATTTTGAGGTAACTAAAGTATCAGTTTAATTTCTGTGAACCAGGAATTTCACTACTATCAGTCAAAACCAAATTTAAAAATAACAGGAAGAAGATCAGTTAGATCAGTCAAAACCAAATTTAAAAATAACAGGAAGAAGAAAGAGAAAAGAAAAGTGGAAGAAAAAGTGAAGTATACTATAATGTGTTTTTCAAATTTAAGAAAAATACATAAAAGCAAGGGAGAGCCAAATACTTAGGATGTAATAAGTGAGCTAATGGTCTGTCTTCTAAAGGGCAAAGTTTAAACTGGTTAACAAAACCATTGATTCTTTTAAAAGTTATTTAAGACATTTAAAGTGAAATGAGAGAACCACTTCACATTTATAAATAGTTTGAAATGTGTGCTGATGTGAAATATAGCATTTGATTTTTAATCTCCCTTACCCTGATATATTTGTATTTGATAAATTACAAACAGAAAAGTTTCAAAAATGAAAAGGAATCTATAAATTGCTTGAGCATATGCTTTATTTATAAAAGTTGGCTTGTCATGAAAAATGAATGAATGACACTTAAAATGGAGAGGAATACTATATATTTCTGTGGTTTCTTTAAAATTTTTATAATCATTGTCAGCTCTCTTAGGTTTATTGTTTTAGTAGAAAGGTACTTTGCTATTCCTATTAAATATGACAGCTTTGATAAAAATATTATACATGAAAACACATCCTCATAAATTACATTAAATACTTAAGTAGAATATGGTGTTTTTCAGAATCAGTGGTATTCAGAAGACATACAGAAAGAAAGGTGAAAATGTGGAGGCTTTGAGAAGTAAGTAGCTTTCCTTGTTTGCGAGAAAATTAAACTTCTTTACCACACTTTTCTTTCAGTTAGGGGTACTTTCACTTATTTATGTGATTAATATTCATAATAAAATTAACATCAAGGGCAGCCTGGGTGGCTCAGCGGTTTGGTGTCACCTTAAGCCCAGGACCTGATCCTGGAGACCCGGGATTGAGTCCCACATCGGGCTCCCTGCAAAGAGCCTGCTTCTACTTCTGCCTGTGTCTGCATCTCTCTCTCTGTGTCTCTCATGAATAAATAAATAAAATCTTTTAAAAAATTAAATTAAAAAAAGTAAAATTAACATCAAAATAGTAAAAGGAAAAAGTAGTTTCTATTAAAGATGAAAAATAGGGATCCCTGGGTGGCGCAGCGGTTTGGCGCCTGCCTTTGGCCCAGGGCGCGATCCTGGAGACCCGGGATCGAATCCCACGTCAGGCTCCCGGTGCATGGAGCCTGCTTCTCCCTCTGCCTGTGTCTCTGCCTCTCTCTCTCTCTCTCTCTCTCTCTCTGTGACTATCCTAAATAAATAAAATATTAAAAAAAAAAAAAAAGAAAATTAAAAAAAAAAAATAAAAATAAAGATGAAAAATATTCAACTCTTGAGGTGCTTGGGTGACTCAGTCTGTTAAGCGTCTCAGGTTGTGATCCCAGGGTCCTGCTTGGCAGGGAGCCTGCTTCTCCATTTCCCTCTGCTTGTGCTTTCTCATGAATAAATAAAATTTAAAAAAAAGAAAAAGAAAAAGATTCAACTCTTTGAACAAGTCTGTGTCCTTTTTCATTTAATTATTGTGCATGTGTTTACATGTTAATTATTTTTTTCCCTTTTGACCCAGCACAGGGTTTCTCAACCTCGGCACTACTGACATTTTGAGTCTGATAATTAACTTGCTGTGGGAACTATTCTGAGATTGTAGAATGTTTAATAAGGTGTCAGGATTCTTCAGAAGGAATAGAACATATACACAGACACAGCTACACGTACATACAGAGAGCAGGTGACCTGGAGGGATAGGGAAGGAGGGAATGAAGAGGTTATTTTTAAGAAATTGGTTCACATGATTGTGGGGTCTGACAAATCTGAAATCTATAAGGCAGAATGGCAGTTTGGAAACTCAGGTAAGAGGTGAAGTTGCAGTCTTGAGTCCAAAATTCACAGGATAGGCTGGCAGGCTGGAAATCTATGGTACAGTCTTGAGGCAGAATTCTCTTTTCTGAGGGAAACCTGTTTTTGTTCTGTAGGCCTTCAGCTGATTGGATATGGTTTATCAGTATTATGGAGGCATCCAAATTGGAAAAGAAGCAATGAAACTGCATTTGTAGTTTATATGAGTATCCATTTTAAATATTTGATTAGATCTACAAAAAATTTAGTGGAGCTAAAATGAATTTAGCAAGGGGGACAAGGATATAAGATAAATATGAAAAAATCAATCATATTTCTATATATTAAATATATATATAATATACTATATATTAAATTTTTAGTAAAAATGAAAATTAAAAATAGCATATATCTTAGTATCTGAAAATATAGATAAGTCTGACAAAAGATGTAACAGATTTGTACCCTGAAAAATAAAACATTGCTGAAACAAATCAAAGAAATAAGTGGAGAGAGATACCGTGTTCATGGGTGAGATGACTCAATGTTGGCTGTCAGCTTTACTCACATTTCAGTAGATTCAGATACAATTAAAAATCCTGTATTAGAGAGGGGACCTGGGTGCCTCAGTCGGTTGAGCATCTGCCTTTAGCTCAGGTCATGATCCCAGGGTCCTGGGATTGAGCCTTGCATCAGAATAATTCTATGAAGTGAAAGGAGCCAGAAATAAAATAGTAATAGTGTATGATTACATTTATATAAATTTAAATATATTTTAATTTTACTTAAGTAGAATATGGTGAAAATATATTTAATTAAAAATTTAATTTAAATTAAATTAAAATTTAATTAAAAATTAAAGAAGCAGAACTAATATTTAGTGAAAAAAGATCAGTGGTTACCTGGAGATGGGCAGAGGTGGGTAGAACAGGCAAGGGGGAGACATTTTAAAGCAGGACTTTTTGTGGAGATACATTCATTATCTTGATAGTGGTGATGGTTTTATGGTTATATGCACATATCAAACTTAGCAGGTTGTTCAGCATATGTACAGTTTGTCAACCGTATCTCAATATTGTTATTTTGAAAATTAAATCAACTGGGTTGTAAGATTGAGCCCCAAGTTGGGCTCTGCGCTGGGTGTGGAGCCTACTTAAGATTCTCTCTCTTCCTCTGCCTACCACCCTTCTCTAAAAAAGAAAAAAATAAAGTGGTTATAAATGTGTGGTTTAACTTCTGGACTGTATTTTGTTCCACTGGTCTATTTATCCTTGCTTCTACACTTTTTTTTTTTAACTATTATAGCTTTATAGTTTGTCTTGATAACTATATTTATTTGTTTTAAAGATTTTATTTATTTGAGACAGAGCACAAGTGGTGGGGGGGGAGAGGAGGGTCGGGGGAGAGGGAGAAGCAGATGCTCCATTGAGCAGGTTTTTTTTTTTTTTTTTTTTTTTACCACACTCACATTTATTTTAGTTTGCACTTTACAGTTCACAAAGTGGTATCTCCTGATCATTTAAGTCTCATGAATGCTGTGGATAGTAGCTGTTATCAGTGCCATTTCTGGATGAAGAAACTGAGATTTAGAGAAATTTTAAAAAGAGATCACATGGCTTTTAGGTGGCACAACATGGTAGGATTCAAGGCCAGGTCTTTTCGTTCCCAAAGAATCATAAAATTTTATCTTTGTACAACATTTAAGACTTTACAAAGAGAAGTTTATACACGTTGCCTCATTTAATACTTAAAACATTGTGATGTTCGTGCTGTTCCTATTTGGGCATTCTCTTGGAGCTGCTCCTCCTGGATTCATCCTCAGGTTGGCAGTGGGATCTGCCCTACCTCCATCTTCCCCTTTTTTTTTTTTAATAATAATAAATTTATTTTTTATTGGTGTTCAATTTGCCAACATTCAGAATAACACCCAGTTGAGCAGGGATCCTGATGCAAGGCTCAATCCCAGGACACTGAGATCATGACCTGAGCCAAAGGTAGACACTTAACCAACTGAGCCACCCAGGCACCTCTTGATAACTTTAAATATTGTATTTTGGGCACTTTGCATTGGCATGTAAAGAATTATATGGAAGTATATTAGAATTAGTTTATCAATTTTCACCACAGTGTCTGTTTTGATGGATTATTTTCAAGGAATTTGTCCATTTCATCTAAATTGCCAAATTGATGTTATAGATTGTTCATAATAATCTCCTTTCTAATAATCTTTCTAATGTCTGTTGAATCTGTAATGATGTTCTCTCTCTTCATTTAGTAATTTGTGATTTTTTTTTCATTTGTTTTACAGTGGGTTTATCAGTTTTATTAATCTTTCAAGGAATCAACTTTTGACTTTTGGTTTTATCGTATATTTGCTTTGTGGATTATTGAGCTGTGTTACTCTATTTGTTATTTCTGTATTTTTACTTTCTTTGGATTTAATTTGTTCCACTCTTTCTAGCTTCTTGGTATGGAATCAGTTATCTATCTCTAATCATTACACTTTAGCTACCCTAATGCTCAATGGCTGAAGGCAACCATTATTTTACTATGGCTAAGGAATCTCCACTTTGCGTGGGGAGTTCTTCCATCAGTTTGTGGATTATCTGGGATTGGATGGTGGTCTGGGCATATAATTGGCTAATAGACTAGTTGGTCTAGAAGACTGTAGGTGGGATAATTTGCCTTTTTTATATGGTCTCTCATCCCTCAATTGGCTAGTTGGACTGGAAGGAATTGAGTATTTCTTATTGTGCCATTTCTCATTTCCCCCCTGTTGGCTTCTTAATTATACATGCTTTTTTTTAGAAATTACTCTTGATAATATGAAATGTATTCTTTACTTATAAATTAGTGCTTTACTAATTTATAGCATCTGTAGAATTGTAAAGCAAGAAAAGGAAGTCCAGGACCTTACTTTTATCCCTACTTATCCCTTTTATCTCTATTCCAACTTACTTTGCTTTCATGTATTTTAATTCTACATACATTTTAAACCAGAGATAATGGTCATTAGTGTTGGTTTTAAAAGACAGTTCCACTTCTATTTATCTATATATTTACCGCATGATTTAAGTTTGTTACTTCCTGCATTTCTGATCTTCCATCTAGGATAATTTTCCTCGTGCATGAAAAGAATGTTTTTGTGGTTTCCTTTAATGTAGTTCTACTTATGATATATTCTCTCAGTTTTTGTTTACAACTATCTTTTTTTTTTCACCTTTAGTTCTGAAGGATATTTCTCTGAATATATAATTTTAGTTTGATGGTTATTTTTTTCCCCAGCACTTTAGAATGTAATCTGTTGTCTTCTTGTTTCCATTGTTTTGGCTGAAGAGACAGCTGTTGCTTTTATTATCTCTCTGTTGTTGGTATATATTTTACCCTGGCCATTTTTAAAGCCTTTCTTTTGGTTTTCAGCAGTTTTACTACCACTTGCCTTGGTGGTGCTTGTTTGTTTTACATTTATTCCACTTCAGGTAAAGAAGTGCTTCTTGAATCTATGACTTGATGTCTGTCTTCTGTTTAAAAAAAAAAAAATGCTCAGTCATTTCTCTTCCAGTATTTTCCAGTATTGCTTCTGTCCTATTTTCTCTTTTCTTCCCTTTAGGTTTATTATCGTAGGTTTACGACTTTTCATTTTATCCCAGGTGTCTTTTATTCTCTTTTCTGAATTGTTTATTGTTTTGTCTCTCCGTGCCTTAGTCTAGATATTTCCTTTTTTAAAAATTTTAAAAAAGATTTTTTAAAATTTGTTAATGAGAGAGAGAGAGAGAGAGGCAGAGACATAAGCAAACCTGGGACTCGATCCCAGGTCTCCAGGATCATGCCCTGGACTGAAGGTGGCACTAAACCGCTGAGCCATCTGGGCTGCCCAGATTTTCTTTATTCATGAGAGACAGAGAGAGAGAGGCAGAGGCGCAGAGGGAGAAGCAGGGTCCATGCAAGGAACCCGATGGAGGATTCAATCCCGGGACTCCAGGATTACGCCCCAAGCTGAAGGCAGGCACTAAACCCCTGAGCCTAGATATTTTCTTATGATGTTTCTTTTCATATACTAATGACAGTTGGGTCTAACCTGATTAAACTGTGTATGGAAATATTTTTCACTTATCCTTTCCACTTTTTGTCTTGCCACTTGGCTCTTTTGTATGGTTTTTAGTTCTTTGCCAATGTTCTTTTTAGAGCACGGATGGCATGGGTTTTAGAATCTTATGATGTCAATATCTTCATCTCCTCTGGGTCTGTTTCTGTCACCTGTTTTTTCTGTTGAGTTTTGACCTTCTCTTACTATTTCCTGCCTGGTTGTTTTTTACTGAGTGCTGTGTATTGCATATGAAAATTGCAGACATTATTTGATGCTCTGGATGATATGATCTTCCTCTAGAGAGGATTTATTTTTGCTTCTGGCCTGAAGCTTTAGGGATAACTGAGAATCCCAGGTCACCTTCATCAGATCAGGGTCTACAGTAATTCTGAGCTGGTTCAGATCCCTATTTTTTTTCCTCTTTTAATCATTGACATGTCCATCTGGTGATAGTTACTCATTTTATGTTTCTTTTAGTTAATTTTTTTTTTACTTTACTTATTTATTTATTTATTTATTTATTTATTTGAGGAGAATGAGAGGGAGGAGGGACAGAGGGAGAGAGAGAATCTCAAACAGGCTCTCTGCTGAGCATAGAGCCCAACACAGGGCTCTGTCTCACAACCCTGAAATCACAACCTGAGATGAAAGCAAGAGCTGGATGCTCAACCAACTGAGCCACTGAGGCACCCTATGTTTCTTTTATTTAAATTAAATTTCTCAAGCATTTACTCAGCCATTCCCATGTTATTGATTAAATTCTAGGTTTCTGCCACTGTTTAACTTTGTTAATACCCTTGGGAACAAATTTTTGTTTGTCCCTTATTTGTTTTAATTACCTTAGGAAGTCCCAATAGTAGGTTCACAAAAACCTCCCCAGTGTTTTGTGTATTCTTAAAATCTGTTAGTATAAACAAAAAATAAGTTTCTTTTTTTTTTTTTTTTTTTACTTGTTCATACCACTGACTGTCACAAGGAATTCTTATCCTATAATATTAACTATTATGCTGTTAATTAGATATGCTAATAACTTTAAATCTATTATTAAACCTACTGACTTAGTTCAAGATTATTCAAGTATTATGTATTATTTTGCGTAGCTCAACAGAAATAAAAATCTCATTTGAGTCTTCTTTTCTGAACTAGGTTTGTCATTTGACATATATGAGGGTCAGATTACTGCATTACTTGGCCACAGTGGAACAGGAAAGAGTACATTGATGAATATTCTTTGTGGACTATGCCCACCTTCTGATGGTGAGAGTGTTCTGACTTAAAAAAAATTCTCTTACTTTGGTTTATTAGTGTTATTAACCCAGGTACTACAATATCACTATTTGTCCTTGAGTTATACTTATATAAATACATATATTTTATTCTTTATCCTTGATTTATCCAAACATGTACTGATTGATTTTTTTCAGTGATTTGAGATCAACTTCAGTGCCTATAAATGTGTTTTATTATTTTTTTTTACTATACACATTTGTTTTTCAATAGAAAATAAAAAATGATTGATTTAATCATGTTTACTAAAGTAAAAAGGATCTGATTTTGTTACTTGTATCAGATATTTTGTATTTTTCATTTTCAAGGAAGGATAAATCAGTAATTAATTAGAAATTAAATGACACCTATAGATACTTTAGATTGTAAGTACAGATTTCTAAATATGCAACAACAGTTCAAAAGGAAAGAATGATAAGTATCAACACAATCTCCTAAAATGGAATTATAAGAGCAATACCTTAAACATACTTTTTAAATGTAGGTGAGAATTTAATATGGCAGCTCAGCTCCACAATAACCTAATAGAGCAGCAGTACAATAAATATTTTACTCTAAGAAAGGCTGAATTTCCATATATTGAATCTGTATTTTTAAAATGTATTTTAATTTTTGAAATTAGTTTTGTTGCTTATCCCTAATTGTGTCACTTTATAATGGTGGTAGCGATATCTTACATTTAATAGGAATTTATGATTTTTGTTAGAATTCTCCACACATTATCACATTGATTTAATAGTTCTTAAATTTAAGTGCTATAGATTTGTCTTTAGTTTATAGAAGAGAAAATCTGGAATTCAGATTGATTTTCTCCAGATCACACATACCTAGTTAGGGGAAAATTCTTAGTTTCTTTGTTCTGTCCACTACTGAATAATGCCTGGAAATGAAGGAAAATTGCTACCAGAATGTCAGTGTAAATAATGTACCAGTATGCAGTTATATTTAGTGTTAAGCTCTGGTTAAGATCTCTTAATCTTTTCACTATGTAATACCAATGAAGGAAAATGAGGTTGGAATATAAGATGTAAACACATCACCAATAGTATGGAAATGAGAGTTTGTTGTGTCTTCCAAGTTTATTTTAACTCCTACCTTATATATTACTATATACAAGTAACTAAGTTATTAGTGTATATAAAAGAATATATACTTTTTAATAATGTTAGTATAAATTTAAATATACATTTTGCTTTTAGGATTCGCATCTATATATGGACACAGAGTCTCAGAAATAGACGAAATGTTTGAAGCAAGAAAAATAATTGGCATTTGTCCACAGTTAGATATACATTTTGATGTTTTGACGGTGGAAGAAAACTTATCCATTTTGGCTTCAATCAAAGGAATACCAGCCAATAATGTAATACAAGAAGTATGTCACCCATATAGAAATTTTTGCTTTATTCCCTGTAAATTAATAACCTTTTATAATAACTGTTATAAAGCCATTATAGCATCTGCCTTTGGTTCCGGGTGTGATCTGGGATCAAGTCCCACCCTGGGCTCTCTGTGGGGAGCCTGCCTCTCCCTTTGCCTATGTCTCTGCCTCTCCTTCTGTATCTCTCATGAATAGATAAATAAAATCTTTTTAAAAAAATGCATGAAAATCTTAATAAAAACTTGTTCTGAGCCAGTAAACAGAAATACATTACAAAGAATTGGATGGAATTTGGAGTAAATATTTTAGTACATATAAAATAGTCTTTGTCTGGAGATACTAGCCTCTCAATTTAAGTTTTTCTTTTGTTTCTTCCTTTCCTTTCACATCTGCCTCCCTTCCTCCACACACACATACACACAGCCTTCCAACTGATCCCTTCACCACTACCCAGGAAGTCACAAAAGTAAAACAGACCTTTCAATCAGGAACCTTTTTATGTGTTATTTTAAATTATATATGAATACATGTCAAAACTAAATTCTGTACTAAAAGAACATTTTTTAAGTTGATATTAAAATCAGAACACTTAAAAATTGATATTGATAATTATGTAAATCATATAATTTAAAAATAACATTGTTTTCACTTTACAGGTACAGAAGGTTTTATTGGATTTAGACATGCAGCCTATCAAAGATAATCAAGCTAAAAAATTAAGTGGTGGTCAAAAAAGAAAACTGTCTTTAGGAATTGCTGTTCTTGGGAATCCAAAGGTAAATAAATATTAATGTATAACTCACAAATATAATATATTGTATATTTACATAGAATAATTATAAAGTTTCCACATACATAAAACACTATGCATTATTATGGATGTGATTAAAATAATAAGATTTTTAAACTGGAGTCATAAAGATAAAACATATTTACAGTAGTGGTTACTTCTAGGAAGTGGAATGGAAGGGACAGGTTTTAGTTACATTTCCAGTGTTTTATTTGTTTTAAAAAAGGTCTACGGAAAATATGGCCCAAAAAAATGGCATTTGTTATGTATCAGTGGTAGCTATACTAATTCTCTCTCTAGTTTTCTGTATTTTCATAATAATCCTGAATAAAATTTTAAAACAGAACAAAACCAGAGGAATAGTTCAGCTTTTCACTGTTCTGCTGATTTTATTTTGTGTCTGTTCTGTGCTTTTCTTTGTCCTCTAGAAACAGAACCATCTGATATAGTGCTTTGCACAGGGCTGAGATGCAGCCTGAGCCATCTTGGTCCCTGCCATCCTGCCACATTTCTCCTTGCTGCTATAGCTTGGGATCACTGTGGATTCTGGCTTTATATTAATTTATCTTTCTCCCAAACCTCAACAATGTTTTATTTTTTAGTTTATGTATCTGATTGTTATTGCACATATGTCTTATATGTTACCGATAATAGTTTTTTAAAATTGAAACAAAAATATTCACTTGCCAAACTGATAATTTAAAAAATTTATGCTTAGCTCATATATGACTGAAAAACTCAGTCCTAATATACTTCTGGTTGGAATAATAATTTGAAATGGGGAAGTTTTCCAGTGTCCATAAATTTTACATATTTTAGTTCTTCTGAGGATTCTCTGCCATTCCCTATTCTTTTTCACACAGATTCTATTGCTAGATGAACCAACAGCTGGAATGGACCCCTGTTCTCGTCATATTGTTTGGAATCTTCTGAAGTATGGGAAATCTAATCGGGTGACAGTGTTTAGTACTCATTTCATGGATGAAGCTGACATTCTTGCTGGTGAGATTTTTATTTTTGAAGCATAAGGTCATGGGACCAAATAGGAAATGGACATAGAGATGCAAAATCTTGATGAATAAAGAAGCTATGTGATCCTCACAGAACTGTGTTTTAAACTTTTTAAAAACTACATATTTTTATGTTTGGGAGTCCTGCAGACCATCTCAGATTCAGTAATTTGCTAGGGGAACTACTAGGACTCAACATACAGTATTTAGGAGTTAATACCACAAGACTGAAAGGATATGAAGCAAAATCAGCAAAATGAAAAGGCACATGGGACATGGAGGAAACCAGACATGAGCTTCCAAAAATCCTTTCCCAGTGGAGTCACTGAATATGCTTAATTTCTCTAGCAAGGAGTTGTTAACAACATATGTGAAATGTTGTCTACCAGGGAAGCTCATTAGAGACTCTGTGCAAGAGAGTGGCTTTATCACTTAACATCTATGTGAAACATGGGCAGACAATATGTTTTCTCGTTGCCTCAGTGTTCTCATTTAAAAACCAGGTAGTGATAATCTAGTACCTTTCAAATAAAGTTGTGAGTATTTAAGGATGTTTTAATGATGATATTGGTGTCTCATATGGTAGTTCACAAAATATAAATGCCAACTAACTTAAAAATTGAACTGCAAATGCTGTTACTAACTAAAAAATTGAAATGCAAATTTCTGTTTGCAGATAGGAAAGCTGTCATATCACAAGGAATGTTGAAATGTGTTGGTTCTTCAATTTTTCTCAAAAGTAAATGGGGGATTGGCTACCGCCTAAGGTATGATTCATTCTTGATTGACTTTATTCTTTATAATATTCTTGGTCTACTCTTACTATATTTCAGATTTGCCATAATATGCTTTGGTCAATTTTTATGGCACTGACTTTACTTCAAGCATTCAGATTTTACTTTTGGTTGCTTATTATTAAAAAGTTATGACTTTTGGTTTTCTCTAGCATGTACATAGACAAATATTGTGCCACCGAAACTCTTTCTTCCCTGGTTAAACAACATATACCTGGAGCTACCTTATTACAACAGAATGACCAACAACTTGTGTATAGCTTGCCTTTTAAGGACATGGACAAATTTGCAGGTATTACTTTCAGTTTCCTGATTGTTGAACCAGGATCTTGCATTGGGAATAGGTTTTCTTGATTTACTGTGTTGTTTAATTTTCTGTGTAGTATTTACATGTTCCTAGGTGGTTTTACTTTACTTTTACATTTCTGTAAAAGTACTTTGCTTTTGAGATCAGAAACTGTAAGTTAATGTGCAGGGTTTTTTTTTCATCTTAAAAACAATATGCAAGAAACTATTATGTTAACTTAAGGAAAACTATTTGCTTTGTTGTCAAGAAAGATTGTTCCATTTGCTTGGAGGCTTCCTGGGAATATGTAATGTTATACACACACAGAATAGTGTATGTGTTCTCAAGTTCTTTTCCAGTTTCATAATTCCATAATGAATTATATAATAGACCCTTGAATTATTTTAATTGTGGCATTAATTTTCACCTTCATGATGAGGAACTCACACTCAGTCTCCTTTATCTGTTTAGAGATCTCTTCATAACCAAAAGGATATTATTGATGCAGATATGTTGTGCAGGATTCTCTTAATATTTATCTCATTTGGACAGATTTTCTTTATTAATTTAATTGATTTTTTCCTGGGGGGAAAAAAGAATCCTTAATTAACTGGAATAAAATATATATGTCAACTTTAATATACTGTATCATTCTGTCTGTAAAATATTTCTTAGGTTTAATTTATAGTGTATGGTAAATATCCACTAGATATAGCTCTATAAACAAACATTCCTTGGGGTCCTTAGCAATTTTTAAGAATGTTAATGGGGTTCTGAGACCACAAATTTTGAGAACTACTGGACTGGCAGAGTAGATTTAGTCCTATCCCATTTTTAAAGAGTATTTTAGAATAATTCATGATGATATGCTAAACTACACAACATTCTTTCCTTTTTTTTCTTTTAGGTTTATTTTCTGCTCTAGACAGTCATTCAAACTTGGGTGTTATTTCTTATGGTGTTTCCATGACAACTTTGGAAGATGTGTTCTTAAAGCTAGAAGTTGAAGCAGAAATTGACCAAGCAGGTAGAAACAAAACTAACAAAAATTTTTAGGCAATAAACCAGAGAGATGGTGAACAAGATGAATAATTATATGAGCATATGAAATATATTTTTAGAGGAAGAAAGGGTAGATAGAAACAGATAAATAAATAACTGAGATATTTACTGAAAACAGTAGGAGTTGTGAAGGAAATAATGGGGTGGTCTTGGGAGGCAGATAACTTAGATTGTATCTTTAGGGAGGACTGTGTTGAGGTGATAAACTAAGACTTGGATGGCAAGAAAAATGTAAATACCTGAAGATTTTCTTGCAAAGCTTTTTGGGTAAAGGGAACTGCTAGTGCAAACTGTTAATTAATTACTCAAGGAGTTGGATATGTTTGATGACCAAGAAAAGGCCCTTGCAGATAGAGTTTAGAGAACCAAAGAGATTAGAGGGGAGGGCCAGGGGCCAGATCATGTTTAGTCTTTGAATATCTGGAAAAGAATTTGATTTTCTTAGTGCAATGTGTAGCTATTGAGAATTCTAAAGCAAAGGAGTAACATGATCTGATTTGCATGTTTAAAAAATGCATTCTGGGGGCACCTGGATGGCTCAGTGGGTTAAGTATCTAACTCTCTTCATAAAAGGAGATATAAAAGCACAGACAAAATAGTGTTTTAGGAGAGAGGAAGTGATTACTTATTTTCTGGTTGCTGTGAAGAATAAGATAAGAACAGAAAAGATGACTTTGGTAACAGAGAAGACAGTGAGGGCTTTGGAGTGTGGAAGACAGTGGTGACCTTGACAGCAGCCATTTCAGTGGTGTGGTAAAAGTCAAAGCTGGTTCTGTGAAGTTTAAGGTGAGAAGGTGAGTTGAGTAAACAATTGAAAATGAGCATGATTGGGGTGATGGTAATGTGTCACGAAGGTGAAAGAAACAATGTTTCTCTCAAACATGGAAAAAGGAGAGGAGTCAGGTTTATGATAAAGATGTGAAATCAGATTATAGACAGAGTTCACATAAAAGTTTTAGATCTTGCATAATTAGAGGGAGAACAAGATCTCAAATTTGGACATGCTTCCAGTTTGATGAAATTGGGTAGAGATGAAGGTGTGGGAGTAGGAGAAATAGAGGAAATTAGAGGTCAGGATATAGAATGTATTATCAATGCGTATGCTTGTAACACCTCGGATGATGGAAGAGAATTAGGTGGAAAAAATGCCTATATCTAATGCTAAATATTTTGAAGTATAGGAAGTAGTCTGTAGAAATGTTTGGGTAGTGGGGATAAAGATGAGAAGGCTATGTGCAGTGTAGGTATTACGGCTTTGTTCTGTATACCTTGAAGTTCACCATGCAGAATAAATTTACCTGTAACATTGGCTTGCATTCAGTTTGGCTGATTTTGTTTTATTTTTCAAGCGTTAAAAATGTCAAATTCTGTAGAAGGTAAATTGGTGTTCACTGAATACCATGATTGTAATGTATAATGTTGTAGCTCCATTTTTAGTTTGATTCAGTCCATTGTATCAGGGAAAAAGAGGGATTAGACTGGTTCCTCTTACTAAGTCATTCATCTAAACTGTTGAGTTGCGAAGGTCCCAGGATAACCAGGCTGTGGTTCAGTATTACTTTATGCATTATTCCATTCCACTCTTAAAGTTTTTAATGTTTACTCATTTTTAAAATTTAACATAAGTCATAGAAGTCCTTCTTTTTTGGTTCTCCTCGTGCTGAAACCAATTTTCATCTTTTTATTGTTTTTCATTTTTAAAAAATTGAGTCACTCATAAAAATAACCTTTTTTCTTATCCTCACTGATTAATATTATCAGTGTTTGGTCTCATGGAATAAATTATATGTCTCTTTTGTGTCTGGCTTCTTTTACCTAATATTATGTTTGTAAGTTTTAAACTACCATAGTTGTATAGTATATTTAGTTTCATTGTTTTTTTTTTTTTATTTTTTTATTTTTTTTATTGGTGTTCAATTTACTAACATACAGAATAACCCCCTGTGCCCGTCACCCATTCACTCCCACCCCCCGCCCTCCTCCCCTTCTACCACCCCTAGTTCGTTTCCCAGAGTTAGCAGTCTTTACGTTCTGTCTCCCTTTCTGATATTTCCCACACATTTCTTCTCCCTTCCCTTATATTCCCTTTTACTATTATTTATATTCCCCAAATGAATGAGAACATATAATGTTTGTCCTTCTCCGACTGACTTACTTCACTCAGCATAATACCCTCCAGTTCCATCCACGTTGAAGCAAATGGTGGGTATTTGTCATTTCTAATAGTTGAGTAATATTCCATTGTATACATAAACCACATCTTCTTTATCCATTCATCTTTCGTTGGACACCGAGGCTCCTTCCACAGTTTGGCTATCGTGGCCATTGCTGCTATAAACATCGGGGTGCAGGTGTCCCGGCGTTTCATTGCATTTGTATCTTTGGGGTAAATCCCCAACAGTGCAATTGCTGGGTCGTAGGGCAGGTATATTTTTAACTCTTTGAGGAACCTCCACACAGTTTTCCAGAGTGGCTGCACCAGTTCACATTCCCACCAACAGTGTAAGAGGTTTCCCTTTTCTCCGCATCCTCTCCAACATTTGTTGTTTCCTGCCTTGTTAATTTTCCCCATTCTCACCGGTGTCAGGTGGTATCTCATTGTGGTTTTGATTTGTATTTCCCTGATGGCAAGTGATGCAGAGCATTTTCTCATATGCATGTTGCATTGTTTTAGGCTATGCTGTTACAAGAGTATTTTATGACTTACTCATTCACCTCTTAGACAGTTGGGTTCTTCCAAGTTTATGGCTATTCTTGACAGATAGCCAGCTCCGAATATTCTTGTATATGTGTTTTGGTAGACCTATGTACTTATCCTTGTTGTCTTTATACCTAGCAGCGAATTTTCTGGGTCATAAGATATGCATGTGTTCAGTTTTAATAATAGTGCCAAAGTATATGAAAATTCTGTTTGTCCTACATCACCACCAGATGTATGCTTCTTTAAAATTTATATGCCTCAGAAAGATTTTTATCCTTTTAAGGAATATACCATAATTTTCCCTTTGTTTTGTTTTGGCAAATAGATTATAGTGTATTTACCCAGCAGCCACCAGAGGAAGAAATGGATTCAAAATCTTTTGATGAAATGGAGCAGAGCTTACTTATTCTTTCTGAAACCAAGGCTTCTCTAGTAAGCACCATGAGCCTTTGGAAACAGCAGGTGTATACAGTAGCAAAGTTTCATTTGCTTACCTTGAAACGGGAAAGTAAATCAGTGAGATCAGTGTAAGTATAATCACTTTCCTGCCTGATGAGTTGTTTTTTTAAGGATACAAATTCAGCTTGTCATCTTAATTTTTTAAGTGTAAACATATGTAAATCTATGAGGTTTTAAAAGATTAAGACTGTAAACTTTACAATGTCAGAGAAAAGAATTATGCATTTTCAATTTTATTGAATACCACTAGAGCTTTTACTCTTTTTTTAAACTAGCATTTTTTAGGTTGCCTTAGTGGCTCAATGGGTTAAGCATCTGTCTTTAACTCAGGTCATGATCCCAGGGTTGGGCCTTCTGCTCAGCAGGGAGCCTGCTTCTCCCTCTGTCTGCAGCTCCCCCTGCTTGTACTCTCTCTCTGTGTCAAATAAGTAATATTAAAAAAAAAATAGCATTTTTTTGTTCTCATCTAAATCAGGAACTGTCATAATATTAATTGCAACTTTTGAATTATCACTGTATTTAAATTTTATTTTGCAATTATATTTTACACAATTGTTTTGTACATACTATGTGTAACTACTTTTTATAAATAGCAAGAAGAGTAAAAGTTTTATCTTTATCAGGTAAAGAACAGAAATATAAAGAAGGCTTTATAGCTTGTGGAACTGGGATCAGAATGACATCTTTTCAACTTTGCTTTACCTCTTTCAGGTTCCATGGGTGCTAGATTTTCAATTATTGGAACATAACATTAAATATTTTCATATAACATGCACCAATCTTGTTAGATCCAAAACGGTAATAGAAATAAAATTTAATAAGCCTAGAGTATTGTTATGTGCTTGAGATACATTGAATTCATTTGCTTTTTTTGCCCTAATTTATTCAGAAGGAAAGAAATGTCAGTCAAGTGTCTTATTTATTTCTCTGCATTACTAAAAGAAAAATATTTATTTAAATCAGCATGTTTCAGTTTATTTAAATGAACCACTCCTCTTATAAAAAACACTCCCTGAAAAACAATAAAAGTCTTAGTTCAGACCGCTATAACAAAATAACATAGACTTGAGTGGCTTGAACAACAGAAATTTGTTTTATCATAGTTTTAGAGTGTGGAAATCAGATTAGGGTACAAAATTGGTCTTGAGGGCACTCTTCCTGGCTTGCAGAGATACGCTGTTATCTTGCTGTGTTCTCATATGACTTTCTTTGTTGACGCACAGGAGACAGAGAGCAGGCTCTCTGATGTCTCTTAGAAGGGCACTAATCGCATCTCGAGGGCCCTATGCCAATGACCTCATCTAATCCTGATTACCTCCCAAAGGCCTTATTCCTAATACCATCACACTGGAGGTTTAGGGCTTTGACATATGAATTTGGGGGGAGGGTGACACAAACATTCAATTCCTAACAAAAAGTATTTCAAATGCACATTTGACCATCTGTGCATTTAGGAAATGCTATTTCTTATATTTCCTCTCTTAAAGAGTTGTTTATATTAGCATATGAAAACACGTGAGAGATTCTTTGGTAAAGAAATTGCTTTATTTTATTCAACTTAAGAGTAGAGTTTCCAAATATTGTTTAATTATGAATTTTTTATTTTTAAAGATTTTATCTATTTATTCATGAGAGAGACAGAGACAGAGAGGCAGAGACATAGGCAGAGGGAGGAGCAGGCTCCCTGTGAGGAGCCTGATATGGGACTCACTCCAGGATCCCAGGATCACACCCTGAGCTGAAGGCAGATGCTCAACCACTGAGCCATCCAGGCATCCCAGTCATGAATTTTTATTATTTTTTTATTTTTTATTTTATTTTTTTAAAGATTTCATTTATTTATTCATAGAGACAGAGAGAGAGAATGAGAGGCAGAGACACAGGCAGAGGGAGAAGCAGGCTCCATGCAGAGAGCCCGACGTGGGATTCGAACCAGGGTCTCCAGGATCACGCCCCAGGCTGCAGGCAGCACTAAACCACTGCGCCACCGGGGCTGCCCCCAGTCATGAATTTTTAAATGTAAAACGCCTATTAACTGGTTATGGAACTAGGGTTCAATGCAGTATGCTTTTGGAAAAACTGATTGATGTATACTTAATTTATGAGAATGATTTTTTTAAATTAAATAAGGTTTCTGAAAATTACAAAATGCTAACCTGTGATAATCTAAGCTCTCTCTACCCACTTGCTTTGATACCTATCACAGGTAATATAGCAATATTTTACAGCATAAGACAGAAGAATATCTGCTTTCTAGATAGAAGGGCATTTTGAATAGGTAATAGAATTATGTACTTGACCAACAGCAAATAATGATCCTTATAACTGACTATTCTATCTTGCTTTGCTTCTCTCTAGAGGAACAATGGAAATTAATGTGGTGTGGATAACATTTCAAAGATATCAGTCATTCAGCGTTTCACTATATTTGAAAACAAAACAGTTTCACTGTATTTTTGTTTACTTCCCTGTATCTAAAATATTTTTGTAATATCTTTTCTAAAGCATAGGAGAGTATGCATAGCATAGTTAAGACATAGAGCAGGAAATAAGTAGTTCTGTCAGGACAATAGGCATATAAATGTGGCATAATGTCTAGTTCTTAAAAAATTATAAGCACAAGGTCACATATCCCATAAAAGTTTCAGGATGACTCTGATTTTAGTTTCATAACTTAATTTTATTATTAAATACTTGCTTTCTGGGCAGCCCCGGTGGCGCCGCGGTTTAGCGCCGCCTGCAGCCCAGGGCGTGATCTGGAGACCCTGGATCGAGTCCCACGTCAGGCTCTCTGCATGGAGCCTGCTCCTCCCTCTGCCTGTGTCTCTGCCTCTCTCTCTCTTTGCATCTCTATGAATAAATAAATAAATAATCTTTAAAAATAAATAAATAAATACTTGCTTTCTGTTCAGTATCGTCATGAGATCATTTTGGAAAACAGAAATTCTACTCTCAGGCTATTTCTTTCAAGTTTTTCTTTTCTCTCTCTTTTTTCTTCTTGCATGTGTACTTTTAACTGTTATTTGAAGGAGAATTTTTTAAAGTAGATATACATATTAATGTACCCTGTGTTTTATTTTTTTCCTTTCAGGTTGCTTCTGCTTTTAATTTTTTTCGCAGTTCAGATTTTTATGTTTTTGGTGCATCGCTCTTTTAAAAATGCTGTGGTTCCCATCAAACTTGTTCCAGACTTATATTTCCTAAAATCTGGAGACAAACCTCATAAATACAAAACAAGTCTGCTTCTTCAAAATTCTACTGGTGAGAGTGTGTGAAGGTCTGTGAATGTGTGTTGGTTGGGGCATAGGGGTGTGGATATAGGTCAGAGATTGGGATTTTAGAAGTAGACGTAAGGTAAAGGCATGATCTGTAGAAATCTTAAGTTTTAAAAAACTCCTTTTTGATATTGAATAATATATTACAGAAATGAAATTTTGGTTAACTATAGATTACGGTTTTTAAAAACTAACCTTGTACTGTTTATGATATTAAGATTTCTTTTCTTAATGGTAGCAACATATTGTCAAAGTAGTATGTTTCATATTAAAGTCTATGACAAGCAAAATAAACTTCAGAAGTTTTAGAAAGAGTTATAGTATGTAATATTTACACAATTACATGTCTAAATAGAAATGTTTAAACAATTTTTTAAGGACCATGTGAAAAATTAGTAAGAATTAAGAAAAAATGTATTAACTATATTTATAATCAAATACATTAAACTGGTAATGAGTATTTTTGAATTTTTTTATTTGCTATTTATTCTTAATTACATAGTTGTCAAATATGAAAAATGATTAAGAACCATGGTCTTGAACAAGGTTCAGAACAAGTAAAGAAAAAAAACATGGGATTTTGCTTTTCAAAATAATAAAGCGCAATACAAAATTTCATTCACATTTGAACAGTTGTTCCTACAAAATCTCCCATCTGCATAGATAGTTTATAGTCCCAAGGTTTTTGAAGAGGTAGCCAACTCTGGCAAATTTACAGTGAAACAGAGACAACTTTATTTGCTTCTCTAGCTGAAATAGGTTAGGAAGTTGCATTTGATATAATCGTTTATGTAACTCACAGACTCTTTGGGGTTTAATATTTTCCAACATGTAGCTATGTTCTAGTAATCTTTCCTTCTTGATTCATTATTAACTTTGACCAGTGTTGGATAATAATTATAGTTAGGGACGATTATAAATTACTTTTAAAATCATCACTTAAAAGGTAACTCTCAGTTTATTATATAATCTTTATTCTTTTGGAGGAAGAATGTATATTGTGACAGAAAACTACTCTTGAATAGAAAATGTGATGTTTTATAATTTATTTCTTTAATTAGAATTTTTATTTTGGTTTTAATACACATTTCATGTTGGTAAAATAAAGTGCTGCTTAAAGCCTATACTCTGATATAGTGACATTTTTTGTGTGTTTGGGAAATTGTACGTGTATCTCAAATAATTTTGTTTTGAGTTCACTCTTACTGATCTGCAGAAATTCTTGTATTTTCAAAATTTTGTCCCTTTTGTTATTTTTTAGTATTTCCAGAATTGTTTACATATGTACCCTATATTTTCGTAGGCCTTGATGGTCCTAAATAAAGCCATGTTTCCTTTGGGAATCAGTGGCCTCTGTATGTCTATATTGGATTGTATCTGATCCTCCTTGCAAAACTTTTTGTATCACAGGTGATCTAGTTCCTTCAGTTATAATGTAGCTCCCTTCTCAAGAATCTGGAGAAGAGAGATCATTTGTGTAGGTAAGGAGTAAGTGTAGTATCTAAAACACCAATGAAAGCACTAACGGCATCATTGTGACGCTCAGGTTTGGTGCTGAGTCTGATCCACCTGTCACTATTTTTAGTTACTGATAGTGGTTTCCTTTGTTTGGTTTTGATTTTTCTCAGAGTCACATTTGTCCTTTCTGGCTTTTGTGAATAAGAGGTGGAATGGTTTACATTCATCAGACTTGTTGGTATTGATCTAAAACTCAGACGGTATTCACAATCTTTCCCTTGGCTCCAGGCAATTTAAAGATTGTAGATGGAGATCTGATTAGAGTTTTAATATTTTAAGGCAGTTAAGACAATTGACATTTATAAAATCTGTCTGTTCAAAGTACACAGAAATCCTCTAATGAGTGATGTTACCTAACTGCACACGCTGCATGATTCTACCTTTTTGAGCCTAGCAGGTTCTCTTATTACATAAAGTTGCCATATAGATTTTTATTCTCACAGTTTCTCCCAATTTCATGTATTATAGGTAAACTTTCAATATAACAATAGTAGCAGGGATCCCTGGGTGGCGCAGCGGTTTGGTGCCTGCCTTTGGCCCAGGGCGCGATCCTGGAGACCCGGGATCGAATCCCACGTCGGGCTCCCGGTGCTTGGAGCCTGCTTCTCCCTCTGCCTGTGTCTCTGTGCCTCTCTCTCTCTGTGACTATCATAAATAAATAAAAATTAAAAAAAAATAGTAGCAGCAGCAGGAGCTACAATTTGTACAATTACTTTGCTAGGTTCTGTTTTTAAGGCTTGTATATATATTGACTTGTATTCAAAGCCAAGCTGACTGGCTCCAGAACCAGTGCTCTTAATCATGTCTTTTTAATGAAGATAATTACAAAAAAAAAAAAGCTGTTTCCAATGTTATTAAAAGTCTATGTCTGAAAAAAAAAGTCTATGTCTGTTTCTTATTTAAGCTGATTCTTAATTATTTGTTTATTTCTAATACCAGACTCTGATATCAGCGATCTTATTAGCTTTTTCACAAACCAGAACATCATGGTGACGATGTTTAATGACAGTGACTATGTGTCTGCTGCTCCCCATAGTGCAGCTTTAAATGTGATGTATTCAGAAGAGGTAAGAGTAATATATGTGAATGAATACCTATTTGAAAGTTCTAGAACATTAAGATGTTTTCTCTAAACTTACTCATTAGCTGATTTGACCTTAGTAGTTGGAAATTAGAATTTACTTTTGGACATAGCTAGCTGTGTTTATAATGTATTTTTTGACCTGGTGGATAACCAGTATATAAAACTATAAAAAACTTAATTTAATCTTTGTGTTATAAATTTGTTTAAAATACCAAAATATTTATAGACTCCAAACCAGGTTATCGTCTTCTGTTTTTATCTATTGAATATTATTTCTATAATTTGTTGAATCAGCTTTTAGCTAGTGAGGATTCACTTAGTTTGTGAGAAAGCTTGGTAGTACATAGTGGCAGTGTATTTATATATGGTATGTAATAACACTCTTTTTTTAAATTGTAGGACTATGTTTTTACAGCTGTTTTCAACAGTACTATGGTTTGTTCTTTACCTGTATTGATGAATATTATTAGTAATTATTATCTTTATCATTTAAATGTGACTGAAACCATCCAGGTCTGGAATACCCCGTTCTTTCAAGTAAGCAGACTTAAAATTGTGTGTGTGTGTGTGTGTGTGTGTGTGTGCAATAAAAGCCAAGTGCTAATTCAAAGGAAATCTATAGATGTTCATCCTGTCACAGTTCCTAGTCTTATTAAAACCTGAATTGGGGCTGCTTTACATCTGGGTTTAGGAATGCCCAGTATTAGTTTGCTTCAGGGTCAAGGAAGTTCTCTCTTGGTACTGATATTTTTGTAAAGCATAAGTATTTTCTCTATTAATCATACAAGGTAAATTAACATAATTTAAAAATGAATATTGTTCATCTAAAATCTCTTACTGGGGTATTAAAAGAAACTTGAAAAGTCACTCATATAGTCATTTTTCCTTTATATAGGACTGTTGGATTATAAATGTGAAAATTAAGTCTTCAGAAGATGGTCAACAAATTTCTCTCACCCTTATATTTTTTCATATATTGAAAAATAAATGGACAAATACCTTCCTGTAGTACCATTTTTTTTTACTTTCTATTGCTGTACTTTTTAAAAGAGCTTTATTGAGATACACTTCATACAGTATTAACTAATTTCAATCCAGTGATTTTTATTATGTTCATAGAGTTCTACATCCATCACTGTATCAGTTCTAGGTTTTATTATCTCCTTCACATTCCAGAAAACCATTGTACCTGTTAGATAATCACTCCCTACCTCCCTCACCCATTCCTACTCCCAGACAACCATTAATCTACCAATCTACCTTCTTCTCTCTCTATGGCTATAAAATCCACACCCAGAACTTGTTTAGTTTGTGGTCACTTTCTGCTGTCTTCAAATGTAGATCACTTGATTAGTACTATTCTTGTTACAGTTATGCTTAGACATGGAAACAAAGGAACATCATATTTGCATTTAAGAAAGATCACTGGCACCAGAGTGGAGAAGGATTTCTGTGGGGGAGAATCATGGTGGAGGAGAGGAAGGAACCTGCACTGACACAGATCAGAGCAGTTTTATTAACTAGTTCAAGTGAGAGGAGAGGATGAGCGACTGAGCTAAGGAGGTGGCAGTAACGACTGTGATAGAAGGAAAAGAACAGTGTTTGTCTTACTTTATCATTGTTGCATTTGTGAGAGGTGAGGAAAAGAATAATCGGATTTCCTACAGTCCTACAGTTCTGGGTAATATGGTTCATGGTAGTATCATTCACTGACTGAGAATATAGGCAGAAGAGAGTTGTGTTTTGTTTAGGTGGAATGGAGATATTTGTTTCAGTTTGAGTCTACAGAGTTGTTGGTTATCTGTGTGGCATTTGCCTGATGGGACATGTAGGAAGTATTTGGATGTGCGAATCTGAAGAGATTTCTGGAAGGAAATAATATTTGGGAGTCATCAGTAAATAAATAATATGGAAATTATCAGTTGTAGGTCATCCTTTGTGATTTTTTTTTATTGTGAAATATTTCAAGCCTACGGAAAATAAGCATGTATCTACTATCCAAATGTTTCAAATGTCAATGCATTTTTTTAATTTAATAAAACTTTAAATAAAAATACAGTTCAAAAGTCCAGTGTGCTCCTCTCTAATCCTGTTTCCTTCTCTCTACCATAAAATAACCACAATGCAAAACTTAGAATTCTGTTTTTATGATGATACTGTATTTATATATATCCATAACTATTAAAAAAGATCTTTCAACTTACATTTTTCATCAAACACAGACATATAACCTTACTGTTTCGAAAAACAGAGGCAAAGAAATGATACTTTTAAAGGTCATTATTCAAAGATAATAGTGTTCTTAATGTTCCACATTTTTCCCCTTCCTTTATCAGATTCTGTATGATTGAATACAAATGTGTTTTTACTAATCTCCACTTACTGTACTATTTAGCTACTTGCCAACATATTTGTTGGTTCTATCTTGGTCTTCCACTGTAAATTACCACAGTTTGGGAAAAATTCTACAATGTCACCAACATGAATTAAAGAATTGTCTTTATTGCTTAAACTTAGAAGGCCAGAGTTGACAAAATGCACTCTGATTCCACATAATCCTGTGGAGAGGTGTACCACTGCCAGGGCCAGGGTGTCTGCTAGACATAGTGTGGGTTCTCTTCTAGAGCAGAATACATTCTGTGTCCATGAGTATATCTTTTTACAGAACAAGGGTAGGGAAATGGTCTTGTTAAGGGTGAGGGTAATACAATACACTTGGTTCTGGGTAGTTTGTATTTGGGGCACCAGCTGTTTACTTAGGTTGTCTGGAAGTTTCCCTTCTGTACTTGGATTTTTGGGGCAGCCAGTGACCATTGAGGCCTATAGGAATTATAGTCAACCCTCCCCCTCGCCCCACCCCGCTGGGGAGAAGAAACTCCTGTTTCCATAGGAGGCTGAGCTTGTTCCAAAGTACAGCTTTTTCAAAAGAGGGGCCAGAGATCCTAAATGGCTCATAGTCCCTGTAACCAACGAATGCATCAGAAATCATTCTCACATGGTCCTGTTCATTGCGTAGGATTACTGGTGGACATATTAACTGCTTTTTCATATACATCATTATTTTTAATTAAATGGTAAAAAGCTCCATTTAAATGCTGTATTATTTTGTGTTGTACATAAGAAAATGTAAATCTGATGATTTGCTCAGGATTATAAAGCTACTTACTAAGTGGCAGAGTTGGTCCTGTAGCTCACTGCCTGTTAACTTTGCCACCTGGTTTTTCATACAGACTATGCCTAGAATAGATATTCTAATATTTTTCTTCAGAAGTTTTGATAGTCTTTTATTTAGAAAGTGCTAAGATGATATAAAGTGATTTCGTTTCATTTCTTACTCTGTGATTGTCTTTCAGGAAATTACTGACATAGTTTTTAAAATTGAGCTGTATTTTCAAGCAGCTTTACTTGGAATCATTGTCACCGCAATGCCACCTTACTTTGCCATGGAAAATGCAGAGAATCATAAGGTAATGATTGAGTTAAAATTACAGGTAAAGTTTGTTGAGAGATCTCATACAAAATAATATATTTCGCGTGGGTATAAGAATTGTATTTTAGGAGTAAGTAAATGGAGAATAAATATATTTACTATTGTAACAGTGATAAATATCATTTATAACTTGAGTCCTTGTCACATGCTTCAAAAGTTATATCCTTTTATTTTATTTTATTTTATTTTATTTTATTTTATTTTATTTTATTTTAAGATTTTATTTATTTATTCATGAGAGACACACACACACACACAGAGGCAGAGACATAGGTAGAGGGAGAAGCAGGCCCCATGCAGGGAGCCCGATGAGGAACTCGATCCCGGAACTCCAGGATCACACCATAAGCTGAAGGCAGATGCTCAACACTGAGCCACTCAGGCGTCCCAAAAGTTATATCCTTTAATCCTTACAACATTTTAATGAAGTTTTATGTTACCAACTTTATTTATAGGTCAGGATGTGAGGATGGGAGTGATCAAAGCATGTGTCCATGTTGTCTCATCTCATTTAAGTAGTGGGTTCTTATGTTCTATTGGTGCACTAAGCTGCCTCTCCTTAACCTTAAATGGAATATATTGAATGCACAAGTACTTAATTTTTGCTAAATGGAAAAAATGGATAATGATTGTGATTACCAGAGCCTAGGAAACATTGCTGTGTGTACACAGGGTGTTCAGTATCCTTTTACTTTTCTGCTCTTTTCTGTTCTCAGGCACATGGTGCTCTTATATGGTCTCTTGGCTGTTGAAAGTCTTCGACCCTACTACCCTGCTCACATTGTCCCTCTTATTCCTCTAATCAAAATTCTCATTTTTCCCATGTCTGTTCCTAGTTCAGTGGAAGCAGATTTGTCTAAATTAATTTACCCAGTGTGACAAATAATGAAGTTAAGCCTCAGCAAATAATTACATATTTTCATAGTTCTCCTTAGTGGAAAAGTAATACATGAGTCTTAGGAGATATTTTTAAAATATATGTATTATTTCTGTTTTAAATATATATTCATTATTCTAATTTAGAAAATGTAGAAAAGTGTAAGAAAATTTAAAAATATCTATAACATTACCACTCACATAAAAAACTTACTAGACAATTGCATTTTTTCTTTTTTGTTTCAACTTAAATGTTTTTTAATTCAAATTTTTATTTAGAGATAATTGTAGACTCATATTGGGAGGATAGAAAATAATATGGTGAGATCCTGTGTACCCTACTCACTTCACCAGAGTAATAACATCTTGTAAAACTGTAAAATCCCAGGATCTTGGCAGTGGTAGTCAAGATCCAGGACAGTGCCATCACCACAAAGATCCTTCCTATTGCACTTTCAAGCCCACACACCCACCCCCTCCAAGACCTCTGGCAACCACTATTCTGTTCTCCATTTCTGGAATTTTGATATTTTAAGAATGTATATATGGAATCACAACATTTCACTGGGCATAATTCCCTGAAGATTCATTCAGTTTGTATGTATATGTATCAGTAGTCCATTCTTTTTTTTAAAATTTTTTAAATTTTTTATTGGTGTTCAATTTACCAACATACAGAATAACCCCCAGTGCCCGTCACCCATTCACTCCCATCCCCCGCCCTCCTCCCCTTCTACCACCCCTAGTTCGTTTCCCAGAGTTAGCAGTCTTTATGTTCTGTCTCCCTTTCTGATATTTCCCACACATTTCTTCTCCCTTCCCTTATATTCCCTTTCACTATTATTTATATTCCCCAAATGAATGAGAACATATAATGTTTGTCCTTCTCCGACTGACTTACTTCACTCAGCATAATACCCTCCAGTTCCATCCACGTTGAAGCAAATGGTGGGTATTTGTCATTTCTAATAGCTGAGTAATATTCCATTGTATACATAAACCACATCTTCTTTATCCACTCATCTTTCTTTTTTATTGCTGGGTGGCATTCCATGATATGAATCTGGATTGTTTCCAGTTTTTGACTATTATGAATAAAGCTGCTGTGAACATTTGCATATAGGTTTTTGTGTGAATGCAAGTTTTTATTTCTCTGGGATAAATGCCCAAGAGTACAATTGCTGTGTCATATAGTGATTCCATGTTTGGTTTTATAAGGAATTGTCAAACTTTTCCAGAGTGGATATATTGTTTTACATTCCCATCAGCGTTGTATGAATGACAAAAGCATAGATCATACAAAATAACTCTATTTGACTTTTTTCATACTTATACTAGAGTTTATATTTTTGTTCTTATAATTCATTGAACACAAAAGTTGTCCATTTTTTAAATCACTTCTTCTCTTCTTCTTAACTAATTTTTATATTTCATGCTTCTGTTATCTCTATGGCTAACTCATATAATAAATACATTTAATTATTAGGAATATATATTTTTATAGATGCCAAAAGTCAACTGAGTAGAATTGTTAGGTATTTAGATTTATAAAGGATTTTTAAAATTTCAAATTAAATAATGAGGGTACCTGGGTGGCTCAGTGGTTGAGCATCTGCCTTTGGCTCATCTGCCTTTTGGCTTTGATCCTGGGGTCCTGGGATCGAGTCCTGCATCGGGCTTCCTGCAGGAAGCTTGCGTTTCCTTCTGTTTATGTCTTTGCCTTTCTTTTTGTGTCTCTCATGAACAAATAAAATCTTTTTAAAAAACCCAAATAACAAGTTAAACAATGACAGGATGAGAAACTTAGGAAAACTTAGATCATTCAAGTTTACTGTTTGTATACATGAAAATGCTAATTAATTATATTAATAACTTACATCTTTGTACTATATAGGAGTATATGAAACACTAAAATGAATTATCTGTATAAAGTTTCACACTTAAGCTGAAAGCCTTATGTAAATCCACAAGACATTGGCAGTTTATTAGTGTTTTCATAAAGGTTAATTTTTAAAAATGAGAGTGCTTTATGTTTAAGCACAACTTTCTATCTATTTTCAAAGATTCTTAAAAGCAACAGTGTTTTGGCTACTTGTGTTTGAACAGCTATATGCCTCCATGACATCTTTTGCTTTATTTTAGTGTTTCTTTGCCTTACTGTATTCTGATTCTGAAAAAGGACTAATGAGCCAAATTAAAGACTATATGGAATTTATATTTAGTTGTAGGAAGGCTTTTATTACCTGGAGACCTGGAATGTGACCTGTATTGTTTTGTTGATGTAGAATTAAGAGTTCTACAATAATTTGCTAGAGTTTTTTGTTTGTACAATGTTTATAGTTATATTTTCCCTCTTCCGTCTTTTTGTTTTGTAGATCAAAGCTTATACTCAGCTTAAACTCTCAGGGCTTTTGCCATCTGCATACTGGATTGGACAAGCTATTGTGGATATCCCCCTATTTTTTCTTGTTCTTATTTTGATGCTAGGAAGCTTATTTGCATTTCATTATGGATTATATTTTTATGCTATAAAGTTCCTTTCTGTGGTAAGTTAACATCACTTGTATTATGCTATTTTTAAATGAAATGTCATTTTAAAAAATTAAGTATTTATAAACCTGACAAGTGTTGGTTGGTTAATTTGGATATTAGTTATTTTACAGAAAATAGAACCAGTATCTATTTTAATTACTGTATATGATACTGATAATGCAGTTCCTATTACTGTAAGTGATTTTTAAAAACAGTAACTAGCCATCATTATAAAATAATTCCTTGAAATTGAGGTAGTCTTTTCTGTAGACTGCCTACATGTGTGTAATCAAGAGTAATTAAATGGTCCATCTTAAAATGTTTTCCTTGTCCCTAAGCTTGAAAATAATTTCACAAAGAAGTTCTTTTATTCCACAATTTAAAACATTGCTTAAACTACTAAGGAAGAGTATGGCTTACATTCATGTTCACACATACATGACTAATACTAGACCCTTCATGTGAATGATTTATATAAAGAAAAAGGGAAAATAGAACTAGGAAAATAGAGCTACTGAAAGTAATTCTGTCATTTTCCAGAGATCATGCTGACTTTACGCATTAATTTCTGCCTTATAAATTAATAAATGTTTTTCTTAAATATTTATCAAATGCATTGAATGCTGTATATTGAAATGGTAGCTAATAGTTGATTGAAACGGATAAAGTTATAACCTGCTATTATACTTGTTTTTATAATAAAATGATTAGAGATAGCATTTTGGTTAACATAAAAAGAACTACAATAGTGTTCAGTGTAAATTACTTGATCAGGCTGTGTTACAGTTAGTTAAAAGTATGAGTTTTACTGACTTAGGAAAAATGTGCATGGTAATTCCTCAACTAACCACAAGTTCAGTTTTTGGAGTGATTGGTTGAGCAACAAAATTTGAATAACAGTCATTCCTTAGTATTTTAACATGACTGGTGTTTTATATCGTATACTACTAGCTACTCATTTTTTTTACATAAAATACACATTTTTGTTTTACAGGTTTTTTGCCTTATTGGTTATGTTCCATCAGTCATTCTGTTTACCTATGTTACTTCCTTCACTTTTAAAAAAATTTTGAATACCAAAGAGTTTTGGTCATTTATCTATTCTGTGGTAAGTCATGTTTTGTATTATTTCACTCCAGCTTTTTCATAGTTGGTTATTTGAAAGTCATGAACCCTTTCAAGATTATATTCAAAATGTTATTGTATCTTTTCTAAGTACAGAACTTAGGTAGATAGCTGGCAGCATCTTTTTATGTGTATATTTGTCTTCTGCATCATCCATTCCTGAAAGGGATGGTACTGAAGGCATCTAAGAATTTTATGGCAAGGATGCCAGTGGCAAACAACTGATCCTGGCACCTCCCGGCTAAGTATCATCTCTGGTTCCATGTTTAATTAGAGGATTGAAAACATAATAAATGTCAAGGTACAAACTTACAAGTCAGTTTGTATGAAATTGCTAACACCTTTTCACTTGTTTTCTCTTTTTTTTTCTTTAGACAGCATTGGCTTGCATTGCGATCACTGAAATAACATTTTTTATGGGATACACAGTTACTGCTGTTCTTCATTATACTTTTTCCATAGTCATTCCAATCTATTCACTTCTGGGTTGTCTGATTTGTTTCATAAAGGTAGGTCTGTTACATGTTTTAATATTTGGAAATCAAAAAAAAATATTTGGAAATCATAAATACTGGCTAATTTTTTTTGATTTGTAGTTCTTGTACTGAATATAGTAAAAAAAAAACAGCTTAGTTGCTATTTACTTGATTTGAGTGTTGTTAAACAGCGGTTTAAGATTACTGTGAAATATTTTCAAGCATGTCTTTAAACTGTAAAGTCTCAAAGGAGGAAAAGTATGCCTGTTATCTGTTCTTTGATTCCCAAAAGGATGTACATAAATCCTCAAATGATCTGACCTCAGTCAGTATTTGTTTTGGGAGAGTTTTTCAAGGATTAAATAATGTATTGTGCTATAAAGGGATGAGAGAAATAAAGTATAAGAGACTTTTTTAAAGAAAAATAAAACATTAGTTTTACTAAGCTTGGAAAATTAAAAAATTTGCATTTGATTAGAAAAAAATTAAATGTTGAATTATTGATTTAGAATGACTGCTAACTTAATTCTGTGCCTCACCTTGCTTCCTCCCTGCCCCACTTTATTTATTCTTCAGTTTAATATGTTTAATTTATACATCCCCAGATAGAAATATCTTGGCATGGGAAAGATTTTAATCTAAGTAGAAATCATACCTATTAATATTAAAATATTAAAAGCTAACTTCTGTATAGAGAATGCATGTTTGCTGAATAAAATGCATTTTAATATAAATATTCCTACACACTGCAGCTTTAAGAAAACTACTACTCATAACACATCTGACACCAAATGTGTGGGATTTTTCCTCACATAAAGCAATTTTGACACTGAACTAGCTGGAGTTAATGTAAACTCAGGGCTACGTTCAGGGTTAAGTGCACATTCCCACAAGATTGCCTCCTGCATTTCAGATGCCAGATCCAAGTGTGGATCTGCAGGTAGCACATGCTTGTATCTGATGTGGCTACAAATCCAGGCTTCCTGTGACCCCTGCACAGGTTCAGCAATTTGTTATAATGGCTTATAGAATTTAGGGAAATACTTTATGTATTTTTACCAGTTTATTGTAGTGGATATGCAAATAAGTAGGTTAAGAGCTACGGAAAGCCAACTCCAGAAGTGTCCCAAGTACTGGAACTCTTGTCTGCATGAAGTTTCGAACATGCCACCTTCCCAGCATGTGGATGCATTCACCATCTAAATTCTTCTAACCTTGTATTTTTGGAGGATTTTATGGAGATTTCATTACTGAGGCACAGTGAGATAAATCAGTCTTCAAGCCTCTCTCCCCTTTTGATCAGTGAATGAGGCTGCAAGTTTCCACCTTCTAATCACTTGGTTGGTTCCCCTGGCAACCAGCACCACCATCCTCCAGGAGTCCTCAGTAGCATTAACTCAGCTTTGGTTGATTAGGACTTATTTTAAATAACAAAAGATGATCCTGTCACCTCTGTCACTCAGGAAATTCCAAGGGTGTTAGAAGAAGTGTCCTGGGAATTGGGTCTAAGACCAAATACCATTATATCATCTTAATCACAGCAACATATCAATTTTCAAAAATTTTTGTCTTAGACTTCTTGGAAGAATATTCGAAAAAATGAGGACACCTATAATCCATGGGATAGGCTTTTGGTGGCTGTTATATCGGTAAGAACAAAAATATTGGTGCTAGCATGTTCCCTTAAGAGCAGTTTGGTTGTGTGATTTTAACTCTTTTTAGTTTTTATCATGTTGCATAAGAATGAAGATGCTTCAGAAAGTCAAGTGTGTTAGTGCCAGCCAGTATACATTTGGTGTTAGTATATTTATTGAGTATGTCCACTTTAATATACTTGACTCTCTTATGTTATTAATTCTATTTAATTATAATTCTCGCTTCCTCAGAAACTAAAACAACTTTTTTTTTCCTTTAATTATATTATATGAAACTGACAACCAATGAACTTTTACAGAGGTAGAAAAATAAATGAAGGATTATTTTATTAAAAATCCATCTTGGCTTGCATTGAAATTCTTAGCTCATATGATGTGTGAAGAAAATAGTGATTAATTATTTTGGTGATGGTAAGGAACCTGGTGTATGTAGTCTTTATTCTATTGATAGAGGGCTAGAAAAACATTCAGTCATGAGCTCTTATGTGTTCTTCTTGTAGCCTTACCTGCAGTGTGTACTCTGGATTTTCCTCTTACAGTACTATGAGAAAAAATATGGAGGCAGGTCAATAAGAAAGGATCCTTTTTTCAGGTCAGTTAATTTTTTAAAACGTTTTAATGTTTTTTAGTATATTTACAAAGTACATAATCTAGTTTTAGGTAATTTCCTTAACTCAGTAAAAAAAGCCTACAGTCATCAGTGGCCCTCCTTGCACATGCCCCTGGTCCTGTATAACCACTAATCTACTAATCTAGCTGCTGTATAGATCTGCCAATTCTGAACATTTATATAAGTGGAATTATATAATATATAGTCAGTCTTTTTGTGTTTGGCTTCTTTTACTTACCATGTTTTGAAAGTTCATCCATGTTGTAGCATGTAGCAGTATTTCATTACTTTTTTCTTTTCTTAGTAATATTACATTGTATGGAAATACCACACCTGACTTATCTAATCATCAGTTGATGGACATTTGAGTTGTTTCTGCTTTTTGGCCATTATGGATAATGCTGCCATGAATGTATTTATTAACCACTAAGTACTCCCCATGTTGACTGAGGGCTTAGCATCTGGCTCTCTTTCTTCTTTCTCTTTGTTCTTACTCCTGCTTGGGAGAGAGTCAGTGTCCAAGGGGGAGATAACCTTTCTAGCATCCTGTGCCTCAGTTTCTGATTTTCTCTGCACTCATGACTGAGTCCTTTGCGTCTCACGTGTTGATTTGGATCAGAACCCTGCCTTTACTGCTTTTCACTTCATCTGTGTCCCATGCTACCAGTAATACTTCATCTTTCCAGCTTTCTTATTTTATTAGTCTTAGTAGCCTTTTCTACTGTGGTTTCCCCCCTTGAGTTTTTTCTGTTTTAAAATGCATCCACTAGGGATCCCTGGGTGGCGCAGCGGTTTGGTGCCTGCCTTTGGCCCAGGGCACGATCCTGGAGACCCGGGATCGAATCCCACGTCGGGCTCCCGGTGCATGGAGCCTGCTTCTCCCTCTGCCTGTGTCTCTGCCTCTCTCTCTCTCTCTCTGTGACTATCATAAATAAATAAAAAATTAAAAAAAAAATAAAATAAAATAAAATGCATCCACTAATCACTGTTTTCACCTTTTCTCTATTCAGCTTCACTCACGTAATTCATTACTGTCACCCTCTTTCAGCACCCTATATTCAACTTCTATATCCCTTTCACCTGTCTGCTAAAAATCATAATTTTTGGTAAGTCTAATTATAGGCTAGAGAAAATTAATATAAAAGTACAGTTTGCTAATATCATGTATTTATCACATATAAACTCAGCTTTGTTTTAACACCTGTTATCCCATTTTCTTCCTATCTCTTTGATAGTTATCCCAAACCTTCTTTATATTCCTCAAGTTTTCCAGTTCACCTCATCTTGTTTTCTACTTCTCAGTAGATGAACTTGCTGTCTCTGAAAACAGAAGCACTTAATTAGAAAGTTTTAACACTTATCTACCTCTTTCATCATTTTTGCTTTTGTCTAGTCCCAGAGGGAGAGAGGCACCCCTCCAGTTTATCCATGTGTTCATATATTCTGTCTACTTAAGGACATTGCTCTGTCAATTTTATTTTCTCTTTCTATATCTTTGCTTTCTGGATCTAAAGAAGTTATTTTTCTTTGAGGAAGGAGTCACCTTTCTCATATAAAACAAATTAATAGAAATCAGAACTTCTGAATCTCATTTAAACATGACTCTTTCTAGCTCTTTTGTTTCATGTGTCTTTCCTTTCATAGCCAAGAAGCTTCCACTTCCATTTCCTCACCTCGCACTCCTTAACTCCCTGCTATCTGGTTTCTGTGCTTGCTTCTCTGCTGATTCTATTTTCAGTAAGGTGACTAATGATTTCCTGTGTATCTCTTCAAATAGGCTCTACTTATTCAATTCATCTGCTACTTTAGTGTGATTGACTTCTTCCTCCTTATACTTTTCTCTTGTTCCTTTGTTGTCCATAATGTCAACTCCTATTTTATAACTCATCACCTCTCTTACTCTTTAGGATTTCCTTTACAAACACTTTTTTCTCAGCCTACCTTTCTAGTGTTCCTGGGAGTTCTGAGTTCAACTCTCTACATCCACTATGCCCTGGGCAATGTCATTTATACCCAGACTGTAAATTCTGTGAAGGATGGGTACATGCATTTTTAAATCTTTTTATGTTTGTATAAAACAGTGCATGACACATACTGGCCATAAATAATATTGTTGAAGAAATGAGTGAATTTTGATAACATCATCCAAATGGTATCCGTGAATGAAAAGTAGCTCTGTAACTCCACCTTTCAGAAATAACCACAGATCCCAGATTGTTGTATATTTTCAGTCTTTTCTCCTGGAGTGCTTGAATTTTTTTTTACTCTGTTGATTATTTGAAAATCTATTATGTATATATATTTAGGACTCTTTCATCAAAGTCCAAAAATAGGAAGCATCCAGAACCACCAAACCATGAGGATGAAGATGAAGATGTCAAAGCTGAAAGACTGAAGGTCAAAGAGCTAATGAGTTGCCAATGTTGTGAGGAGGTAATTTAGTCTTTACTGCCAAGTCTTATTCATCGTGCAGTGATCACTTCCTCATGTATAGGAATTAATCTGAAAAATACTTTTCATGTGAATCAATATGAAAAAAGTCTTTTCTTTGAAAAAATATATTTGTCTACTTACGTTTGAATAAGCCATTTGAGTCATAAATGGGTATTTATTTATAT
Source organism: Canis lupus baileyi (assembly GCF_048164855.1). NCBI lineage: Eukaryota > Metazoa > Chordata > Mammalia > Carnivora > Canidae > Canis > Canis lupus. The sequence goes on from NC_132853.1 coordinate 44,944,952, forward strand.
ACTACTTATTAGTGAATATAGTTCTTATGATATATGGACATGAATTGTGAGTAGCCTGTCATTTCATGATAGGTATATCTGATTTATTATTCTCTTTTTAAATTTTATTTCCCTTATTAGAAACCAGCCATCATGGTCAGCAATTTGCATAAAGAATATGAGGACAAGAAAGATTTTCTTCTTACAAGAAAAGTAAAGAAAGTGGCAACTAAATATGTCTCTTTCTGTGTGAAAAAAGGTGGTATTTGTTTTTTCTTAAATAATTTTTCCAGAAGAGTGATTTCCACTTTTAGTTTGATTTACATATGATAATTTTTCTTCAATTCCTTTAGGAGAGATCTTGGGGCTACTGGGTCCAAATGGTGCAGGCAAAAGCACAATTATCAATATTCTAGTTGGTGATATTGAACCAACTTCAGGCCAGGTATGATATATAAGGGTGTGGGAGGGAGATGCTGACTATGATTTACATTTTTTTAAAGATTTATTTATTTATTTATGATAGACATAGAGAGAGAGAGAGGCAGAGACACAGGAGGAGAGAGAAGCAGGCTCCATGCCAGGAGCCCAACATGGGACTCGATCCCGGGTCTCCAGGATCGCGCTCTGGGCCAAAGGCAGGCGCTAAACCGCTGAGCCACCCAGGGATCCCTGATTTACATTTTTAATTAAAATAAATTTCTTAATGATAGATTAGGATTCTATGTTTTTAGTGTTAATTATCTTAGTGCAGCTTGATCAAATTACCTTTTTGGTTATCGTTGAAAATAAAATACACAATAAAATTTTCACACATGCAGATGCATACATATATAGTATTTCTGCTTTTAAAATTATTACATGCATGGTGATTTGTCTCCCCATTTAATGGAAGACAATTTTATTTTTCTTTTATTTAACTTTGTTAACATACTGTGCAATTTTGGTTTCTGGAGTAGAATTCAGTGATACATTACTTACAACACTCGGTGCTTATCACAGCAAATGCCCTCCTCATTAGTTACTACCCATCTAGCCCATCCCTTCTCCCCTTCCCTCCATCTAACCTGTTTGTTTCCTGTCATTAAGAGTCACTTATTGCATGTTTCCCTGTCTCCTTTTTTTCTTTGCCCTCTTCCCGTATGTTCATCTGTTTTCTTGCCTAAATTCCACATATGAATAAGATTGTATGGTATTTTTCTTTCTCAAACTGACTTTATTTCACTTAGCATAATATACTCTAGCTCCATCTACATCATTGCAAATGGCAAGATTTCATTCTTTTTGATGGCTGAGTATTGTTTCCTTGTGTATATATACCATTTTATCCATTCATCATTCATGGACATTTGGGCTCTCTCCATGGTTTGGCTGTTGTTGATAATGCTGGAATTAAGGTAGTGTTGGCTCCATAGAATGAGTTTGGAAGTTTTCCTTCCTTTCTGGTTTTTGGAATAGTTTGAAGAGAATAGGTATTAACTCTTCATTAAATGTCTGGTAGAATTCATCTGGCTCTGGACTTTGTTGTGAGATTTTTGATTACTGCTTCAATTTTCTTTGCTTGTTTTGGGCCCGTTCAGATTTTGTATTTCTTCTTGCTTCACTTTTGGTTTTGGTAGTTTGTAGTTTTCTAGGAATTTGTCCATTTCTTCCAGGTTGCCCAGTTTGTTAGCATATAATTTTTCATAGTTTTATAATTGTATTGCTGTGGTGTTGGCTGTGATCTTTCCTCTTTCATTCGTGATTTTATCTATTTGGGTTCTTTCTCTTTTCTTTTTGGTAAGTTTGGCTAGAGTTTTATCAATTTTATTAATTCTTTCAAAGAACCAGTTCTTAGTTTTGTTAATCTTTCTATCAGGTTTTTTTGTTTCTATATTGTTTATTGATGCTCTAATCTTTATTATTACCTTCTTCTGCTGGCTTTAGGCTTTATTTGCTCTTCTCTTTCTAGCTCTTTTAGGTGTAAGGTTAGGTTGTATATTTGAGATTTTTCTTGCTTCTTAAGGTAGACAGTATATTTGCAATATATTTCACTCTTAGGATTGCCTTTGTTACATCCCAAAGGTTTTGGACTGTCATGTTTTCATTTTCATTTGCTTCCATGTATTTTTTTAATTTCTTTAATTTCCTGGTTAACCCATTCATTCTTTAGTAGGATGTTCTTTAACCTCCATGTATTTGTGGTCTTTCCAAATTTTTTTCTTGTAGTTCAAGTTTCATAGCATTGTGGTTTGAAAATATGCATGGTATGATCTAAGTCTTTTTGTACTTGTTGAGGGTTAATTTGTGACCCAGTGTGTGATCTGTTCTGGAGAATATTCCATATGCACTCGACAAGGATGTGTATTCTGCTGCTTTAGGATGAAATGTCCCAAATATATTTGTTAAGTCTATCTGGTCCAGTGTCATTGGAAGCCATTGTTTTTCTTTATTGATTTTTTGCTTAGATGATCTGTCCATTGCTGTAAGTGGGGTATTATAGTCTTCTACTGTTAACTGTGTTATTATCAATGAGTTTCCTTATGTTTATTATTGATTTGTATATTTGGGTACTCCCAAGTTGAGGGCATAAACATTTACAATTGTTAGATCTTCTTGATGGATAGACCCCTTAATTGTGACATAATGCCCTTCTTCATCTCTTTTTACAGTCTTTGTTTTAAAATCTAGTTGTCTGATGGAAGTATGGCTACTCTGGCTTTAGGTCTAAAATGAGTTTCTTCTAGGCAGCATATAAATAGATCTTTCTTTTAATCCATTCTGATACCATATGTCTTTTGATTGGAGCATTGAGTCTATTTATATTCAGAATGATTATTGAAAGATAGGAATTTAGTGCCATTGTGTTACCTGTAGAGTTAGTGTTTCTGGTGATGTTTCTGGCTCTTTCTAATCTTTGTTGCTTTTGGTCTTTTCTTTTTCCTCCACTTAAAGAGTGCCTCTTAAAATTTCTTGCAGGGCTAGTTTAGTGGTCCCAAACTAATAAAAGTAGTTTTGTTTGTCTGGGAAACTCTTTTTTTTTTTTTTTTTAAAGATTGTTTGATTTTTTTTTTTTTTTTTTAAGAAATGGGGAAAGGTAGAGGAAGAGAACCACCAGTCAGACTCTCCACTGCATGTGGAGCCCAACGTGGGGCTCTATCCCACAACCCTAAGATCATGACCTGAGGTGAAAGCAAGAGTTGGATGCTCTTCTGACTGAGCCACGTGGGTGCCCTGTCTGGGAAACTTTCTCTCCTTCTATTCTGAATGACTGCCTTGCTGGATAAAGAATTCCTGTTCACATATTTTTCAGCATGTTGAATATTTCCTTCTGCTCCTTTCTGGCCTGCCAGGTTTTGGTGGACAGATCTGTTGCCAACCTGATCTGTGGGAGACAATCTTACTGTCTTCAGGAGATGGAGGAGCTAATATAGACCCTACCAGTCATCAGCCTTTGATTCTAAGCATCTCACCACTTTGTGGAAATTTCACGAAACAGCTCTGACTTCTGCTCTTCTCTCTCTTTCTTACTGGCCCGTTCAGTTTCTGGGAAATTCCAGGCACTCTCTTCTCTTTGGGTTTTTACCTTAACTTTTCCTTTTTGGGGGTATTCCTTACCTTGTAGAAAGCCAAATGATTAAATGTGCTTTACCTCCATTGCAAAAATATCACCTTCCAGTGAGGTCCCTCGATCATCCTAGTTAAAATCAGAGTTTGCCTTTTCAATCAACCTGCATTCCTGATGGTGTCACTGAACTCTGACTTAGCTGTGTATGTCCTTTCTTCATCAAAAGAATTAAAAACTTGACTTACTATTCTCCTGGTTCTAAGAAGGAGAATTAATTAGTTGACTTACCACTTTCTTCACAATATAAATTAAGCCAAAAGTTATTTAAAATTGGTTTGGGGGATCCATGGGTGGCTCAGCAGCTTGGCACCTGCCTTTGGCCCAGGGCGCGATCCTGGAGTCCCGGGATCGAGTCCCGCATTGGGCTCCCGGCATGCAGCCTGCTTCTCCTTCTGCCTGTGTCTCTGCCTCTCTCTCTCTCTCTGTCTATCATGAATAAATAAAATCTTTAAAAAAATGAAAATAAAATAAAATTGGTTTGTATTTTTATAGGTATTTCTTGGAGATTATTCTTCAGACCCAGGTGAAGATGATGATTCCATTAAATATATGGGATACTGTCCTCAGATAAACCCGCTGTGGCCAGATATTACATTGCGGGAACATTTTGAAATATATGGAGCTGTGAAAGGAATGAGTGCAAATGACATGAAAGAAGTCATAAATCGGTAAAATTGGAAACTTTTTATTACCTGAAAAAAGGTTTACATTTCACATTTTAAGAGTTTAATTTTTAAAAGCATTTTTTGTGGATCATACTTTTCATAGAAAATGGTCATTACTTTTTCATCTGTTCTTTACAGAATTATAGTTATAAAAATGTAATTTTTCTATTTATAATTACAGAATGAACATACCTATAAATGTCAAACATAAAGTGAACCTTTTAATCAAGATAGCAATTTAAAATTATATAAATCAGAGGTCTAATTATATAGTAAGCTTCAACAGTGTTCTAGAAAAAAGGCTATCAATGATCACAAACAGTGATAATAATACAATCCCTTTGTGTTACCTGTTTTGCAGGATAACAAGTGCACTTGATTTAAAAGAACATCTTCAGAAAACTATCAAGAAACTACCTGCAGGAATCAAACGAAAGGTACTTTTATTAAACAACAGATAAATGTGGGTCTTATTCATAGTTTAGAGCCTGATGCTGTCTTAATAAAATTTCTTATGTGAAGCCTTATTAGTCCTCTCCCCCTGTTTTCTTTTTATCTAGTTATGTTTTGCCCTGAGTATGTTGGGGAATCCTCACATTACCCTCCTAGATGAACCATCTACAGGTATGGATCCTAAAGCCAAACAGCACATGTGGTGAGTATGACATTTAAGACACTTGAGACATGTTATGGTATATCATATTTAAGAATAGTTTGTTTTATTATAACTAATAAACTATTTGTTTTTATATTAGCTATATTTACATATTGATTTAAAATCTTACACAAATGACAAAATAGTAATTAAAAATTAAATATTTTTATTTCTGGAGAATCCCATAAGCTTTTATTTTATTTATTTAATTATTTTAATTTTTAATTAATTTATTTTTAAGATTTTATTTGTTTATTTGAGAGAGCACAGGCAGCAGATGGGGGAGAGTCAAAGGGAGAGGAAGAAGCAGGTTCCCCACTGAGCAGGGAGCCACACATGGGGCTCAATCCCAGGACCCCAGGATCCTTACCGGAGCTAGAGGCAGACACTTAATCAACTGAGCCACCCAATAAACTTTTAAACTTTATCATACTTCATACTTTCATGAAATATTAATACTTCATTTATTCCAGAATAAAAATAAATATTTGGGTAATTATTAAAATACAGAGTATTCCTGTCTGCATAGCTTTTAAAAGATTTTTTCCTAGTCATTTAACATATAAATTATAATTCTTATACTAACATTAGCTTGAGTTTATGTTGGACTACCTAAGGATTCATGGAGGTAGCCGGTTAGTTGATAAACTCTTTGAGCCTACATTTCCATGTCTATAAGATGCGGAGTTGGGTACAAAAGTATATTAAGTTTTCCCTATGATTTCATGGCTATTTTAGTTACAACATGAGAAAGCATAAAATTTTATAATTTATTTTTTAATGCATAGAAACATTTGAAATCATGGAATTTCTGTTTGATAAACTTTCAAAAATAAGGAAAAACAAGTTAGAAGACTCATAATTGGGCAGTATACAATAACTATAGCAATTGAAATTTGATAAATTTTATTAACCTAACTAGTCAAATACTTGGATTTTCATTAAGATTCAGATGCTTTACTCTGTTTATTTTACTTATGTTTTATAGGCGAGCAATTCGAACTGCATTTAAAAACAAAAAACGGGCTGCTATTCTGACCACTCATTATATGGAGGAAGCAGAGGCTGTTTGTGACCGAGTGGCTATCATGGTATCTGGGCAGTTAAGGTAAATGAACGCTTTGCTGTTTGGATGGGTGGGTAGGGTGACAGTGAATTTTGAATAATCATTTCAAAAACTTAAAATTATAAATTTAAATGTTAAAAAAGATACCCTTACTTGAGTTTTTGATTTTTTTTTTTTTTATTGATTAGAGAGAAAGAGAGCAAGTGTTAGAGAGCACAAGCAGAGGGGAGGGGCAGACGGACAAACAGACTCCTTGGCTGATCAGAGAGCCCAATGCAGGACTTGATCCCAGGACCCTGGGATCATGACCTGAGCCAAAGGCAGCCGCTTAACTGAGCCACACAGGAGAGCCCTTTACTTGAGTTTCTGAATCTGTTAGCTTTCTGTAGAATTACTTGGAAATATGTTAATTTCTAAAAAATGGCTAGCTACTTTGTTTTTTTTTTTTTTTTTTTTTAATTTTTATTTATTTATGATGGTCACACAGAGAGAGAGAGAGAGAGAGGCAGAGACACAGGCAGAGGGAGAAGCAGGCTCCATGCACCGGGAGCCCGACGTGGGATTCGATCCCGGGTCTCCAGGATCGCGCCCTGGGCCAAAGGCAGGCGCCAAACCGCTGCGCCACCCAGGGATCCCTGGCTAGCTACTTTGTAATTGGCTTAGTAATTCAACAATTTGGAATGTTTTCCATTCATGATATTTGTTATTTTAAAAAATTATTAAGCATTGTATTGGGTTGTAATCCAAAGTATAAAATAAGTATATTCATAATTCAAGTTCATACTCCTATAAATAAGTGGCTGAATAAATAAACATAGGAGGAGAACAAATTTTCCTTACAGAAAGACTCCCAACAGGTTATATAAATACTGCTCCCTCTAAGAGGAGAGGGTAATCCTCCACCTCCTAGGTTTGAGTCTGAATTTAGCCAGTCTCTTCTTAGTGTGTGGAAAGAAGGTGATCGTAACATCACAGCAGAGCAATGTCATGTGGATATCATGTAGCCCTGATAGCATGTGATAGGAAAGGTACTTAATCTTTGTGGCATTTTCTCCAAAACCCTTCATCCCAGTGTACTTATGGGAAAACTGTCAGACTACTCCAAATTGAGATACCTTCTACCAAAACACTTGCCCAGTTCCTAAAATTGTCAAAGGCAGAAAAGAAGGAAAGAGTAAGAAACTGTCACAGACCAGTGGGGACTACAGAGACATGACAGTTATGTGCAGTGTGTATCCTGGACAGATCCTGGAACAGAGAAAGGACATTAGTGGAAAAACTGGTAAAATCCCAATAAAGTCAAATATAAAGTTAATAGTAATACACTAGTGTTGGTTTCTTAATTTTGACAAATGTGCCACGGCAATATAAGACAATATTATGGAAACTGAAACTGGGTGAGGGGTATTTGGACACTCTGTGTATTATATTTGCAACTTCTCTATACATTTAAAAGTATTCCATCAAACATTTAATTTAAATCATCCTCTGAAAAATCATTCTTTGAAACTGTCAAGTCATTTTATGTCTGAGCTTTCTTTTAAAAATCACTACAGATGTATCGGGACCGTCCAGCATCTGAAGAGTAAATTTGGAAAAGGCTACTTTTTGGAAATAAAGTTAAAGGACTGGATAGAAAACCTAGAAGTAGACCGTCTTCAAAGAGAAATTCAGTATATTTTCCCAAATGCAATCCGTCAGGAGAGGTAAAGATTTTAAAAATTATTAATATTTTTTTGTAGAGGAATAATAATAAAATTTGGCTATTAGGGATTAGAAAAAAAAGTCTGTTAATATTACCAGTGTTGGACTAATACAGCCCAATGACTGGAGTTTTATATCTGACTTAATGTAGATCTTGTAATATTCAATAGTATTTAAACTTTTTTAAAGTTCACGTATCAGTAGTATTGAGAGTTGTTTTACATGGAAATATTTTAAGACAAAATTTTTTTGTAAATATGTATCAAAATAAGTTGTTGGAGTATGATTTTGAACTTTAAAAAGTTTGAACTTTAGCTTTAGAACATACTAGTCATTTTTAAATTTTTTTATATTTTATCTGTTTCCAGTTTTTCTTCTATTTTGGCTTATAAGATTCCTAAGGAAGATGTTCCATCCCTTTCACAGTCTTTTTCTAAGCTTGAAGAAGGTAAGATTTGAAAACCATCGTTAGGTAGCTTTCAATTTATAAAAGATTTTTTTTTAAAGTTTAGAAATTGAGACTGTTTTTTTGTGGGAACTATTATAAGTAAAAAGATAACCTTTTATTAATTTAACGTAAGATAGAGGTAAATACTAATATTGTAGAGGTTTGGTAGGTGAGCTATATTGTAGTGTAAACCTTTTACTATTTTAGTAGACATCACCATGGTTTTCCACATTGCATCTGTTGAGAAAGTTCAGTTTATTTAGCACTCGTGGTTCATTCCAGAAGTGAGAACACTGAGTTTCCAGAATCCTCACTTTGTATCAGGCCCTAGAAGTAGTGATGGTAGCAAGATTTCAGTGGCAGCAGAAGAGAGGAGAGGAGAATTCATGGGTTAGGAATGTAGACATTCCTAAAAGCTTAAAGCAGCTTATTGAAACTTGGCATTTTTTAAAATAAATGGTTGGCAGGATAAAGATACCTGGTAGCAAGTGGAGAGAGGTAAGCTCCTGTATGGAACAGATATTCATATACAAGCTGTTTTTTTTTTTTTTTTACAAGCTGTTTTATGGAATTTATAAACTATGAAACAACCTAATGCTGCTTGAGGAGAATTTCACTACAGAAATAAATAAAAAGGCAGAAAATTTGGTGTTAGATTAGATTGTTAAAGGATCTAAAATAAATACAAAAAAAGCATATGGACATAGAAATTATATCCAGAATCTAGTGCAAGAAATTCAGACCAGGCTGTATTGGAAATTGGGCAATGGGACATAGAGTAGGAAGCCAAAGAAGTTATGAGAAAAGGCATAGTACGGAAGACAGAGGAGGGTAAACAGGAGATGCTCCGCAAAGACGAGGTGAGGCAAGTAACATTGCAGGTGTGGTGTCTCGGCTGCAGAAGAGTTGTGATCCTGAGGGAGACAAGGGGACCAAGATAGAGTAAAGTAACATGTTTTGGCAGCTTCAAATTTAAATGACTGATTATAGAAGTGTTTTTTTTTTTTTTAAACAGATTGTTAGCTATTTAGTAGTTACTGCCATTTTTATTCTTTATAAATACTAATAAGTAAAATATTGTTTTCATATTTTAATAGCTAAACATACTTTTGCCATTGAAGAATATAGCTTTTCTCAAGCAACGTTGGAACAGGTACTATAAAGTTCAATTTTTAAAAATTCTTTTATAGAAGAAAATGTCTGATATTTAATTGTTTAGACTTAATTATTTATTTTTAAAGATTTATTTATTTGAGAAAGAGAGAGAGACAGAATGTGTCCGGGTTAGGGGAGGTACAGAACAAGATGGAGAGGGAAGTAGACTCCCCGCTGAGCTCGGGGCCCCATGCAGGGCTCAATCTCTTGACACTGAGATCATGACCTGAGCTGAAACCAAGAGTTGGAAGCTTGACTAACTGAGCCAACCAGGCACCCTCAGTTGTTTAGATTTATATTGGAGAGAGAGGGTGTTTGTGAACCAGAGACAGATTGCTGTACAATACACCTAAATTTTGTATAATTTTAAAAAACCTTTAGACTTTCCATCTATTTGTTTGGAAAAGTTCATTGTTGTTTATTTAGTAAAGAAAATGAAGGTTGTTGATATTATTTCATATATCTAAAGTTACATTGCTTAAATATTTATAAATTATTTTTTTATGACAGTGCTACTTAACATATATTAATCAGAAAACAATCTTAGTCCTTATAACATCCATCTTTGTATGTGATTTAAAGGATCTGTTTAAATAATATTAATGCCAGTATATCTCTTAATACTTGAATGGTTAATGTACTTAGATGTAGCCTTACACTGTGTCAGATGTAATTAAAAATTTTTCGAGATCATTGCAATACAGAATACTATATTCACTTATTTACTTTCATTAGGTTTTTGTAGAACTCACTAAAGAACAAGAGGAAGAAGATAGCAGTTGTGGAACTTTAAACAGCACACTTTGGTGGGAAAGAACACAGGAAGACAGAGTGGTGTTTTGAATATGTACAGTTCAATCTGTTTACTGAACTTATTTTTTTTACTTTGACTTTGGTTTAAAAGATATATTATTTGAATGGTAACTGAAGAACCATGAAAGCATTTGGGATTTTCCTAAGTTCCTTGATTGAAATGCTGTGGTTGTGTGTTTTGCTTTTCTTTAAATAACACTTGTGTATAAATAATTGAAACTGCATGTTTGTACATGAAGCATATTGAACTGCAGTCTGTATGTGAGGTCGAATATTTACTTTTTTACCTTTCAAAAATAGTGCTTTTAAATTTACGATTTAAAGAAATAGTGACAATAGTTTTATTTTTAATGGTTATCTTTATTTTTAAATTTATACCATCTTGTTACTTGAGTATGTGATATCTCAGTCTAAATTTAAAAAGCCTAATACATAAACAATACATAGACAAGAAATATAAAGCAAAAATTTCTTGCTTCTCTTTTTTAATTTCTAAAGAAACTTTGAGTGGAAGTTGACATCCCAGAGAGCAGTAAACACTAGGTAGTCCCGTGCAGATAGAGGTTTGCAGGAGGTGACATCCGCTAGGTGGCACTCATTCATCATAATAAGTGAAATGAGACCTTGTTCTATTAGGTGATGTTAGACATAGATGATTTAGGTCGTTGAAGAAACATTTCTTCTGCTCATGATAAAATTCACAGGTGTTTTAATTATAATTAAAGGAAGACTTTCTCTAGTCTTACTATGTAATAGCCTGATTGCGGTTAGAATGACATCATCTACACAGTTGGAAGAATTGACCATATGTTTTCCTGTACACTTCATGGAACATATAAATTTTTTTGTCATCTTTCTCCCAAAGGGCACATTATATTTTATTACAGAATAAAATAATTTGTTGGGTAATCATTTTCGTTCGTAAACTTTATTATTTGAATATCTCCTTTATAGAGTTTTAAGTATATCTGTCTAGGTTAATTAGTAACTCACCTCAGATTCACTGTGGCACATGGCGGGAGATAAATAAACCTTTGGGATTTAAGGATTAGAAGAAAACTATACATAATTCACTTTAATGAGAAACCAGAATTTTGCTCTGTCAGAATTGAAGTAAGGTTATGGTTAATGTAATCTTGGAAATATTTCCTGGTAGAGCCCATGTGTATGGACTACAGGTATAATGTAGTATAAATAATACTAGCTGACATTGTATTTCCACCGGATGAATGGAAGTATTAACTTGCAAAGACAAATATGTTGGGAGTATGAGTATTACAGTATAAAGAGTTTAAAAAAAAAAAAAGGAACGGAAGAATTTGGCACTGAGTTATTTTAAATACCCAAATCCTTTACTGAAATACTATTAACTCTTTAACTTAGGGAAACTTAGTGAACTTTTAACACTACACTATAAGGCATCTGTCATTTTAGGCTCTAGCAGTTCTTTCTCAGCCCAAGGTCTATGACTAATACTTCCCCATTGTTTTGGCAACTTACATATATTTCTAAAGATACCTACCTTTCCAGCTACCTCTGATGACTTGTCAGAGATTATCTGCTCTAATCTGTCACTAGTCTAACTGAACTGTCTACAGTCTCTGCTTGGATTTTACAACCCACTGCTAAGGTATTTCTCCTTTTAAGATTTAATTGGCACTAGTTTTTCATGTTCGATCAGCAGCTGACAGCCACTTACCTCATGATACCAAGCTTTTGGATTCTTCACCTGAGAATCTCACTTTTACATCTTAAGTAAAAGTTGTAACTTTCACTGAACTTTTAGTACTGCATAATAAATACAACTCAAGACACATTTGAAAGAAAATCATTACCTTTGTAGGTAATTAAATAGCATTGTGCATTTTCTAAAGCAAGTCACAGCTAAATGGTGCCGTAAATTTAAAGAGATACCTTTCAGTAACTAGTATTCATATAAATACCCAGGGGCCTCTTTTTTTAGCGTATATTTTTATAGTCCTGTATTGCCTGGAGCACTTAAACTCAGTTTAAGAAACAAAGCAATCCCTAATTCGCTAGAACAGTCACTGAAAAGGTAGTTTCTTAGGACCTGACCACACTGAGGAAAATGTGTTCTTTTAAATAGCACGTAGCTGACTGAGAACATTACCTGCTCCTCCTGCACATTGACTTGCCACATTCACTGTGCATCTGTGATTGTGTGACCAACGAAAAGGAAAGTCAAAGTTGAGGTTGTGCTGAGTAGTTGGCAGTTGGGTTCTTATCCATTATGTTCAGTTATTTTATTATTGTGCTCTTATAAGCTTTTTTTAAAAAAGACTTTAATTTTTTTGTTTTTACATAGGGTGAATATATTTTTGATCATAAATTATATGTAGGAATATTCCCTTTTTCACAGTAGTAAAATCTTTCCTATTCAGAAGTATAATTTTTTTAGAGTTTTTATTTAAATTCGAAAGTAAAATTTAATACTTAGGAAAGCAAGGGTGAGTGAAGAAAAGGATACAGTCCAAAAGGAAGTTTATCTTTATTTACAGTGGATAGTTCATGTTTTTGAACACATTTCAAAGTGTCTTAAATTCTCGATCTTAAATTTTTTCTATACCAACAATAAATATAAATACATACATTAGGCAAAAGTTGGAAAAAACAGCATCACCTAGTTTATATTTTCCATCTATGATCAAATTTTCAGAATAAAGCCTGGACTTTACTCAGTGACTCTGGTTACTGACTTTAAAGCAAACCTCTGTCTGCAGCTGTTGGGATTCAAGCAGATGGTAACCATGAAAACATGATGATGAATATACATTTCACTTTGTCTGCTCTTTTTTTTTTTTTTTTTGAGTTTGTTATCAGTAGAGAACAAAAGGCTGTAGGTTTTCTTTAAAAACATTTCTTTTGTAAATTGGCATAGACTACCTTAAATCAATTACTTTGAGGTTGTTAAAATATTTTTAGAGTAATTTAATGCAACAGACCATTTTGAGTGATGATCTTTCAAGCAGTGAGTTTTTTGGATAGAAAGATAACTATCCATTTTGGCCCTGTGAGATCTCACTAGCAGGAGGAAGATCAACACTTATGTAACTATAATAGCACAAATGCTTTGCTAGTGGTACTAACACTTTTATTGGTGCACAATTAATTCTACTTAGGGTAAGTGTTGTCCTTGTTTTTATTGTTCTATTGGTCATGCATTTCATTCTGATTGTACTATGAGTTTGATGAAACTGTATTTTCATCTGTATTTTCATGTAACACATAAATAGGCACTGATTTTTGAAAAATAGGAATGCTTATCCTTAATGTATTTTTAATATGGCTAACATCCATTTTTCATTTTCTCTCCTGAAAGAACATATTATATACAATTAAAGAATTTATTCTCAGGTGAATAATTTTTATATCAGCTATTCTTCTAAGGTCAAAATTTACTTATTTTTTATTCATAATGTGTCATATGTAAGTAAATTCTCAATGCTACTCTTTAAGAAAAATAAATACTATATTATTAGTAATAAGCTTTAAAAACTGAAAATTTAAGATAAACCTTTCATTTTGTATACTAAAATGAAGTTTTTTGTTATTTAGTGTTGATAAATGAATAACGAGTGGCTCATTAAAAATGGAAAAACCTGGCACTAATAATTGTTAGTAATCATTTCTTAGTATCTGTTGGGAGTTTTCAAGTGCAGAGGGAACATTGAAAATTACTTGTGCTTTAATTCACATTTATATTTTAAGCTGAAACGCTATTCTTGTAGACCTTTTTATGTCAGTTCTTTTTTTTTTGTCAGTTCTATTTTGTGAAAATATAAAGCAACCACTTCACTTACATTTTGTTATGTTTATAGATTAAATTATTCCCAAATACTTAACACTACTTATATATTTATTGAATTCCTTAGGATTTTTGGATAGCTTTGATTCTTCCAAACACTTAGACAAGATTTTAAATTTAATGGACAAATTCTTCCCAGGAACCTAGGATATGCTTGCAAATCTAATTAATCACCTTTTTAAATTAAGCAAATAAACTTAATTTCAAGCATCTTAAAAATGGACATGACAAAACTACATGATTAGAAGGCTTACTCCCACACATGCATAAATGCAGGATTCCAGGGCAAGCCCTGGTGGCCCAGTGGTTTAGTGCTGCTTTCAGCCTGGGGTGTGATCCTGGAGACCCAGGATCCAGTCCCACATCGGGCTCACATCCTGCATGGAGCCTGCTTCTCCCTCTGCCTGTGTCTCTGCCTCTTTCCCTCCCTCCCTCTCTTTCTATCTCTCTCTCTCTGTCATCAATCAATAAATAAAATCTTTAAAAAAGCAGGATTCCAAAAAGTCCATACAATAATTTGAAATAATTTTTTCACCATCTCTACACATTTACCGATGAAAGAGCCATTTAAGGTCACCCAAGTTTACCTCTTGATAACTGGAAATTAAGACATGGATGGTGGTTAGGTTGCTCATTTAATGATCAAAACGGATCACAGACTATCTAGGAAGTAAACTAAATGCTAATATGAGCATAAAATCTGGATCTATCTTCAAAGAGTTAACTGACAGCTGTTCAGGTGGCCTTTCTTTATGTTAGAGAACTATTATAACAGGTATGTTTGTTTCCTAAGGCTGCCATAACAAAGTGCCACAAATTAAGTGGCTTAAAATAACAGATTTTATTCTCACAGTTATAGAGGCCAGAAGTCCACATTCAAAGTGTTGGATCCTGGGGGGGGGAGGTGGGGGGGCTCAGAGGCAGAATCCGTTCTGTCACTTATGGTAGTTGCCAGAAACCCTTGGAGTTCCCTAGCTAGCAGTTGCTTAACTCCGATTTTGTCACATGGTCATCTTCCTTGTGAATCTGTTGTCTTGGTGTATGTTGTCTTCTAAGAACACCCAGTCGTTTCAGATTGAGAGCTCCTCCTATTCCAATATGACCTCATCTTAACTAGTTACATCTGCAAAGACCCTATTTAGAAATAAAAGTCTCAGAAAACATGAATTTTGAGGGGAAGGGCACACTATTCAATCTAGTACAGTGGGAAGACCAAAGAGAAGTGCTTAAAACTGCCCTCTTCTCAGTAGGATAGGAAATAAAACCAACATTTCATTCTTGGAGGGGGGGATGTAGAGAGAATGGAAGAAATTAAAGATGCAGGTAGATGTAGCCTTTATTACACCTCCCATTTTCACATACTAATCTAGCCCCTGCAGAAACCAGACTCAGAAGATGGCAGTCTACTGCAAACTCAACCAAATAATAGCTCCTATTTAGCAGCTTAGCCAGATAATGCAGTTCTGCAAGAGTGGATTAAGAACAGCTTCTGTCATGTGGTATTCAGCTGCTAATTTATTTGGCAAATGATTTTTCTATTCCAATCAGAGAATCAGGAAGATTTTGCATTAATATGGAATGGTCGAAGTACATTTCAATCTTGCCCTAAGGTTAGACTAGAGTCCTCCCACCCTCAACATATTCCAAAGAAACTTGGATCAGCTGGGCATCCCAAAGAGCATGGCATTGTCTACTTTTTTGACATCATAGACCAGATGAGCAAGAAGTGGTGTTATTGGAGGCCTTGGTAAGATGTTGTGCTGCAGAGGGGATAGAACAAAATGCAACACAAATAATGCTGTACTGGAGAACAACATTCATTTTCCCTTTACTGTCCAAAGTATACTGGATTTTTTGTTATAATATCAATTTTGCACAAAGATGATTCATGATTCTTTAATGCCAAGTATCTTAACCTTGGCCCTATTGACAGTTGGGCTGGATCCTTCTTTGTTGTGCGTGTTGGGGGACTGGGTGGGAGGCTGCCCTGTTGGATATTTAGCAGCATCCCTGGGCTCTTCCTATTAAATGCCAGTAGCACAATAAAATGCTTCAATTTTGTCAAATGTCTCCTTGAGGGCAAGATCTCCCTCTTTGAGGACATTAACTCATAGATTTGGGTTGAAAGTAGATTCAGTTCATTTACCCAGTGGTTTCCGTGGAAAAGTTGTCTTTAATACTCTTCTTTGGTTTTTCCATATAGAGGTATGCTTCATATGCTGGTGTTCAAGGGAGGTTAGTTCCTGGTTCTGACTCAAATTAAGTTAATAGACACATCTTTTCAATTCTAATGGTTTTTTTTTTCTTCTAAAAAGTCACTATTAAAGTATAGTTGACAAATAATGTCATATTAATTTCAGGTGTTAAATTCTAATTTTTTAAATAAACATTCAGGGTTTGAGAGACTATGCAAACTTACTCTGAAGGTCTCTGCATAATGAAGTTTTCTCTCAGTGCTATTTTGTTACTCTTATATTTTGATTATTTTGTGATTTTTCTTATTACGTGTAAAGTTTATCTGCTATTCTCTACCCATTTCTTTATGAGGTTCCCAATTTAGGAAGGAGTTTATCTTGGGGGAGGGGGTATGCCTATTTTAAGCCTGTATTATGAATATTAGAAAGGAGTTCCTGAAATAAACATAAATATCTGCGAAGACACTATGGCAGATCCACACGTTGCAGTAAAGCTTTGCTTACATTTTGAAGTTTAAGGTAAGAACCTTTAAAGAAATTCTACAGATAGTATCTGACTTAGGGCCATTAACAGTCATATATAGTATTGCTAATAAAAGATGCAAACCCAGGGTCGTCTTGTGGCCCTCATGGACTTTCCCATGCAGCTGGGGGAAAAAAAGGTGAGAACTAAATTGTATAAAAAGCCACTGAAGTTTTCTTGGTCATTTTAGTCTAACTGAAAGTCAAAAGAATTTAGAATAAGAATTTACAATTTAAACGCAGAGCTCTGTGCTGGGGGAGAATGAATCTCACATTGGAAATGTGGCAGGTTTTTATTCAAAAACGTGTTATCTCAAGCTGTACAATTAAGGCCCAGTATCCTCATCCTCCCGCCTCACTGCAGGGACCAAGAAGTGTGTGTGTGGGGGGGGGGGGGGGGGGGGGCGGGGGACTTGCTGCAGGTGCCTAGTAGAGACCCAGCAAAATGTGAACCCCTCTGACCAGCAGAGAGCAGCAGAGGGCTGTGCTGATGGGGAACTTCCCTGGGACCAGAGAAGGGTAGAGTAAGGCTGCTTCAGCAATGGCCCAAGAGCCCAAACTGGAGCCAGCAAGGCAGTCTGGGAAGCCTGAGGCTGAACTCTACGGAGTCAAATGGTCAAGGTTCACGAGAACCTTGTGCTGCTTCATTTGGGAAGTAACGAGACAGCAGCATTCACGATGTCCGAACAAAGAACAAGAAAGAGGATGAGCAAGAAGACTGTCTAGCCCTTCATCACATGGAAGAAAGCTGAACAGCCGGAGGTTAGAAAGCACAGGAAGTGGGTGGTAGACAGGGATTGAGGCTGGATTTTTAAATCCCACCTTCTGTTCATTTTAAGGAGCCACAAAATCCAAAACTTTTCAGGAACTCTCCAAAAGGTGGCCGGGGAATCCTGTGTTATCTCTTACGTGGAAAGTAAGTTTTATTGGTAACTGGGATAACTGGAAGGGAGATGGGCAGAGATGGTAAAAAGAAACTGCCAGAAAAGGTGCTTTGGGGATAACATTGTTAATAAAGATAAACTACCGTCTCTGATATTTACTTCTTATTTTGTTTCAACAGTAAATCTAGTGATACATATTTGAGAAAATTCAGTTTATTTTTTTTCCCATGTAAACAATCACTTAAGTATTTCAATGATAATTCTCAGGTGGGTCAAAGCATCAAGATGAGTCAAAACAAAACTGTTAGTTTTTTGGGGAAAACTTTAAAAGTAAGATAATTCCTGCTGTTAGAAGAGACTTGATATGTTAAGAACTAAGCTTTAGAAGTAGTAATTGATAATATTTTTTGAGTACGTACTCTGTGCAGGGCATTGTTCTGTTGTTCTGTGCACTTTTTGTAGACCAGTGGTTTTCTGACTGCCCATGTCAGGATCTGCTGGGGATTGTTACAAGCGTAAATTCTCGGGTCACCCCAGAACTACCAAATCAGAAACTCCAGGAGTGGGGTCCAGCCATCTGTGTAATTAGAGCAAACTCTCCAGGTGATTCTAGTACTTGCTAAAGTTGGAGCATGTATTTACCACCAGTGTTGAATATTGTATTTAATCCTTACAACAACCTTAAGAATTAAGGATCTTTATTTTCACCCTCCACTTTATAGCTGGAAAATCTGAGGCCGGAGAAGTTAAATGATTTACTCAATGACACTGAGTTCCTAAGTAGCACAATGGGATTTGAATCCAGGCAGTGTGACTTCAGAGCTTATGTTCTTGATGTCTTTCAGAGAGTGCTACTAAGCCTCTCGTGGGATCTGGCTTCTGCCCTATGGCACTTACAACATTGAATTCACTCATTAAAAGCAATGTGTGTAATAGGTAGATCTCTGAGTATGCATGCAACTCCACACACATATGAGGGTGTGTGTTGCCAAAGGTAGCTGGTAGTGACTGAAATTTTATTATTCTTCCTGTCTTCCTGCTAGGTCAATTGAAGATAATCAGTCAAAAGTGGTCAGTTGTGAAAAGCATAGAGAAATGAGAATTTGCAGTAGCTAAACAGTGATTTTCAAACTTAAATGGATATCTCAATCACCTGCTTTGAGAAGATCCTGGATACAGGGAAGCCTGAGGTGTCCGGGCAAAAATTGTGAATGGTCTAAGGAAGGGAGACAGTTCAGGAACAGACTTTGGAGGGTTTAGTTCCTTTCCCTGAGAGTTTCTGAAAATTCACTCTACTTGATTTTCACCCTAAAGCTATTTGATCATTTAGATCAGAAAAGACAAATTTGTAAAGAGTGCATAATTAAAAGACTGACTTTTTGTGGCAAAGGAGTTTTACATTCTGAGGGTGTATGTGTGTGTGTGTGTGTGTGTGTGTGTGTGTGTGTTGGGAAAGGGAGCCTGGTGCATAGCCAGCTGGCCCCTAGACTCAAATGGCTTTGATCATATGCATAGTAGTCAGTGATTAAATTCAGTGTCTTTTGTGTTTAAATTCTTGCAGTGGCCCAAACACTAGGTTAGGAGCTATGGATACAAGGTAGATAATACAATCTTGACTTTATATCTTTTTTTAAAAGATTTTATTTATTTATTCACGAGAGACACAGAGAGAGAGGCAGGGACACAGGCAGAGGGAGAAGCAGGCTACATGCAGGGAGCCTGATGTGGGACTCGACCCCGGGACCCCAGGATCACACCCTGAGCCGAAGGCAGGCACTAAGCCACTGAGCCACCCAGGCGTCCCACATGTATTACTGTGTTAATATAAAATGTTTACAACAATAAACCAGATAGGATGAGATAAAGATGGAAGAGTTCTTGTCAATTATGAATACGTGGCCATGCTTCATACTTGAAGTGCCATTTTCTTATTTTTCACCTATATGTGCATTATTAAAATAATTTGTAATGCACACTTTTTTTTTAGTTTTTTTAATTGGAGTTCAATTTGCCAACATATAACACCCAGTGCTCATCCTGCCTAGTACCAACCCCTCAGTAATGCACACTTTTTTATTTTGTAGAAATCCTTTTCAGTCATGTTGCAGCTAAATTGAGTTAGTATAATATGTAAATCTGTATAATGATCCAACCTTATGTGCTTAGATAGCTGGGAAATGAATAGATCACCATCACCATCAATTCTTTTTTTTTTTTAAGTCTTCTTTTTTTTTATTTTTGAAAAAATTTTTTAATTTATTTTTTATTGGTGTTCAATTTGCCAACATATAGAATAACACCCAGTGCTCATCCCATCAAGTGTCCCCCTCAGTGCCCATCACCTAGTCACCCCCACCCCCCGCCCACCTCCCTTTCTATCACCATCAATTCTTCAGCATTGTAGGGTTTCCACTCATATTTCAAATATTTTGTGTAGGGTCCATGAGACATTTCCGATTTATAGGTGTACTGATTAAGAGCACCAGTTTTTCTTACTTCCCACCACCATAAAGAGATTCTTACATATATGCAAAAGGAGGCAGTTGCCAGGATGTCACAATAGCCTGTTTGTAAGAATGAAAAACTGTCTGGAGATGTAGTGACCAGCACTAGGTAAGTTTTAAATGAATTGTATTTTATTCACTCTTTAAAAAAGTTAAATTATTTAGATCAACATGTATCAACATGGATATATAAAATATAAGTAAAATCGTAAGTGAACAAGGCAAGTTGCAGAATAAAATATGTAGTATTATATTATTCTTTTAATTTACAAACACATGAAATAATAGTATATTCTATTCAGGAATTCATATATAACTCATAAAGCAGAAATGAGTGGGAAGAGATGCCCTGGGCTAAAGGAACAGGCATAAGATTAGGGAGAGATTACAAAGGACAGTTTAAATGTGACAAAATATTAATTTTTTAAAGTTTGGGGAACATATACATGGTATTTTGTTACATTCCCCTATGTTTTCCTATATGTTGGAGATATTTCATAATAAAAATGAGGGCATAATAACAAAAGTAAAAATCGTTGAGTTGGGCACCTGCGTGGCTCAGTGGCTGAGCGTCTGCCTTTGGCCTAGGTCATGATCCTGGGATCCTGGGATGGAGTCCTGCCTTGGGCTTCCCACAGGGAGCCTGCTTCTCCTCTGCCTGTGTCTCTGCCTCTCTCTCTGTGTCTCTTATGAATAAATAAATAAAATCTTTTAAAAAACCATTGAGTGGAAATAATAGTTTCAATCATTAAAACTAAAGCTATTCTTTTTAAAAAGATCTAGCAATAAAATATCATTCATAACTGGGAACAAGAGAAAAGGGAAGTGAATTTTTGAAAATATAGTTACTTTTCTAAAGAAATCTGAATTGTTTTTTAAATATTTTATTTACTTATTCATGAGAGACACAGAGAAAGGCGGAGACAGCAGCACCAGGCTCCATGCAAGGAGCCCGATGTGGAACTCGATCCTGGGACTCCGGGATCATGCCCTGAGCCGAAGGCAGATGCCCAACCACTAAACCTCCCAGCCATCCCTGAATTATTTTTATTTATGCGAGAAATAAACCTGGGATGCACAAATCAATCAACTTATAACAGAAGAATATTTAAGAAGCTAACTTTTGGTATAACTATAAAAGATGAATCTGAGGAGAGAACTAGTTCCTCAATCCAGCTCTCCAGTCCAGGAAAAAGACTAAATCCAACAAGGCAAACATAATGCCCTTTCTAGAGATCTACATAAGCCCCTAAGTGCCAGTAGAGCTTGGTAATTAAATTGATATTGATTATGAGGAAGAGAGAGAAACACAAAACAAATGTTAAAATTATTTATTTTTAAATTTTTCACTTCAATGTAGTTAACTTGTATTATTAGTTTCAAGAGTAGAATTTAGTGATTCATCAGTCTCATATAATACTCAGTGCCCACTCCATCATGTGCCCTCCTTAATGCCCATCACCCAGTTACCCCATCGCCCCACCACCTTCCCCTCCAGCAACCCTCAGTTTGTTTCCTAGAGTTAAGAATCTCTTATGTTTGTCTCCCTCTCTATTTTCATCTTATTTTATTTATTATCTTAATTTTCCTTCCCTTCCATTATGTTCATCTGTTTTGTTTCAGAAATTCCACATATGAGTGAGATCATATGGCATTTGTCTTTCCCTGGCTGACTTATTTATCCTAACATAATACCCTCTTGTTCTACCCATGTTGTTATAAATGGCAAGATTTCATTCTTTTTTTATGGCTGAGTAATATTCTATTGCACACACACATGAACACACATGCACACACACACCCATCTTCTTTATCCATTCAACAAGTGTTGAGATTCTCAACTGGGTATCTGGTAAGAGAAAAGAAAAAAAAAAAGAAAAGAAAAGGCTTAGTGAGCCAAGTGTGTTGGGAAGATAAATTAGACACTTGAGTTTTGATGTGTCAAAATGAAATAAATAGATCCAGTATAAGGAGGTGATGGCTGGAAAC
The DNA here is from genome assembly GCF_048164855.1 of Canis lupus baileyi. NCBI lineage: Eukaryota > Metazoa > Chordata > Mammalia > Carnivora > Canidae > Canis > Canis lupus. The sequence goes on from NC_132853.1 coordinate 44,966,964, forward strand.
ATAGATCTAGGATAAAGCTGAAAGGGTGGATATATTTATTAAAGGAAAGGCCAAAATTTGAAGTTAAAAAGTGCAAAGGGACATAAATAAACTGAGGATTGTTAGAAAAAGAGAAGTCAGAGAAGGAAAATGGTAACTTGTAACAGAGTTCCTAGCAATAGGTCTCAACAGTGTAAAATGCTACAGAAAGATAAAACAAAACAAAAGAAAACAGTACTGCAGATGTTGATACCAAGATGTCAGTGGTCATTGGCAAGATCTGAGAGCTTAGTTTCATTTAGTTTCAGTAGCATGGGTATGGGGGTAAGAAAAACTGTCAAATGACCATCAGCTATAAAAATTGAGTTCACTCAGTACTGCCTGTGTGTTTGTTATGGGCCAAATCATATGCCACAAAAAAAGATAGATTGAAGTCCCAACTCCTGGTACCTGTGAATATGATTTTATTTGGAAAATAGGGTCTTTATAGACATAATCTCATACCAAAGTAGAGTGTGCCCTTAATCTGATATGACTGGTCTCTGTATAAGAAGCTGGGACAGAACAGACACAGAGGGGACCACCACGTGATAATGAGGTTACAGAGCAAAGATACGGAATGAGAAGGATGATTATCAAGCCCCAGGAGCCAGGAGGGAGCGTGGCCTGGGAGATGACACCTTGATTTCAGACTTCCAGCTTCTGGAACTGTGAGGGAATACATTTCTGTCATTTTTAACACACCCAGTTTGTGGTGCCTTGTTACAGAGCCCCAAGAAAGTAATACCATGGGGATTTGCACAGTGAATGTGAGATGAGCTAGTAGACGAAGTTTATATGATTAGTTGGCTTACGAAAGGCAGCAGCAGTCAGTAGAAAATTTCCCCATATAATTAATTATTAGGCATGTCCACAGAAAGGGAAGGAGGAGAGAAAATATTATATTAGAAGTCATAAAGGGGGAGCCGGATTTTAGAGTAGGTTATAAGACTGGGTTGAGAGGTGAGGCAGGGAGATTAAGTCTGGCAAAGACTGGCCCGGTTTCCTCAGGAAACTTTTCACATGAAGCAGAGAGGGTGGGAGGGAAGCCTCCACTCAGTGATCTCTGAGATTTCAGTAAAACATTAAATTTATGTACTGAAACGAGTGCAGAAGTAGGGCTGAGGACCCAGGGAGAGTAGGAAGACCAAGGAGTAGATTAAGAGATCTGCGAAGTGTGCTGAGGAGGGCTGGCTTGATTCATGGGTCCCCACAAATCCAAGTCTGGAGGAGTTCAGCCTTGGGACCCAGAAGCAGTACTTACTACCCAGGTAGAAATGTGCAGAGGCTCAGAACAGACAAAGTCCAGCCTCCGTGATACATGTGGAATGGAGGCCTGGGGATTTGGTGTCACCTGTCCAAGCTGAAGAGTGACAGGTTTGGAATGTAGATCTCCGACTCCTGCACTTGTAAGCACATCACTGCACTATAGTGGAGATTAAAATCCCTAAAACTATGGAAATAAGTTAGCTTCTAAATTTAGTTCCTAAGAAAGTGTGTGTATGTATTATAATATGATTTTTTGTTGTTGTTTTTTTTTACCCCACACCCATATAAAATAAATATCATCATTAATGTCTGGAATTGGAACCAGGTTAAATAGTTGGTGTTATTTGGTTCATAGACTCTTACTTCTAGTAGTGACTGGCAAAACAAGAGGAGAAATGTGACCAACAATAAGGTAGGGATACAATTAGAGTCAAAGACAATGTTTACGTCCATTTTCTCAATGAAAATGGTAGTCATTGAAATAGTCTCAGGGTGCTCCATTCTTGTCTAAACTATTAAACTATGAAAATGGGTATTAGATACTGTTTTAATTAGCATAATTTTCATAGCGGTTGTTGAGAGTGAGGGGCCTGGAGCCCAAACACGGCTCTGGGCTCACATGTGGGCTCTGCCTTTATTTGAACATCTGCAAATAACCTCCATCTAGAAGACCCACTTTTGAATCTGTAACATGGTTGTGACTCTAGTAGCGACATAGGTTTGCTTTCAGTAGTAAATAAGGAAAAGCGTTGTAAGCCATTCTGCATACTTTCCACAACACAGCAATCATTTGTACAAGGAACTACTTAACTGAAGGGCAGTTAAGTTTTAGGTGAAAACTTCCCATGTGCATTCTTCTTTTTTTAATTTAGATTCAATTTACCAACATAGAGTATAACACCCAGTGCTCATCCCATCAAGTGCCCTCCTTAGTGCCCATTACGCAGCTACCCCATCCATCCCCCCAAGACCTCCCCTTCTGCAACCCTTTGTTTCCCAGAGTTAGGAGTCTCTTAGGGTTTGTTTTCCCTCTAATTTTTTCCCACTCAGTTTCCCTCCTTTCCCTTATAATCCCTTTTACTATTTCTTATATTCCCCATATGAGTGAACCATATGATGATTGTCTTTCTCCAATTTACTTATTTCACTCAGCATAATACCCTCCAGTTGCACCCATATTGAAGCAAATGGTGGATATTCGTCCTTTCTGATGGCTAATATTCCACACACACACACATCTTCTTTATCCATTCATCTGTTGAAGGACATTGTGGCTCCTTCCACAGTTTGGCTATTGTGGACATCATGGCTGTGAATATTGGCGTGCAGGTATCGTTTCACTGCATTTGTATCTTTGGGGTAAATACCCAGTAGTGTAATTGCTGGGTTGTAGGGTAGCTCTATTTTTAACTTCTTGAGGAACCTCCACACTGTTTTCCAGAGTGGCTGCACCAGCCTGCATTCCCACCAACAGTGTAAGAAGGTTCTCCTTTCTCTGCATCCTCGCATCTGTCATTTCCTGACTTGTTAATTTTAGTCATTCTGACTGGTGTGAGGTGGTATCTCATTGTGGTTTTGATTTGTATTTCCCTGATGGCAAGTGATGCGGAGCATTTTGTCATGTGCTTGTTGGCCATGTCTATGTCTTCTCTGGAGAAATGTCTGTTTATGTCTTTTTCCCATTTCATGACTGGATTGTTTGTTTCTCTGGTGTTGAATTTAATAAGTTCTTTATAGATCTTGGATACTAGCCCTTTAACTGATATGTCATTTGCAAATAATATCTTCTCCCATTCCATAGGTTGTCTTTTAGTTTTATTGACTGTTTCCTTCACTGTGCAGAAGCTTATCTTGATGAAATCCCAATAGTTCATTTTACTTTTGTTTCCTTTGCCTTCTTGATGTGTCTTGCAAGAAGTTGCCGTGGCCAAGTTCAACAAGGTTGTTACTATGTTCTCCTTTAGGATTTGATGGATTCTTGTCTCACATTTAGATCTTTCAACTATTTTGAGTTTATCTTTGTGAATGGTGTAAGAGAATGGTCTAGTTTCATTCTTCTGCATGCAGCTGTCAAATTTTCCCAGCACCATTTATTGAAGAGACTGTCTTTTTTCCAGTGTATATTCTTTCCTGTTCTGTTGAAGATTAGTTGACCATAGAGTTGAGGGTCCATTTCTCCATTCTGTTCCATTGATCCATGTGTCTGTTTTTGTTCACATGCATTATTCTGATTTCTGAGATGATTGGCCCTCATTTTTCCTCTCTCTGTTCAACTTTCTTTCTTTTTAGTCTGCTCTTTATTTTTTTGACTTGGCTGTCTAATTTTTAATCACTAAAAGCTAGTTTTTTAATCACTTACCAAACACTGTGGGGTTTTTTTCTTCCTTTAGGAATCTGATCACTTTTTATGAATGCTGGAAGGACAGAACAATAAATATCACGTGCCATGCTTAGCCAACCATCCATAACTACAGTCCCTGCAGAGTAACTGGACAAGAAAGACATGCGGGGGGAAAAAATAACAAACAAAAACCAACCTAACAAATAAAGAACATTTGGCAGGCTTTTTACACACAGGCTATGTCCTGTTTTCAGATGCCAAACTGAATAAAAACAGTTTTAAAAAAGGCAAACATTTGCAGAAGAGCCCATGAAGGAATCTTAGTTGTCCTCCTAGACAAAAAGGAAACAATGAATCAGAGGTCCTTTTAAGTTCCTCATTCATTTTCCTGACAGTTAAATTTGTTTTTTACCTTCCACTTTGCATAAGGTAAGGCATAAAGTATATACATATAGCCAATGCCAAACATATTGATTGATACTATTAAAATTATTATATTATTCTGATATTTCTAAATTAGTTTAAGTTTTATATTATAGGTCTAATGAGTGAATTAATTTTTAAAACTCAGTTATGTAGTATTTTAGTGTGATGTTAAAATGGAAAAGAGGCTCAGAAGTGTCTACAAATATAATTAATTTCTTCTGGTCAGTGTTATACTTCTCAGGGTAGCCTTTTGAGAATTTGGAAGGTTTTAGTTCTTGGGAATGTGTAGGCATTAGGACAGGTTACTTTTCCCTGTGGTTTCTTTTTTTTCTTTTAAAATGTCTTTGTGGGTAGCTTACTGAGCTATTCAAACAGACCTGTATAGCTGTTAGGTGAAGAGGAATGTTTTGACTTAGAAACTTTCTTGTTAGAATTTAGAGTTCTTTTGATGTTTGGTTGCTTTAACTTTTGTCAAAAAAGAAAATAGAGCAAGTTCTCTGAACATTGTAATCTTTTTTTTTTAAGATTTTATTTATTTGCGAGAGAAAAGACAGAGATGGTGACAGAAATAGTGAGAGAGAGCATGATCAGGGAAGAGAAGGAGAAGCAGACTCCCCTTTGAGCAGGGAGCCCGACATGGGGCTTGATTCCAGGACCCCGGGACCATGACCCAAGCCAAAGGCAGATGTTTAACTGACTGAGCCACCCAGAGGCCCCTGAACCTTGTAATCTGTATATGACATCAACATTTATTCAAATGAGTTTGAGTAACCAGAGTTGTGATTTCAAATTGAAGACAGAAGAATCTGTTACACATCATGATGACCTAAAAATCAATTACTTCAGTCATATCCATGAACATGGTTTTGGTTTTCATCTGCATTTGTCTGGCATTCTTAGTTCACAAAAGGGGGACCCATGGATTTAAGAGGAGAAATTCGTTCTTTCTAACGAATTTCTAAGAAATTCGTTCTTTGATTTGTTCATCTAAGAATGACTATGATGTTAATTAGCTTTACTCAGTGGTTATCTAGATATTAAATAAGCATGCAAAAGCGTGCCATTCAAAGTACAGACTGCTCATGGGCAATTCTCTGACAAAAAAAAAAACGATATTATTTTATTCATGTTATATTTCTTTTTTTTCTTAAGATTTTATTTATTCATGAGAGACACAGAGAGAGAGAGGTGGAGACATAGGCAGAGGGAGAAGCAGGCTCCCTGAGGGGAGCCTAATATGGGACTGGATCCCAAGAACCCTGGGATCACAATCTGAGCCAAAGGCAGATGCTCAATTACTGAGCCACCCAGGTGCCACTGAATAGATTTTTAAATGATAGCACTCTACTGAGGACAGTTTGATTCAGTTATTATTAATTGGGAGGGCTGAGGGAAAAAAGTCTATGAGGAAATATTAGGGAACTTTTTTGGGATCTCTTTTCAAGACTATGCTTTTTTGTAAACATAGAGTGGTTTTAGGGAGCCGGATTGCTGATTATCAATACCTTTGCATTCTGTTACGTTCCCAGTATAAGGACACAGACATAAAGGTCAAACGGATTTGGTGTGTTTCCTTGAGATATGTCTGCACCTGCTTTGGCCACATTGAAGCTGTATTCTGTTTAAAAATAGTGAATACCATTTCTCTGGGAGTAGCAGAGTTCACATCCTTCTTTTCCTTCTCTGTAGTAGCTCTTAAAGCAGTTCAGTTAGAATATTTTAGCTGTTAAGTTGATAAAGAGTACATTTATAATAATCACCCACTAGAATTATAAAAGAACTTATCAAAAATGTTTTAAATCTCAAAATGTAGAAATACTGACCCAATTCCATCACCCTATCCTATTCGCCCACAACTCAGATTTGACAAGTGTTAACTTCTTGCCATCTTTGCTTCATCTCTGTGTCTGGCCTTTCAAGATATATGACACTTTACTGTCATACTTGAGCTAGAACCTACAAAAATTAAAAACCTATTCTACATAACCACTAATACACTTCAGAAAATTAGTGAAAATTGCATAGAGAGAGAGAGAGAAAGCACAAGCAGAACAGGCAACGGAAGGAGAGAGAAACTTGAGCCTGAAGTGGGACTTGATTTCACCACCCTGAGATCACGACCTGAGCCAAAAACAAAAGTCAGACCCTTAACTGCTGTGCCACCCAGGTGCTACTGAAAAATTCTTTTAAAGTTGGTTTTGATAAGCCAGGGAGCAATGAGACCAGCTACCCATCTGCCTGAACAGCCACCTCATGTCCTGGGATGTGTGGATGAGTTTAATGACTCTGATCTGGTGGTGGCATATACCCCAGTCACTAACATGACACAGAGGATAATGGATAAAATGGCTTTGGCTTCCTTTATGAAAGGTATGTTGCCCAAAGACAAATGTTTCATTATTAGGCAACCTTCACATGTTAAACTTGAAGTTTGTTTTGCAAGTTGAATTTATTTACTTAGCCTATACTTTGGTAGTTTTCACCAGGGGCAAGGACTCTTAATCCACCTGCCATGTAGGATCGGTGTGGGGCTACAGGTGAGGGTATGTGGGTGAGACGTGACATAGACTTACTGGAGATTTCTTTCTTTTTTTTAAAAAAAAAGATTTTATTTATTCATGAGACACACACACACACAGAGAGACAGAGACACAGGCAGAGGAAAAAGCAGGTTCAAGAGGAGCCCGATGTGGGACTTGATCTCGGAATTCTGGGATCACACCCTGAGCTGAAGGCTGATGCTTAACCACTGAGCCATAAATTACATATATTACCTTCACCCCTCTCATCCTTGAAATCTGGGCTGTTATGAGTCATTATTATTCTATGATGTGTAATCTAAAAAGTAAGGTTGGAATAGGAAAAAATAGTTTGGACTCTTCTTAGATGATTTCAGTCTTTATCCCTGGATCACTTTCTTCTGTTGGTGATTCTTCATTGCAGCTTCTAGATCTCTGACTTCTGCCCGTTTCCTTTACCCACATTGGCCCTGTGCTCTGACTGACCAGTGTTCATTCTCTACTGATCTGGTTTTCCATGCTTCCACCATTTGATCATTTATCACATCTCTTTTTAAGTCAAGAAGCATTTACAGAAGCCACAGGGACTAGTCTCCCTGCCTGCAGTGTATGCTCCCTGCTGCTTTCCATCCTTGGAGTCTCATGGCTCATTGAAGTCTATCCTTTTTGAATATAAGCAGCCAATTCACCTGCCATGCCAACCTGTTCCAATCATAGCTCCTCTCTTGCCATATCATTCTACATTTGTCTGACTCATGCTATTCAGCCCAAGTGCTCATGTTTTGACCTTCACAGTATTTGTATACTGCTTGAGAAAATCAGTGAAATTAGTATTGTCCTCATAAAAATGCCACAGCCTTATTCCATGTTTGGAAGGATGAATAGTTTTGAAAGATATGGCGACACTATGAAAATAAATACCTTTTCCTTCTTCGTGTAGACATTGTCCTGAGTGAGATTTAAATACTGTGTTAAAATTAATAAGAATCCTGGGATGTAATACATGAAATTATTTTAAAAAGTATTTAAAAGGAGGTCATAAGTTGGACTTCAAAAGTTTCTGACATTTCTATTAGTAATAGGTCAATTAACCACTTATTGGGTGGATTACTTCTACAGATTATGAACTCATCCATTATGAATGTTATGAGCTTAATTCTAAGGAATGTTCTTGACTCCAAAGAACCTGGAGGTATACTCTAACTTCACTTGTGATTTTTGTATTCTGATTATTTGCTGCAATTTATTTCTACTGGCAAAGTATTTTCATGTGATAGGTATTAGTACTCTTGGCAGAAAAAAAATTGGTGAGAAAAAACCACCTACCAAATTCTCAAGTATTTCCACTGATTATTTTAAGTATTTTTTTCTTTTTAATTTTTAAAATTATTTTAATCACCAAGGTAATAGTCACCCTAAAAAAAGCTAAGCAATACAAACTGAAGAAAAAAAAAAAGAGAACTTTTGCTTTTATCCTAACCACAGCTTCCTCCACACCATACATGTGTATATTTAAATTTTTCTGTATCTTTTTAAGATAATGTATACATGCATATATACCTGGTTCCATAAATAGACATATATTTTTACATATATATGTAGGCACACAGATCAGTTTCTTTATCATAATGGGATCACACTAAAACAATGCTGCAAATAGTTTTTTAAAAAGATTTATTTATTTTAAAAAGAGAGAGAGTGAGGGGAGGGATAGAAAGAGAGAGAGAGAGAGAATCTCAAGCAGAATCCCCATGGAGCCTGGAGCCTGATGTGGAGCTCGATCTCACGACCCTGAGATCATGACCTGAGCCGAAACCAAAAGTTGGATGCTCAACTGACTGAGCCGCCCGGGTCCCCCTGCAAATGGTTTTTTTAAATGACATGTCATTTGTATCTTTTCATATATTTACATTGAGCCAAAATGATAGAAAAGATTTTCAGGACCTAATTTAGAGACACATACTTAAGAATAGTATGTGACACCAATAAACCTAAATAATTGTAACTTGGTTTTGTGTTCTCTAGGATGAGTTGATATGATTATTTATATTTTTCATACATGGCAGGAAGAACAATCATGGGAATTGCTGATAAATGATGGCTACAGTACTTTCAGAAAACCATCATGTGTTTATAGCAGCAATGTCCACAATAGCCAAACTGTGGAAGGAGCTTCGGTGTCCATAGAAAGATGAATGGATAAAGAAGATGTGGTCTATGTATACAATGGAATATTCCTCAGCCATTAGAAACGACAAATACCCACCATTTGCTTCGACGTGGATGGAACTGGAGGGTATTATGCTGAGTGAAATAAGTCAGTCGGAGAAGGACAAACATTATATGGTCTCATTCATTTGGGGGATATAAAAAATAGTGAAAGGGAATAAAGGGGGAAGGAGAAAAAAATGAACGGGAAATATCAGAAAGGGAGACAGAACATGAAAGACTCCTAACTCTGGGAAATGAACAAGGGGTGGTGGAAGGGGAGGTGGGCGGGGGGTGGGGGTGACTGGGTGGCGGGCACTGAGGGGGGCACTTGACGGGATGAGCACTGGGTGTTATTCTGTATGTTGGCAAATTGAACACCAATAAAAAATAAATTTATTAAAAAAAAAGAAAACCATCATGAAGTGGTGAGGGTTGTGTTTAATGATGCTTTTTCATATCAGCTGAAGTTTAGTTGGGGATATGGAATCCCAATTATGGAAGAACAGTCTGAACATGCAGGTAACTATGTAAGAATTGATTAAATCTTTATTGCTGTTTCATCAAATCCCCAATTGGGGATGACTGATAGAAACATCAATAAAATCAAGAAATAAGTAATACACTTTTTTTTCCCCGAACTTAGTGATCAGTCTTTACTACAGAATGAGTCCAGTTGCTTTGGCCGCCATTCAATAATATGCTGCTTTCTTCCAGTTTTGCGGAATGCTTTAAAAATGCTCTAGATTGTATAATCATGGGCTCTGAGCAGGCATGTAGATATTTCACTTCAGAGCCACAGTTAATGATTTAGTTCCATTGATAGATTCAATTGCATAACGATGGGCATGTTTTTCTCCTTCTTTAAAGAACACTGTTGGGATATGGATGATAAAATTTTTTGATACGTGACAAGATACTGGCAAAAAGAGTTTGTAGTTTTTCAAACTTCAATGAATGCTGCAATTAAATAAGTAAGTGCCGAACTTAAGTAATGTATTTTATACCTTCTGTATTTTCTCCCTGTCTTTCCAGTCTCTACCTCTTACTCTCTGTTGCCCCTACACTCTTAGATTATGCTCTGTCTCTTATTCTCAGAGAAAAAAGGAAGCTGACACATGGCAATATTCCCAACTTCCCAACACAAACCCTGTTAAACTACAGACCTACCACTCACTACACCCATCCTTTTCCTCCAGCCTCCTCACTGATGTCCTTCCTCAGTTCACAGGCTGGATCCAGTCCCTCCCAACATTATCAGGAAGGTTGTAAAATGGATTTTCTTTTCTGTCTCTTCTTTCTTCAACTTTCTCCTTTCAACTGGATTCTTCTCTCTGGGATTTAAAAGTATTGATTTCTTCACATGTTATCAGGACCTTTCCTTATTTCCTCCCCAGGCAGGTACTCTAGCTCCCTCCAAACAACTAAGTTTCGTGAAAGGGTGGCCTTCATGTAGGTTCCACTCAACTCAGGATGATTTCTGTCCCCATCACACCACCCAAACAGCTTTTTCTGACAACTCCCATGTCAATTTACAATGGACATTTTTCATTCCTTATCTTACTTGATCTTTTAACTAAATAGCAGAGGCTTCACCTGGTTTTCGTATACTTTTCCACCTTTCCTTCTCAGTCTTGCCAGCTCATCCAACTTCACACTTGTGCTTCTTTAAATCTGTAATTCCACAAGGTTCTAACCTAGGCATCTTTCCCCATCTTATATACTTTCTCTGAACAGTATTATTTATTTCCATAACTTTAATTACAGTTTACATGCTGATAACTCTAAGGGCCCTACTTCATCTTATAGGCCAACACACTTGTTCTGTAAGGGGCCAGGTAATAAATATTATAGGCTCCTGGGCCCAAACTTTTTCTAGGGGACCTACTCAACTCAGCACTTGTAACATGAGAGAAGTCATAGACAGTATGTAAAGAAATGAGTATGGCTCCATTCCAATAAAACTTTATTTATAAAAATAAGTGGTAGACCAGATTTGGTACATGGACCATCGTTTGCTAACCTCTGCTCTAGTTCTACCTACCTGACTGTTATCGCCGAGTATCTCCACTTTGACGCTTCCGAAAGGATGCAAATTAGTGTGTTCAAAAATGAACTGAATCTTTTAAAAATTTTCCTATTGTAGCAAATGCCAGAGCTACCCACCTAAGTGACCAATTAGAAACTGGGGAATTATCAGAGAAAATTTCCTCTACCCCGTTACCTCCAATCTCTCGTCCAGACTTTGTCAATCCTAAACTGAAATCCATGTACTTCTCAACTCTGCCACCAGCACTATTATTATCTTTTGCCTGAACTGTGGGAGGAGTTTATTTCTCCAGCCTCATCTCTTTCCCTCTCTCTGCCCCTTCTTCTGCCTCTCTCCCTGTCAGTTTTCCTTCAAGGACCTCCCTCCTGTGCCTCCACTACACTATACCCCTTCTTTCCTTTGCAAATGCTGTTTCCTCTGCTCAGACTTTTCTTCTCCATCCTCAACTCCCCCTTCCCCAAGCTTTGTTCAGGTAAGATCACTGTATAAATAAATGTCATTTCTTCAGGAAAGTCTTCCCTGTTTTTGCTCTTAGAACACCCTCTACTTTTTTAATGCAGGTGCTCAATTATAATCAAACAATTGATTGTGCAATGGGTTGTTTGATGTCTCCTCTTCCTTCTCTGCTCCACCATGAAATTTAAAGCTCCATGAGAGTGAGGAGTGGATCGCTATCTCTCCACCACCTATCACAATGTATTGGGTGCGATAGATGTCCAGTAACTTTTAAAATGAGTCTTATAAATCATGTCAATGAATACTAAAAGTCATCAACACTGTTCTGATGATATTAATAGTTCACCATATTGTAAAATGATGGAAATATATAAGTAGTGAAGATGAAAAGAAACAAAATATGTATAGTTTTCTAATATATTTTTCTTTTTTCTAATATATTTTTCTATAATTCATGTAATAAATTTGTTTAGCATCTCAGTTTAGGTCACAACAAATCATTCTGTGGTGGAGAACCTGACATCAGTTGCTGGCATAAATATAAGGACACCACCTTTCATTTTAAAGGGAAAAATTATAAATGCATGGTTTATTTTTATTTGTGTGGTTTATTTCTTCCCTTTTATATATTTTACATCATTCAATGTTATGAGGGAAAGAAAAAGGTTTAAGAAACTGATCACAGGGATCCCTGAGTGGCGCAGTGGTTTGGCGCCTGCCTTTGGCCCAGGGCGCGATCCTGGAGACCCGGGATCGAATCCCACGTCGGGCTCCCAGTGCATGGAGCCTGCTTCTCCCTCTGCCTCTCTCTCTCTCTCTCTCTCTCTCTCTCTCTGACTATCATAAATAAATAAAAATTTAAAAAAAAATTAAAAAAAAAAAGAAACTGATCACAGTGATGCGTCTCCAAGAGACCCATCTTGTGTCTTAAGTTGTGAGTTAAGTTGCTTGCTTGCCTGTGTATCACACATTAATAAACAGAGAAACCCATTAGGTTATAAAGGAAATGAAATGCATTCAGGAGGGTTTTTTTGGGGGGGAGGGGAATGCATTCAATTTAAGTAGCTTACGTGTATTGCATTTTAAGATGTTGGCAGTAGAAATTAAGTAAGGATTATGCTTATGCTTCCCTAAGTTGAAGAAGAGAAATATGGTGCATGTATTCCCTTAGCTATTGCCAGAAAGACACTGCATAAAACACCACTCCCAAAACCCATTAACCTCAAATAACACTCATTTATTCCTTCTCATTTGTGGTATGACTGGTGTCTAACAACTAGTTGGGGCTTGGCTGGGCTTGAATTTAAATTACAAGTTGCATCAAGTCTGCTCCATGTGGTTCTCATCCTCCATGGGTCAGCAGCATAGCTGGACATATTCTTCTTTAATCACAGAAGCGCAAGAGAGCAAGTTTCACTGCACAGCACATTTCAAGCTCCTGCGCAAGTCATATTTGATAAAATCCCATTGGTTAAAGCAAGTCATGTGGACAAATCCAAAGTCAAGGGGCAAGAAAGTATATTCCGCCCACCACAAAGCCAAAGCAAACCGAGCCCAAGATTGGGGCTAATTCTATGCCTTCGTGGTAGTGAAACAGAGAAGAAGGGTGTGAAAAATTTGAACATTAAACTCACTTACCATAATGATATTAAAGCCAGTTCATAGAGTTAGTCAATAAGGTGTTCTTTGGCTAGGACTAAGGATTAGATGAGACCATATTATTAAACTACTTAGCACAGACAGTGCTGATGCTTATATGGCACAAGGCACAGAGTAAAATGCATCTTTCTCTCTTTCTCTTTCTCTCCATTTGTATATTGTCCCTTTCTCCATAGACTTTGAGAATAGTATACAATAATAACAGTCTAACAGTAGCAAACATTGAACTTACTGTATTCCAGGGGATCACTCCCAGTTTATAGTGCTATTATTTCACAAATAAGAAAAACAAGGCACAGAAAAGTAAAGATTTTTGCCTAAGAAACACCCCCCCCCTTTTTAGCCACTGTACTACATAACTCAAAAAAGATGAATAAAGTGAAACTAGTGACAAGGCAATATTTTTCCCTTGATAGAAAAAGCTGTTACTGAAATGTGCCAACAGAGATGCATACCATATTGTCTTCAGTGTTTTTGAGATAAACATTACATTTGGATCCAATTTGCTAAGTGCCTCAAATTGAGAAAAAACACAGCTCGGAAGTTTTCCTGATAGAAAACAGTCCAAGTTAGAAGGGCCTACATTGGCTAGAGAGTTTTAAAAATTTGTTAGTATAGCATGCTGTTGGGGACAGTGTTTGTGTAAATATGCCGTGTACCCTCTTTCTCTTCAAATACAAGGAAAAGAGATTTAAAATTCAAATAATATGCATAAAAAGTATGGTTTGATGATTTAACTTCCAAGAGGGATACCATTACCAGATGCAGACATCTCAGTTATTGGGGTAAAACTAATGTATTTCTTTTAAAGTTCCACAGTTCTTGTATATTTTACCCTCTTCCACTTTCTTCCTGATTACATACAAATTTTGGTATAATCTACTTAACTCAAATAAGGCTCAAGAATGCAGAATTTTCAACAACAACAATAACAACAAAAAGAATGCAGAGTTTTCCAAGGATCTCAAGAGAATTTCTTATATAAAACATTGTGAATAGATCATGAGAATTACATAAAAACACATTTCTGTTAAATTCTAGCAATTTCAGCTCATATTGACAATTAAGAGAATTGGTTTAATTATTAACTATAATCATAATTATATATTATGATTAGCTCCTATTGGGGCTAATTTTTTTTTTAACAGGGTGGAAGAGGAAAACAAAGAGATAAAACAAATGATTGAAAGCAGAATTTTTTGCTTAACCTTTTTCTATGTTAGATAATTAACTGTTTCCCTAACATTCTTCAAAGATGACTGATTTTTTTAAAATACAATTATAAACTCACGGATTTAAATATGTCTTAATAAGTTTCAAGGCATGGTAATTTTTATTCTTATTGAAACTCAAATCGTCCCAACTTTGGTCAAAGGGAGCCGGAGGTTAGTTTCTGATTCTTTTTGACAAGATTCTATGTGTTTGTTTGTTTGTTTGTTTTTTCTAAATAGATTCCCTATTTCGTGTGGCAAGATTTCTTTTAGTTAGGGAAAGTATTTCAGGAGAATTGCATATTAGAAATATTTTTGCTATTGGATTGATCATTGTTCCTAGACTTTTTCAACAGCAGAGATAGATTTTATATGTAGAATAACATGCATATATTAAAGATAACTGCCTTATGAATTCACACTGATATTTACAATTCAAATATAGCACTATAGAGCTTTTACTTAGTTTCCCCCATATTACGACTGTAATCTGAGATTACATCACTGTAAATTCCCATCACTGTAAATTCTGGTTCTTTCTCATCACTGTAAATTCTGATTCTCCAGGAGAGATACAGAGAATCCAAGAATTAGATTATCCCTAATTATTCATTTGTTCTATCCAGAAATATAATATGTCCAATAATACTATTACTTCAATATAATAACTGAAAGCAGTTAAAGTACTTTTTTCCCACATGCTCTCCCAATCCTCCCGATTGCTGCATCTGTACTAACAATACAAACCACACTTTCTCCTTTTAAAACATTTAGTCTTAGTTCTACAAGTAACTATAATTTATTTAAAATTAAACATTTTTATATTGGGTGGCTACAATTTATTTTACATCCTCGGTTTTAAGAACTAGATTGCATGTACTCTTAGCTTCCCCCCCAAGGTAACATCTTGCAAAACTCTCATAACACAATCTCATTGTGGACATTGATACAGTTAAGATACAAAACAGTTCTACTCCCTCACCCCTGCTAACCACTAATCTGCTCACCATTTCTATAATTTTGACATTTCAAGAATACTGTATAAATGGAATCACATAGTTCATAATCTTTTGGGGCTGTGTTTTTTCCCCCACTAATTACCATTTCCTGACACTTCATCCAAGTTTGTATTTATCAATAGTTTGCCCCTTTTTATTGCTCCTTTTTATTGCTGAGGACTATTCCATGGTAGCAATATCTCTGCTTTATCTGGTTAGTTGTTCAGCCTTTGAAAGAAGTAGGAATTGTTTCCAGTTTGGGAATATTACAAATACAGCTACTATGAACACTGATGTCCAGTCATTTTTATGAACACAAGCTTTCACATCTCTGAGGTAAATGCCCAATGGTATGATTTCTGGGTTGTATGGTGGTTTAGTTTTATAAGAAACTGCCAAACAGTTTTCCATAGTAGAATATGTAATTTTATATTCCCACCGGCAGTGTATAAGTGGCAAAAGCATAGAAAATAATTGTATTTGACTTGGTTTATGTTTTTATACGTATTTTGGAATTTATATGGATATCTTACTCATTGAATATAGTGTCCATTTTTGTTCTTTTCTTCTCTGCTAATCTTCATATTTCATGCTATCTTTACCTCAATCTATGACCAGCTCTTTTGAAAGTTATTATTAATTATTAGGAGAAAAAAATTTTTTTTATTTTTTTTATTTTTTTTTATTGGTGTTCAATTTACTAACATACAGAATAACCCCCAGTGCCCGTCACACATTCACTCCCACCCCCCGCCCTCCTCCCCTTCCAACACCCCTAGTTCGTTTCCCAGAGTTAGCAGTCTTTACGTTCTGTCTCCCTTTCTGATATTTCTCACACATTTCTTCCCCCTTCCCTTATATTCCCTTTCACTATTATTTATATTCCCCAAATGAATGAGAACATATAATGTTTGTCCTTCTCCGACTGGCTTACTTCACTCAGCATAATACCCTCCAGTTCCATCCAAATTTTAAAAATATTTTATTTATTTATTCCTGAGAGGCACAGAAAGAGAGAGAGAGAGAGAGAGAGAGAGAGGCAGAGACACAGGCAGAGGGATAAACAGGCTCCTCACAGGGAGCCCGATGTGGGACTCGATCCCCAGACCCCGGAATCACAACCTGAGCCAAATGCAGATGCTCAACCACTGAGCCAGCCAGGCATCCCAGAATAGATGCATTCATATATGAAATATTTACCCTATCTTCAAAAATTAATTGAATAAGATTATTAGGTATTTAGTTTTGTAATAAGATTTTTAAAATTTCAAATTGAATAATGACAGCATGAGAGAGGAAAACTATGATCTTTTTTATTGGGATATAATTGATACATATTAGATGAAAAACATAATGATTCAATATTTGTATATATTGTGAAATGATCACCACAATAAATCTAGTTAATATCTACTACCCACACAAATTTACAATTTTTTTCTTGTGTTAAGAACTTTTAAGATCTACTCTCAGCAACTTCCAAATAGACAATATTATTAACTATAGTCACTGTACTTCATATTACATTCCCATGATTTATTTTATAACTTGTTTGTACTTTTTGATTGCCTTTACCCATTTTGCTTGCTCCCACCCCTGCCTCTGGCAACTACCAATTTGTTCTTTGTATCTATGAGTTCATTTGTTTGTTTTTAAGATTCTACATATAAGTGAAATTATATGCTATTAATATTTCTGGTCTATTTCAACTTAGCACAATGTCCTCAAGTTCCATCCTTGTTATTGCAAATGGCAAGATTTCCTTCTTTTTTTGTGGCTGAATAATATTCCATTGTGTGTATATCTATATCTATCACTTTTTAAAAAAATTCTTTCAACCACTGATGGACATTTAAGTTAATTTGCTTCCAAATCTTGGCTATTGTAGATAATGCTGCAATAAACATGGGAGTGCATGTATCTTTTTGAGTTAGGGTTTTAATTTCCTTCAGATAAATACTCAGAAGTAGAGGGTTGCCTGGGTGGCATAGTCAGTTAAGCCAGGTCATGATCTCACAGTGGCCATGGGATGGAGCCCTGCACTGGGCTTCACGCTCAGTATGGAGTCCACTTCAGATTCTTTCTCCTTCTTCCTCTGCACCTCCTCACTTGCATGCTGTCTCTCTCTCTCAGATAAATAAATGAAATCTTTAAAAAAAATACTCAGAATTGCTAGATCATTTGGTAGTTCTATTTGCAATTTTTTGAGGAATCTCCTTACCAGGAAAACTATAATCATTTAAACTTACTGTTTGTATACATGAAAATGCTATTTACCTGTGATAGTAAAACAACTTAATCTGTGTACTGTACAAGATTATGTAAAAGGATTTCGAATGCATTATCTGTACAAAGTTCCACACTTGAGTTGAAAGCTGTATTTAAATTTAGAGGGTACTTACCAATTCATTAGTGTGTTCATGAAAAACTCAGTTTTTAAGAGAGTCATCTTTCTGTTTAAACATATCTATTTCCTCAAATTTTCAAAAACAACCATGCTTTGACCCCTGTGATACACCTATTGTTTTCCTTTAGTTTTGTGCTTTCTCATTGCACTGTAGTATTTTAATTCCTAAAAAACAATACCCTGAGGTTAATGTCGAAAGGCATACAAGGATAAACAAATGAAATGAGCTTTAGTTATATCAGAGAGATTTCAATTAAACATTAAGAAATTTTTTTAAGATTTTACTTATTCATTTGATAGGGGGAGAGAGAGATAGAGAGAGAAAGAGCACAAACCAGAGGGGAGGCGCAGAGGCAGAGGAAGAAGCAGGTGCTTCTTCCCTGCTGAGCAGGGAACCCAATAGGGGGCTCGATCCCGGGACCTTGGCAGATGCTTAACCGACTGAGCCAACCAGGAGCCCCAGGAAAAATTTTACACCAAAAGGAATTTAGTATAAAAGAGGTTAAAGGTGAGATTATTATATTTCCATTTCATGTTTAGTCACTAGACTGAAAGAATCATTCAATCAGATTATATATAATTATATGAATTTTTAAATTCATCCAACAACGGGAAAAGCATTTTAATAATGGTTGAGCTAAAGAGTTCATACACAGTATCTTATTTAATCCTCAAAACAATCATATGAGGTAGCTACCATAATTAACTCCAATTTGTAGATGAGGGTGAGGAAGATAAAGTCCTACCCATGATCATGTGGACAGTTTTATAGTATATTTGACTCTGATGTGTTTGCTTTCAGAACTTGTACTCCTGTTTTGCGTATTGCCTCTCCACACATTGACCTATGGGTGACATTCTGAAGAAACACCTTGTTGCTACCATAGGCTCTCCTCGGGATTAATGGTTGCTGGCTTTGTATTTATCTTATCCATTTTTATGGCTCTGATCATAACATCTATCCAAACTGTAGTAATCGTTGGCTTCATGGTAGTATATTAACACTCTTTGTCCTATATGGTCTGTCTTTGGTGAGTTGGCAAAGCATATCTCTTAACTCGTTTCACATCTCAGATATATGAGTAACTGATGTTTCTTCCGGATATTGGTGTGGCATAGTCATTAATTTGGTATCTTGTTTTCTATGTTTTGAGAAATTTTTCACAATGTGAGAAACTGATTAATATTGCTAAAAGTGATTCTTTTTTTTAAAGATTTTATTTATTCATTCATGGACACACACAGGGAAAAGCAGAGACACAGGCAGAGGTAGAAGCAGGCTCCCTCAGCGAGCCTGATGTGGGACTCGATCCCAGGATCCCGGGATCATGACCTGAGCTGAAAGCAGATGCTCAAACACTGAGCCACCCAGGTGTCCCTAAAAATGATTTTCAAAGGAAAAAAGCATACCAGTTGGAACTCTTCTTTCTTCCTTCAGGCAGCATTGGCTTTCCTCCTGAGTGTGCTGATAAAGAAACCTGTCCTTACTGGTTTGGTTGGATTTCTCTTCACTATATTTTGAGGATGTCTGGGATTCACTGTATTGTGCAGATGACTTCTTTCATCTATGGGATGGACTTTAGGTCCTTTAAGGACCTTTGCCTTCACTGCTGGAATGGCCCATGGAAAGAGCACAATGATTCTATGATTTTATTTATTATATTTTCAAAATTATTGAAGAGTTTGGTAACCCCATGAAACTTGGTGATCAGTCACCCTGCATTTTAAGAAGTTCTGCTGTATTCTGTTATGAATTCTCATCAAAGTAATAAGCAAAGCAGATAGATCATTTGTAAAATCCTAGAAAGTTTAAAGAAGAAAAATAATTGCCCATTTATGTCTGACCACTCTGTCTGATTTATGTCCCCATTTACTGCCATTTAAAGAGGCAGTAAAACGCATGAATCCATCTCAGCTCTGCCTACGTGCCAGCTGGGTCACTATGGGCAAGTCACTTGACTTCTGTAGCCTCCCTTACTTCTTCTGCAGGACGGAGGTGTCAGTAGAAATCACCTCAATGAGGGTAAATGGGAGGGCTAACTGTATTATTCTCTACATATAGTGCTAGAGCAATTCTTGACACATGCTATGTGAATGTGAGCTATTATCTTTATTATCTTAAAATGAATCTCTTCAAGTCTTCAACACTTATTTAATATTGTAGTATTTCTGTAGTATCTTATCTCAAACATTTTAATATTTTTTTATATGTCCTCCAGTGTCACTGCCCACTCCGACTTTCTCTTCCTGTAATATGTTATTTTTGGCCCATTGGCCACTTCTCTAAATCCACTTCTTTAAAACTTATGTGGTAATCAATTTGTCAGTTAAATTTCTATTCAACAATTGTTTTACTTTCTCAGATAGCATTTCCCACTTCTGTGACAATAATTTTATTTGTAAAAAGCAACTCTACTACTAACAACCTCACTGTGCATTTTTGAAGAAAAAGCTATTGAAATATGAACGATATTTGTCTCGTCTAGGCAGTACCATTTAATAAAAAATTTAGCTTTATATGTTCATCTTCTGTTATTTTCTTTTTTTAATCTCAGATTTCACACATGGATTATTACCTGATGGCATTATTTTCTGTGATCCATCTGAAAAGTCATACATAATGATGGTTGCTTTCTTCATTCTGACACTTGATACTATTTTCTATTTGATATTAACATTATATTTTGAGTGAGTTTTGGCTGTTAAGTCATAGTGTGGTTACACTTTGAGTTGAATTTAAAGCAATTCTGCTTCTAATAAGGTAATGTCTTCCTATTGTTTGCTTGTAATTTAAGAAGCACTTCTGATGGTAGAGGAAAGGAAGAAGTTTCAAAATTAATAGAATCTCTGCATTTTCATCTCATTGTTTAATGGCCTGACCAGAATTATTTGGTAAAAACATTTTAGTTAAAAACAAATTCTATTTCTTCTGGTTTTCTATCTTTTATATAGGTAGTGTGTGTGTGTGTGTGTGTGTGTGTGTGTGTGTGTGTTGGTTGGTTGGTTGTAAGTGGGGAAAAAGAAAAGAAGAAAACAACTCTAAGAGCTCTTGAATATGATGATGCTTGTTAGTGCTTGAATAGAACTCATGGACATTAAGATAGCTCATTAAGTAGCTGTTGCTAATATTCAGCTCTAGTAAATGTGTTCTGCATCTCAAGAATATGAAGAAGGAAACAGTATACAGCAAAAAAAAATTAGTAAAATAAACTCATAAGATTACATAAAATTAGTAAAAAAAAAAAAAAAAACCCAAAGGGCTTTTAATGAATTATTGTTAAATTCCTATATAGAATGCATATATCATCTCAGGAACCAATATACTTGTATTCCTTTCTGCCCACATAAAATCCACAAATTATACTCATAGATAATTCCTTCTTATGTGTCAGAATCTAAATAGGTCTATCCTTTTCAAGCCCTACTATTTTGGTGTCTTTCTTTAAATGTTTTCCAATTCAGGTATTCTAGTTTAAAAATAGGTATGGTTTTCTTTTAGACTTTTATTTGTTTCATGTTCTTTATCCCCATTACATTATTATTTTAGGATTTTATCTCCGTGCCTCTTATTCATTCCATTAATATAATTTCATTTTAAAATTTCAAAATCTATCATTTTGAAATAATTCACTTCTTACACACTTAGCGAATTGCCTGCAAAATTATCTTGCAAAATTATTCTTGTGAATAAACAACTTCTTAAAATTAAATAAAATTTCTTCTTGGGGGATCTCTGGGTGGCGCAGCGGTTTGGCGCCTGCCTTTGGCCCCGGGCGTGATCCTGGAGACCCGGGATCGAATCCCACGTCGGGCTCCCGGTGCATGGAGCCTGCTTCTCCCTCTGCCTGTGTCTCTGCTTCTCTCTCTCTCTGTGTGACTATCATAAATAAATAAAAATTAAAAAAAAATTTCTTCTTGGAACAAAAAGTAGCCTATAAAATATGTAACCCCCGAAAACCAGGTTACCATGTGTCCTTGCTTTGGTGTAGGTCATAGATAAGAATGAGCACTTAGGGACACCTGGATGGCTCAGTGGTTGAAGTCTGCTTTTGGCTCAGGTTGTGATCCCAGGGTCCAGGGATCGAGTCCTGCATTGGGCTCCCCATGGGGAGCTTACTTCTCCCTCTGCCTATGTCTCTGCCTCTCTCTGCGGCTCTCATGATAGATAAATAAAATCTTTAAAAAAAATCAGCACTCTAATGGCTGAATGATTGGAAAAATGTACTGTCATTTTAAACCTGCAAAATGGAAATTAAAATCCCAGATCTGATCTCCTGCTGTATGCACTTACTCTCTTGTTCACTAACATAGCAAAGGTCTTAAAAATTCCTTTTTGCTGAACTCTTAAAAGTGTCCCCAGCTAAACCAGGGCTAGGTTCTTCTCCACTTTCTCATCCTCTTTTTTTCCTTTTAGAATTTCTTATTTTCTCTTTTACTCATTGTTTGTAACATTTTTTTTTTTTGTAACCTTTTGTATATAAATCAAGTCCATTTGTTTTTAGCCCGTCAGGCCCTGGAGCCTAGTAGATAAAATTGAAACTTGTGAGTAGATGAAGGCATAGTTGTTAATACTCCAAAATTAATTTTTCCCTATCACAACTCTGTGCCATATTACCCATTTGTCCTCTCCTAAATTTTTGTTTTTTTCTACATTAAAATTTTTTTTCTCCTATCCTTCCATCTAGAATTTAATTCGTACTTTAATAAATATCTGATTTTTCTTATTAAGTTCTCTACTCATTTATAATTCGTTTACTTTTCAAATACTCCCCTAACTCCCTACCCTCCACTATAGGAAGGCACAGTAAGTAATATTTACTTCTGGGAAAATGAAATTCAATTTTTTATTTCTCTGTATTCCAATGATCAGAAAATTTTACCAAGCAGAATTTTGTTCAGCATTTAGTACAAGTCTCACATCTTAATGATGCCAAAGCAGTGGTCTGGAGAGGTTATATGACTGGACCAAGAACAAAGTTAGCAGAATTTGGACTAAAACTTTGATAGTGACTTAATATTCCCCTTTAGGTTTTTTTCCACTGAATTCAATATTCGTTATATTTGTTGTTTATTTCTCTTTTGCCTATAGAATGTGAGTCCTTCTAAGGAAGATATGCTTGCGTTTTACTACACTGATATCTCCAAACATCTAGAGAAGGTTGCCACATAGTAGATACTCAATAAATTCCTGATGAATTACGTAAATGCATATATTTGTTTTCCTATTTTAACTTTCTTCAGGATAAACAATGTGTTTTTCCATCTGGAGACCACGTGGTGCATAAGAAGCTCTCAATAAATATTTGAAGAAGGAATACAAGAATGTCCCTCCTCAGCTTCAAATAAAAAAATCTATTTCTTCTTTTCCTTCTCCTCTTCCCCCTCCTCTTTATCTACCCCTCCCTTTTTTCCTCCTTGTCTTTTTTTTTTTCTTTTCCCCACAAATTTGGTTCAATCTCACTTCCCCTTATTTGGGTACAATATGTATTTTTAAGTCAAATTTTTATAAACATCTTTCAAACCCACATTTTTAGAGTAAATTATATTTAAATGTTTTTACATTCATAATTCTTTTTCTGAACCAAAATTTCCCATAAAGTTGATACTAATCAGATATCAGATTTTGTCTATGTATCTGTTTAACACATAACTCCTTATTAAGTTTATATGGGTCAACAGTCTGTTTCTTCAAGGCTTTCACAGTTAGCATTGGAAACACATAAATCAGGAATTAAATGAAGCACAGCAAGTGTGAGAGGAGGGGATCCACAAGATTCTAATGATAGGATAAGTCCTAGGGTTATGTGGGAGGAAAGAACTTCAACTGCATATAAAGGATAATAAACTTTGCCTGCACAAGAGTGCACAAAGAATTGTATAGTCAAAAGGAAGAGCACGTGTGCCCAGCAAAGGGAAACAGCTGTTGTGTAGGAGAAATGAAAAGTTAGGTAAAGTTATTGCATAGTTTGCATGCCAGATGTGGTTCTAGTGTAGGAATTAATAACCAACTAACAAAAAATTACAAAGGGAGATTTCTTTTTTCCAAATACACATCTGTACATAGCTGGGGAATACAGCATGTAATGATCCCGGTGATGCTGAAGTTCACTTCCATTTAAGTCCCTCTGTAGGTGCCTGCTCTTGCTAACTCCATGGATTACATGCAGAATTGGGGATTCTATCCTCTAGGGAAGTTCTGGTATTGGTGGTGACCCTGACTATGTTTTTTTTTCTCTTGTTTTTGTTAAAATGAGAAAAATATTGTGAAACTTATTTATGTACGTTAATTCTTTCATTGGAAATTGTTTTTCATATCGTGGGATTATAGCCTTTAAGTATCTATATTTTTGTGGTGAAATTTTTTTTCTTTCTTGCAATGGTGATCATAACAAGATAGGAGGTTTTGAATTGTCCTTAATGTGCACAGTATATTTATATTAAAAATATTATCCATCCAAGTAATCTAAGAACCTTAGAACCATTGGTGCAGGAAATAGAGACAGATTGATATAATCTATGTAGGACCTTTCACTGATGAGATTTGTGTTTTAGGAAGATCACTCTGACAGCTGTGTGGAGGATGGGCCCAAAGCAGGTGGACATCATAATAATCTATGTTAGAGAGGAGGGGGGCAAAATTGAGGACCAGTGTAATATAGAGGGGAGGACAGACTCAGGAGATACTTAGGAGGTAGAAACAATCTGACTTGGTGGTTAATTATATATTAGACGGAGGAAGTGAGAAAGGGAGGAGATGAGGGTGGTTTTTGTTTCTGGGTAGGGGTGGATAGAGAAAATGTCACTGAACTAGGACAATAGCAGTAAAACAGGAGTATCAGAAATTCATTCACTCTTTGACATATTTTTTAAATGCTATAATTTCTATGAATAAAATGAATTTATTTATTTCTCAATTTTAATTTTCCCCTCTTTTAAACTTTTTCCTTTGCGGAGATCCCTGGGTGGCTCAGCGGTTTAGCACCTGCCTTTGACCCAGGGCATGATCCTGGAGTTCCGGGATTGAGTCCCATGTCGGGCTCCCTGCATGGAGCTTGCTTCTCCCTCTGCCTGTGTCTCTGCCTCTCTCTCTCTCTCTCTCTCTCTCTCTCTCTCTCTCTCTATGTCTATCATGAATAAATGAATAAAACCTTTAAAAAAAAGTGTCTAAGAAGTAGATGACTTTAGAAATAGAAATGGCTCAGATGATCCTTCCTACAATGGACCCATCATAGCATCGGGGGGCCAGAAGGTATATTTGCATCCATGTACTGTTTTATCATGAATGGGGTTTTACCACCTTCTAATACATTAGATCGGTAGAAAAGCAATCCAGCTGTTCTATATCGGTATAACTTGAGTCCTTTTTGAGTAAGGTATGAAATTTTAATCCTTTAAAGAGCACGTTTTTTCTTAAAGGTTCATTTTTTATTAGTGATTTTACTTGTTGTAAAAGCAATGCATGTTTTGCAACAACATGGATAGATCTTGAGGGCATTTTGCTGAGTTAAGTAAATCAGACAGAGAAAGGCTTATCACTTATAAGTAGAAAAAAAAAAAGGTCAAACCCCTAGAAACAGGGAGTAGAAAAGTGATTGCCAGGGAGGTAGGTGGAAATAGGATTAGACTGGTAAAAGGGTATGAGCCTTCAACTATAAGATGAATAAGATCTGAAGACCTAATATATAATATGGAGAGTCTAGTTGCTAACACTGTATGGTATAATTGAAATTTGTTGAGTAGAACTTAAAAGTTTTCCTATTTATATGTATGCACACACACATATATATACATGTGAGGTGATGGAGACGTTAACTAGATGGGAGAAATCTCTTCACAATATATATGTATGTCAAATCATTATGATGTACGTTTTAAGTATCTTAAAATTTTGTCAATTATACCTCAATAAAGCAGAAAAAAGCAATGCATGTTTAATAGAGAAATTCAAACATTACTAGAATATGTAATATAGAAGGTAAAATTCTCTAATTTCATTTATTTATTTGAGACAGAATGAGAGAGAGAGAGAGAGCAAGAGAGAGAAAAAAGAGAGAGCAGGATGGGGAGGGGCAAAGGGAGAGGGAGAAGCAGACTCCAGACCAGAGAGCCTGCTGTTTGGGGCTGGGGATGTGGTGATTCCAGGACCCTGAGATCATGACCTGAGAGGAAGGCAGTCACTTAACCAACTAAGCCACTCAGGCACTCCTCTAATTTCATTTTTTAATTTTTCCATATTATATTTCTGACTTAATCATTTGGTAAGTGTCTTCTACACTCTTTTCCTTTATAAAATCACAAACTCACTATTTATAGAACTGTCGTATATTTGAAAATATATTTTTCTGAATTGGAATTGTATTCTGAATTCTCTGTTACATAAGATCTAAATTTCTGACATATTTCCATGTTAGTGAATGTTCATTTATTTCAATTATAGAATAAGTCATTTGGATTACCAAAATAATGCATTCTTATAACAATTCAACAATTCAAAAAGGCTAATGTGTCAAAGAAAAATTAAGAGCCTCCTTTCACCCTAATTCCACCCTGGTAACTTATAAATTATACAATAAGTATGTTTACTTTAAGAATTTACAACTTATATTTGTGTGTGTGTTTTAAAGGATTACTGATTTCCAATTGCATGTACCAAGAGAATGACTTGTTTTCCTGTTCTTATGGCAATTGTTAGCAATGCCCTTCATGAAATTTTTAGTTTTATAGGGCTTATTAAAACTGAGTGAAGCACATTGCCTTTTGTAAGTATGGTATTGACTTATATAAGAGGCAATTTAGTGAGGGATAAAGGGCAAGAACTCGATAGCATACCACCTGAGTTTGAATCCCTGTTTATGCTATTTATTAGCAAGTTTCTTAGCCATTCCTTGCTTCACTGTTGTCATCTATAGAATGGGGAATATAATAGTACCTACATTATATGATTATTGTGAGGATTAAATCAGTTTCCTAAGTACCAAAACAGAGCCTGACATATACATTTTTCATTCATTCTACAAATACTTCTTGAGTGTCTGTCTGGTACTCTCAGGGTTGGGGATACAGCATGAACAGAACAGACAAAAGTTCCTGTCTGTGGAGCTTACATGCTTGTAACAGGGAGAGCTGGCTTTCAATCCATGTTTGCTATTACTTATTGTGAAAGATCAGGAACTTTTCAAGGAGTTTTGTATTTAATCTCAAACTTTTAATGGAAAAAATTAAATATATAATAAAATTTATTGCTTTAGTAAATTAAAAGTAATTACATTTTCTATCCTTTATGCTGATCTATTTTTCCATTTATTAGCACCTGGTACCACCCTACAGAGTTGTTTTATCACTGGCCTCATCTTTCTAGTCTGAAATCTTGTCTAATCAGAAATTATACCCAGCTCCCCAAGACATAGAACATTAAAAGAGCCAAAATCCAAAAAGACACTGAAAAAATTTATTATTTTTAATATTTATTTATATTATTATTTAAACATTTTTAAATGATAAAGAAAAAATAATAGGCCTGTTGAAGAGTCATAATTTGGACTTTGGTTCACTGTCTTAAATAGTTCTTCACACTTAAATGAGGTGCCCAATACATATTTGCTGAAATCAGTGAATGAATGGATTTGCTTAGCAATCTAGAGCACCAGCAAAGCCTCAAATGCAAATCCTTAATCTTCTATGATATCTTCCTGGGGGGAATGTTGAGTTTGTGATATACATTGACTAAAGCAATTGTGGAGAGTGTGTGTGAAATTTATGAGAATGTATGGCCCCAACTCGAAAATTGTGATTATTTAACAGTTCTGTAGTGTTTTCTCTATCATTTAAAATTCTGAAGTGTCCTTTTAGGTCTTGCTTTTTTGTGTTTTATCTCTTGTGGAATACATTGCAATTTTTGATCATCTACAATTTTAATAACCTTCCTTACTTAGCCTTCAAATAATTCTTAACAGATGTGTTTAATTACGGTAGACAAAAAAGGGACAAATTGTGGAAATTGGGTGGATATTTGCAAGTACATGCATAGTGGTTGTAGAAAATGAAATTTTTACCATAAAAAATTAATATAATGACACCTCTAGTTTTTTTGCATATGAAAAAGGCAATTTCTGTACTCCTGTTTTTTTTTTTAGTCTATTGTTATAACAGCAAGAAATTACTGTTTCTGGAAAACAACTTAGATTTATAGTAAGACCCTCTCATGCCATAAAGATTAATTTAAACACTTCTAGAATTCAAGAAATTATTTAATGCAGGAAAGATTTGCTCTCCTCTAATTATATCTTGTAGGTAGGGACAAAACCATAAGAGCAGCTTCAAGACAGTTACTATTAGAATTTTAGGCTGTTATCTAGAATTCATCTACTGAGGAATAGGGAACTGAAACAAATGGCAGCTTCAGAGAGTATCAGTACAGCTGCAAAGAGTATGTGTCTTCATTTAACAATTACTAGATGCAAATTCATGTTCTCTCAATACATGCCTATAAAATTTTTTTAATTTTTAAAATTTTTTGAATTTCTTTTGATATCATGCAGTTCCTGGGAATGGGACCTGCTGTTAGTGATAACAAAATATGATTACTTCTCTTTTTATTTGCTTCTTAAATTAGGTATATGCTCCATTCTGAACTTTTCACCATTTCTTAAAAATATAACTGTGTTTGATTGTAAGATATATAACAATTTCGATAGCTTACAGATGTGCTGTGAACTTTCAGAATGTCTTAATGCTGGACATTAAGACATTAATGGACCCTTATTTCTGTTGGTCCTTGCAAACCACATTTCTCCTTACATTGGCATGAGCAGCATCAGCTATTGCAAAGTAAGAGGGGGAAGGGAGGGGAGGGGAGGGGGAAGAGAGGAGGAAAAGATTATTTTATCGAAATTTAGTAGTTAGAATTTGATTGTTTTATGCACTCAGGATGGCTCTTCAAGAAAAATGTGTTTCCACATAAGTTATGTCGTTGCTCTAATCTCATTATGGGTTCTATTAAATGGTTAATCATGATGTCAAAAGGATCAGAAAGTTCACTATTCAACACAATGAACTTGCCTCACCTTTAAAGGGAATCATACTAAATCAACTGTAGAGGTGAAAATGTGCTATTTTTTTTGACATCCTGTTGTTATTTCACAATTCCGAAGGGAATTTGTGTTTTTAAATGGAGCATCAAATATAAGATGTACTGTGTTTCCAAACTTTTAACTATGTTTTTGTAAATTGGCATTTTAAAAATGTATGTGATAATTATTTTTATTTATCCATATCAAAGGGTAAATCAACTTGACAAATAAGTCAGACCTTTCCTGTTGAGCCAATGACTATACATTCTCACACTGGGTGTCAGATACTTAGGAGAATGCGCTTTTCCAGTAGCATCCTAGTTGTCCTGAGGCCTGCTTACCTACATTTGGGTTTGAAAGTAACTGAAGTGCAGATTCACCATAAATAATGATATAGACAAAAAAAAGAACACCTGCCACTACTACACGCTATTTCTAAAATTTATCAAAAATTAATATTTTTGCATAAACAAAATACCTTTTCTAGCTATCATTTCAAACCCTTCAGTGTCGCTTCTGTTTCCTTATCAGCAGAAACTCAGTTTCAGTTATGGATTTCAGGCCTGTGTCTTTCAGCATACCGGCTTGGACAGGCTCTGGTGGACCTTCCATTATACTGTTTGATTCTTCTTGCAATATATTTAATTAACTGCCTCATGGTTTTGGAACTCAGATTTTCACTGGGACTCATGTTTGCTCATGTAAGTGATAATTTTTTTTCACTGGGCCAAATATAATAATAGAATCAAAACGAACATCCACTTTCATTAACCCTGTATCATTAACAGAAGGCATATATAAGAAAATCACCTTGCACAGTCTTATGATCTAATTATCTCCCTGTTCCCTGTCCTACACGTGGCTGGCCAGCTGTCATCTTACTATTGGCCCTATTGTTTGCAGGTGGTTTGCATAGTTGGTTGTGCCACTTCTCTTATATTCTCCTCATATGTGATTTTATTCATCTTTCACAATAGGAGAAAGAATAATGGCTTTTGGTCTCTTGGCTTTCTTACTGTAAGTTTCTATGCATGTGCACATTTATATGAAATTTTCTTAAAGCTTACCCTTGGGCAGTCCTGGTGGCTCAGCGGTTTAGTGCCACCTTCATCCCAGTGTGTGATCCTGGAAACCCAGGATCAGGTCCCATGTTGGGCTCCCTGCATGGAGCCTGCTTCTCCCTCTGCCTGTGTCTCTGCCTCTCTCTCTCTCTCTGTGTCTCTCATGAATAAATAAAATACAATCTTAAAAAAAAAGTTTACTTTTAAAAATGCAGAGTTAAGTATAAATTCTTCTTTTACTTACAAGAGAATGGAATTACTTCTTTAGTCTTTCCATTATTGTTGGACCATGTTTGTGATTTCAGTATTGTTCATTTTCTTTCTCCTATTTGCCTTCTGTTTTCTTGAGGTTTTTTCTTTTATATCTCTGCTTCTTTGAAGAGAAGCAAAATAATTGTAGAAATCCTGGCCTGGCTCACCTGAAAGGTTAGATCACTTGGGACAGTTCCCTCATTTTACAGAGTGGAAAAAACTTAAAAGAATCATACCTGAACTGAATCCTCTCTATTTAGTGTAGGCTTCCTCCTGAATAATTCTACTGATTTAAAAAAATGTGATAGGTGACCATATTGGCTAATAACATAATCAAACAAATAAACATGAAAAAATTTGATTAATAAATAAATACATTTATTACTTTAGGCAATCTCTGTTGTATTCTCTTTCTTATGCCTTGCTGACATATTGAGAAGATACCATAGCTTTCTGATCATTTCAGATATTAAAATAGTTAAGATTTACCTTAAGAACTAAAAAGGCCTGCCAAGTCCAAATCATAACTTTAATCTCATAAGCAGTGTATAGATTTGTCTCCAACCCTGTTTCAGGCATGCCCTTAGTTTGGCGACCAGTAGGGAGAGAGGGAGCAAGGTCTATCCTTTTATTCTTCTATTTTCTTCTGCATTTCCCTCCTGTAGATCATGCGGACAGTGTGGAGGGTTTAGGGTAAAGAGAAAATGTAGCACCACCATTTATAAAATCGACCCAAGGAATGATATGATTAGGTATTGCAGGGAGGACACTTAGAGACTCAGAAGCAATTTAATAGCCTTTAGGATTTCTACTGGCATATTGAACTCTCTAACAGGTTG
This sequence comes from Canis lupus baileyi, assembly GCF_048164855.1. Lineage (NCBI taxonomy): Eukaryota > Metazoa > Chordata > Mammalia > Carnivora > Canidae > Canis > Canis lupus. The sequence goes on from NC_132853.1 coordinate 44,997,747, forward strand.
TATTAAATCCACACTAAATCCAGCCTTTGGATATTATCCAGAAAGACCAGCCACTGTGACTATATAAAAGCCCCAAAGAAGCAAGATGTTGGATCTCTTTACCCTAAACCCTCCACCCTGCTGTCAGTTCTTTTGCTACACCTTTGTAGAAGACTCATCTTTGACTGCTTTTAAGGTCTTTTGACTCTAGCATCTTTAAGTTTATTAAAGCATTTCTAGGTGTGGATTTCTTTTTATTTATCTTTCTTTTTTTTTTTAATTTATCTTTCTTTAAATGAGTTGTACTGCCTGAATCTGTGAATTCTTTTATCAGTTCAGGGAAATTCTCTAGCCAGTATCTCTTCAAATATTCTCTCTCTTACTATAGTAAGAATGAAATATTTATTCTTTGCTCCCTGGACTCTACTGAGATAGTATTAATCTTATCCTCAGCCTACTTTACACATCTCTTAGCATTTTCTTCAAAATTTCCATGTTCTTGTCCTTGCTGTACTCTGAGAAATGCTTCAGACTTTCCATCCAATTCCCTTATTTCTTATTCAATTCCCTTGTATTCTTATTCATTTTATCTTTGATCTTTGACTTTCAAAAATTTCAACTTTGTTTTCTAAAACTCCATTTGGTTCTGTTTCAAACAGTCCAATTATTCCTCATGGTCTTTTGTTACTTTCTCATATTCTTTATTCCAAGTTTGATTTCCTTATACGTTTATTTGAAAATAATATTTGTACTTATTATTTGACAATTCTAATAGTCTACAGATAGTTTTAATATGTTGTATTGTGGCTGGTTGTTTTGTGTTTGGCTTTTCTAAAACCTTTTTTTTTTATTTAACTAGGAGCATCTATTAAGTTGACTTTTAAGTATGTAACTCTCAAGATCTCAAATTGGGGATGCTCTCATCTTAAAAGAATTTTCAATTACTTTCGCAAGAAGTTCAGTGTAGAAACCACATAGAATTGCATAAGCTGTCCTAGAGTAATATCCCTTGATGTGGGATTTGCAAGAAATACTCATAAAGGGGGTTCCTTTTTAATCTATTTATTCTATTGAAGATATTTGAGGGAAGGACCATAAGGAGGGCCTAAGTCTTTGCCTCTCCATCCCTGAACTGGAATAGGCATTTGTTCTCAGGTCAATCAGATTTAGTATTTACTTAATAGTCCAAGTCGGGTTTCAGACTTTGTTTTTGCTCTTAAAGAAGTCCCTCACTGTTTTTCTGAGACCAGCAGTGTATTTAAAAGACATTTATTTTAAGTGGTGTGGGTAAGGTCTTTTTATGATATCTACTTCTCCATGTTTCTACATACAGAAGTTTATAGCTAGCTTGTAAGACTACAGTTTTGTAAAGCAGTGAAATGTAGAATCTAGTTTATAGCAGATGGAAGAGTAAATATAGAAGGGAGAAGTAGAAACAGGAAGTATTTTACAACTTCCTAAAATGTACTGTTGTTGCTATTGTTTGCCAGGGGGAAGAGTTCATGGAAGATCCTTTTTTTAATTTTCCTGATGTTTGGGACAAAACAAATGAGGTAATTTGTGAAGTAAATAGTGAAAAGAAAATAAATAGGAGGAAGGGAGTAGAGTGGTCAAAAATAAGTTACTTTATTGCATTTATAAAATTAGAATGTTTAATGTCTGTTTTCTATAACTTAAGATATATCACTATATATTTTGCTAAAGCAAAACCTTTAATCATTAGAGATAGTGTGGGCAGTAAATCTTCAAGGAGAATCTGATACAAGGTTATAAAATAAATGAATGAACCCTAATATTACTTCAGTCTACATTGCTTTTTCTTTCAGAAAATGTTTCTTGTGTTTGTGGAGGAAGCATTGCCTATACGCTTTTTGATCTATCATCTGTTTCATGTGTATCTCGACACCCAACATATTGTACATGGACTTGACAGATGGGCAGTCGACTCACATGATATGTGCTTATAAAAGTGTAGTGGTTGTATATGGGCTCTGAAGTCAGATAGCCCCACGTTTGAATCCTTGATCTAGCACATAATAGCTAGAAGTTACTTCAGTTATCAGAAAATATGTATGATAACAATAGTACTTTAAAGGGTTAAGATTGAGTTTTTCAAAGCACATTAAATGTAACAGTGTAAATAGTTCATCAAGGTACTTGGTAAACAGTAAATGCTCAATAGTTGCTTGAAAGGAGTTTCTATCCTCTTCTTCTCTTTCTCTCCTTTTCTTACAACTACAGTAACTGCAATCCCACTTAAAGAGTTTTGCATAGATTGGACACTTAATATGTATCTTTTTTGATTGTTGGATGAATAAAAAACATAAAAAGTAGAAATTGTCTTTATTCTTTGCCTTCCCAATTCATTCATTGATATTGATCACATTTTACTGTTACGTGCCAGACGCTTTGCTCGAACAAAACAGTCTCTGCAATCAGATGACTTACATACAATGAAATATGTGAAAGAAAGTGATTCTAATTCAAACCAAATCGAACCATTTTTTAGAATGTCCCCTGGATGTGTAATGGAAGGAGAACTGGAGCCAGGGAGTCTGCTTAGGAAACTACCAAAGTAGTCTGAGTGGGAACATGGGTCACTACATACAGTGCTGTCAGTCATTATTTTTCTCTAAGGATTTTTTTTTTTTTGAGCATAGTTAACACAATGTTACATTAGTTTACAACATACATTAGGTTACATTAGGTATAAAACATAGTGATTCCACAAGTTTATACATTATACTCTGCTTACCACAAGTGTAGCTACTCTCTGTCACCATACAATGCTATCACAGTATCATTGACTATATTTCTTATGCTGTGCCTTTTATCCCTGTGACTTATTCATCCCTCTGAGGATATTTTATTTTTTAATTTTATTTTTATTTTAAGATTTTATTTATTCATTCATGAGAGACACACACACACACACAGAGGCTCTGTGTCTCTCCCTGCGGGGGGCCTGATGTGGGACTCAATCCCAGGATCTGTAGGATCCCGGCCTGAGCAGATGTTCAACCACTGAACCACCCAGGGGCCCCTCCCCTTGAGGATATTTCAAACTCTTCAATAAGCCTGCCTTAGCATCAAAATGGATAATTCTTGTATTTGTCCTATTGCTTAAATATGGCAATAAATACTCATCTCAATATTTATTTTGTCTTTTATCTTTTAAGTTCCTAAGTCATGTCATCGGTTAATTCCTAATTATATCCTGATGCTGAAAGCATATGAGATTTTTTCTAAATTAATTAATTTATTTATTCATGAGAGAGAGAGAGAGAGGCAGAGACACAGGCAGAGGGAGAAGCAGGCTCCATGCAGGGAGCCTGATGGTGGGACTCGATCCCGGAGCTCCAGGATCACGCCCTGGGCTGAAGGCAGCACTAAACCACTGAGCCACCCGGGCTGCCCAGCATATGAGAATTTTGGGTGATAAAGAAAATAATGTTACATCCCCTCCTTTTATTGTGCTCTCCATCCATATCAGATAGTGTAAAATCTTTTAGATATATATGTCTGACTTTATTATAATCCTGTGTTCAATCGTAATGATAGTTTCATGCTTCCTAAAGAGGAAATCCTAACAATACTGCTACATATAAGGTGAAAATTGAAAATGAGAATATCTCCCAGGAAAACAGGTCATTCATAGGAAATAGCCTAAAATAGCATGTATGACTGAGAAAAGAATAATACCTTTGGTTATTTTCTTTTTTTTAGATCTCAATATTTTTACTCATCATCCTGTCATCAGTTGAAGAACTAAATTTAATTATGCATGATTTCAATACCTTTCTACACTTTAATTGGATTTTTCACACTTCTAATAGAGGTAAGCGATATTACCTACCGTGTGACTGGCCTTAACCATGTATCCCATTAATAAAATCTTGCCAAAAGTTGGAACAGGTGCCAGATTTAGAAGTTATTAAATGCTGATAAGTTCTGAAGTTAAGATTACAAAACTGAATAAAGTTGATGTTCGTGTTTAAATTCCTTTTCCTAAAAAAAAAAAAAAAAAAATTAAATAAATAAATAAATAAATAAATAAATAAATCCTTTTCCTAAAATATAAGACTGCATGGAAGATGCAACATATCGCGCTCTTTGATTGCATACCACTTAATGTCAATAAATTGTTTAGAAAGTGTGATTGGTAAGAGAAGAAAAAATATGTTGCTACAAAGTGCTTCTGGGAGAAACCAAGCACTTTGGACAATACGGGACAACTGTTGATAAATCTCATCTACCGTTGTACTTTATCACTTCCACTAAAAAGAAACTTGCAAGTTCACTCCTTAGTGAGCACCAGGAATTGTATGGAACTGTTGAGTTACTATATTGTATACCTTAAACTAATATAACATTTCATGTTAACTAATTGGAATTAAAATGAAACATAAAGTTAAAAAATAGTTAATACTGTATAGTATTTTTAGGCAAGTTGAGTTTTTGTTCTGAGCATCCCTCTTAGCAGTGGTTAAGCACCAAAGCTTGTTTTCCTCCTGCTTACAGCAAGTTCAGTCCCTGAGGAGAAGACACGATAATGAGCTGGTGTGTTCAGTATGTGTGTGGAATGTTTTGAAAAGGGAAGAGAAGAAGCCAATTCTGGTGATCATTTATGATGTAATATGAGGATGATCTGGATGGTGGCAGACTGGAAACCCTGATAAGTCCATATCTGAGGGAATTTAGAGAGCTAATGGACAGATGTGATAAAAAGTTTTAAAGACAAGAGTCAAAGAACATATTTCAAGGGATGTGGCTACAAGAGGAATCTTGTAGGTAGTAAATTAATCCTTTTCTTTCTTTTGAAGCAGAGGATAGCAATTTAAGTGTAGAGGCTTACGTTCTCTTGATAGTTGTTGTACAGCTAGAATCACATTGTTATATTATTTTATTTTTTCTGTAGGATCTCTTGAAAAAGTAGGGAATATTACCCAAATCTAGAAGAACCAGAGGAAGATGTTCTAACTGTAAGAGTGAACACAGCAAATACACTCACTACTCCAAACCTGAATGAGGTGAAAACAAATAACTTGAATCCTTTAAAAAACACTGGGCTAATCGCTTGTCCTGTCAAGTTGATGAACTCCTGGCTTTTATTTTCAAAACTTGCTTTCATTCCTGTAACACCGACATTTGTAGGTCAGATTTAAATCATAGCCTTTGAAGTATCTATCTTGTCATAACTCTTAATTTTCTCTTCTTCAGTTTTTCATAGATCTTAACCTGCCAGGGCTTCATTCATCAGTGTAATTCAAAACAGTCTCTGATATTTTCATCAATCTTGACAAAATCTCACATCTTTTGCAAGAGGTGCAGTTTCCTTTTGCATTAATGTTGAAGTTGCGACATTAATAACTGTAATTAGCAAGTGAATATACACTGCATGGAAATCAATAAGAAACACACCAGAAATGAAATTAGGGCCAAGGGCATAATGAAAATGCAATGGATGTGATTGGGAACTGGTTTTCTAAGTAATTGATAAAGTAATCTCCATTCAAGAACCTATATTTGGGCACTTCATTTGCAAAAAGAGGCTGAACAAAATCTAGTTATATTTATGGTCTAGGACATAAAAGATAAAGCATGAATGCACAAGATATCTGGTATTTAACAGGAAAATCCATGCTTTGTCATGTTTTCCAAAAAACAGTCATAATGGCAAGCTGTTTACATAAAGAATATAAAGAGAAAAAAAGAAAGTCGCTTTTCAACAAGAAAGAAGAAAAATAATTGTAAGAAATGTCTCCTGTGTTAACAAGGGTTTGAACACCGTTCCCTTTATCAGAATATTTCTTATTTATTTGGGACTATAAAAAGGAGAAAATGTTTTATTCTTTGAGATTGTTCATTACCTTAACATGTAATTATAAAGATACTTGACATGTTGGCAGAGAACGTTTTCTGCTTCAAAACCGTGTCCCCATTCAAATAGTAAGAAACCCAGTCCTGGATCAGGAAGATGGACTCATTTTACTGTAAACCCAAAGTCTTTCCATTTACATTGAAATATAGAAGATTATAAAGGAGTTTTTTGAAAATGTTATTTTGTTTCCAAATGTTACTAAACTAAGTGATTTCAGGTTAGTCAGACTTTGAAGTACAAACATCAATGATGACTCTTCCAGATGAAGTTTTAGGATTGCTGGGACACAGTGGAGCCAATAAAAGTACTTCTATTAAAATGGTTAACAGGAGACACAAAGCCAACTGCCAACTGGAATAATATGTGAAGGAACCAAGCTCATTGCCAGTGGAAATTTCATTTTAAATATCAACAGCATCCTCTATATTGTTCTATCAGTAAATTGAATGATTTTTTAAAAAATGAATTTTAAAAAAAGAAATGAATGAATAGGGACCCCTGGGTGGCTCAGTGGTTGAGCATCTGCCTTAGGCTCAGGTCATGATCTCGAGGTCCTGGGATTGAGTCTTGTATCAGGCTCCCCGGAGGGAGCCTGCTTCTCCTTCTACCTATGTCTCTGCCTCTGTCTCATGAATAAATAAAATCTTTTTTAAAAATAGAATAAATAGATGAAAGATTGTATAAAATATCTCTGTATGCTCAAAAAATAGTGACGCTTAATGGCCACTTTTTTTTTTTTTTTTTTTAAGAGAGAGAGCACACAAGTGGGGAGGGTAGGGGCAGAGGGAGAGGAAGGGAGAGAATCTTTTTTTTTTTTTTTCCTAGAATTTAATTTTATTGTAGTACATTAAGAGTCATGTATGCCAGGAAAGCCAGTAATTATTCATAAGCTTAGTAGTTCACCACAGTTTTAGAAAGCACATAATACATTCAAATAAGGCATTACAGAAAGTTTTGTAAAGAATTAAATGTGTCCTGCAATCCTTTTTTAAAAAAGCCTTGGTCCATTCTGAAAGATCAACATTGAATTTTAAAAAATCAAAAGAAAAGTTTTTTCCCACAAAAATACACGAAGAACCACTTGCTGGCATTTATATTTTGAGTGCCTGGGATAACAGGCCGGTGTTCAAAGGCAGTTCATAACAGGTTGTACCAGGCCTCGTTGCATCTGATTTAGCAGCAAGTAAGAGTAAATATCCCACTGAAGATGTAGCTGATTTTTTCATCCACCTCTCATCGCCCCACTCTTCCTGCCAGGCCACAGGACATAAGCACGCATCCTTGTTGCCCTACGAAGAAATCAAATTCTCTTCGCTTTTAAAGGGCTACTTACTCAGGCTACACACACAGGTGGAGTTCTTGCCCTGCTGACGGTGGCAGGGAAAGCCAGCAGCTGCCCGCTGCTTTCACTAGGAATAAAGTCCTTCAACAAACTCAGTTACCTTCCTGGTCCTTTTTAACCTCTCATGTAAATCCTTTTAATTGCTACTAATTTGATTAGTTTACTAATTTTGATTGTTTACTAATTATGATTGTTAAGCGTGTCAGGGAAATTCTCCCCAGGCATAACTGATCTATTTCTACTTCCTGAGGACCCAGTATGCTTGCTTTTATGTAGGGCCATGGGTTTGCTTTTCTTCTTGTATTTTAATTTGTCACTCATCACAGCAGATTTTACATAGTGATCAAAAAGAGAAACTGGCAAGTAGATCCTAAAGCACATACTTATACTTCTTAACCTGAGTAATAATCTGAAAACACAAGACTAATTACATTTTCTGTTGATAATTCAACCTCAGTGCTTTTGTAAGAACTTCCAATGTCAATTTCTAATAAATCATTTTTTTCAATACACATGTTCTCAAAACCTGTCATAGGAAAGTAATATTTTCCTATATGCTAATTTAACACAATTTTATAGCAGACTGAAAATTCTAAATAAACTGAAAGTTTGTTTATGACATAATAAATACAGTATATACGGTTAAGTTTTTAAGTTTCTTACTGTAAAGGCAACAGTGAATTTGCATCCTGAAACTAATCTGCATATCTGAAGCTTATCAGATAGACACAGTGATTAATCTGAACATGCCCTTCGAAGTCATTAAGCAGCGTCTCACCGCACGCTGGGTTCATCCGGCCAGCGGCCGAGTCTACAACATCGAATTCAACCCTCCCAAAGCCATGGGCATTGATGACCTGACAGGGGAGCCTCTCATTCAGCGGGATGATGACAAGCCAGAGACGGTTGTCAGGAGACTCAAGGCTTATGAATTCCAAACACAGCCGGTCCTGGAATATTACTGGAAAAAGGGAGTATTGGAAACCTTCTCTGGGACAGAAACCAACAAGATCTGGCCCCATGTGTATGCTTTCCTACAAACAAAAGTTCCACAAATAAACCAGAAAGCATCAGTTACTCCATGAGGAAAAGTGTACATCACCAGTAAGATGAGCAGAGACTCCTCGCCTGTGCATTTAGAAGCTCCGTGTTCTGAGACTGGCATGTATGAATTCTTTGAAAATTATATTAGTTTCACTTCTACTGATTTCATTCTGGAAATTAAGAATGGGCCAAATGAGTCCGATACTAAGATTCATCTTTTTGTCTACCCAGGGTATCTTCTATGGGCATGTAATTTAAAAACATCAGATGTCCTAATTAAAAGAGCAATTGGTAGTAATATTGACTTTTGTTCAGAAGAGTAAGTGGTTGATAAAAAATTTTCTTATTCTTTGGAGAAGCTAAAAACATTTCCATGTCACTCGGTAAAGTATCTCATCAGAGAAATGTGTTGTAGACTGATGCCAAAACCCAGCATCGTTAGCACTGTGGTACATGGTTTTGTGAAACACTATCAAATTCTAGAAGGGAGAGAACCTTAAGCTGGCTCCACGCTCAGCACAGAGCCCCGTATGGAGTTCGATCTCACGACCCTGAGATCATGACCTGAGATGAAATCAAGAGTTGAAGGCTTAACTGACTGAGCCACCCAGGTGCCCCTATGGCCACTTTTTAAAAATTCAAGTAAAATTAATATGCAGTGTTGTACTGGTTTCAGGTGTACAATATAATGATTGAACAACTCTATATATCACCCAGTGCTCATTACCCAGTACTCTTAATCCCCTTCACCTATTTCACCCACCCACCCTCCACCAACTCGGCAATCACTAGTTTGTTCTCTATATTTAAGAGAGTTTTTTGTCGGTCTCCTTTTTTCTTTGTTCATTTGTTTCTTAAATTCCACATATGAGTAAAGTCATATATTTTTTGTCTTTCTCAGACTGACTTATTTCCCTTAGCATTGTATCTTCTAGATCTATCGACATTGTCCCCGGAGGCAAGATCTTTTTGTTTTCTATGGCTGAGTTAGATATATGTATATATCTCATATCTTTATCCATTCATCTATCAATGAGCACTTGGGTTGCTTCCATAATGTGACTATTGTAAAACTGCTGCAATAAAATATGGGGGCATTTATCTTTTTGAATGAGTATTTTAGTTTTCTTTGGTTTAATACCCAGTAGTGAAATTACTGGATCATAGAGTAGTTCTATTTTTAATTTTTTGGGGAACTGCCATACTGTTTTCCACAGTGGCTGCACCAGTTTATGTTCCTATCCACAGTGTATGAGGCTTAATGGCCACTTTTATCTCCTTTAGTAGAAGGAGGATTGGAACAAAAGCTGGATGTGGATCTTTCATTGTTCAATGCAGGTGGTTTTACAAGGCTGTAGAACATCACTAAGGCAACAGGAAGATGAAACCCTCAAGTTTTGGGGGGTATTGTCCTCAGGAAAACTCACTGTGGCCCAATCTTACAATGCAAGATCACCTGAGTTGTATGTGGTCGTGAAAGGAATAGGCAAACAAGATGCTACTCCTAGTACTTCAGGGGAGGGAGGGAAGCCTCATTCATACTTTGTAGCAGGAGGAAGAGAGGAACCTGTCACTTCCTCATTAAATATGGAAGAAAATCGTAAACAAGGTCTTTACATTTTCATGCAAATAAAATGATTAAAAATCTAAATAACGAAATCATAAGATTTAGTGTTTGCTGTGATGTGAATGGTCCTTCAATATATTATTTTTAAGTTGATCGTGCTAGGGTTTTCTATATTGTTGGTTTAGGTAAGGATATGTGGCTTATGGATAATTACAGTGGTTTTTTTGTCAGGTTGGTGGAAGCGTTCAAGATTCAGGAAGAACTTGAATTTCCTGTGAAGGCTTTATCTGAGGGAATAAAGAGGGAGGTAGGAAGGGGGCTTGGTTTTACTTTGTGTACCCCACAGATAAGAGCCAGATACACTGTTCCTCTTACAACTGTGCTTCATGCTGAGCATCCTGGGAGACCCATCAGTGGTGTTTCTGGACATGCCATCCTTGAGCATGGACCCTGGGCGACAACAGCAAATGTGGTGAGGGGTGTTCTATTAAGTGTAGAGTTAGTAGTATGATCCTAGAGTTAACAATATATAATATATATATATATATATATATATATATATTTTACATTTGCTCCATTTATCTTTGAGGCTCACATCCTCTATTATTTAATTCATTGAAACTCAATATAGTTTTTTAAATTCCTCAAGGAAGGAAAAATAGATGTTTTAAGAATCTAAGAGAATCTTAAATATATTTGCTTGGATTTTCTTTTTCTTACTCCTCTTCCCTTGCCTCTTCTTCTTCTGTTTTTCAGTTATTGAAATAATACAATGTGGTGTTTCTCTGCACTCCAAGTTTTTTTAAACAAACATTATTCTACTCACTGTTTCCCAATCTTCAACTTTTCATTCTATGAAGCCAATTGATGTGGTAATATTACATAATGCAGTACAGTTTTTGTTCTCTCTCTCTAGAGCAAAGATTTTTTTCCCTTGTAACTGGAATACAAAATTTTCTATTTAGTCCTCATATTTCTTTCCATTTACCTATTTTCCCAAATTACTTTCTAAGTGTGAACAATTCCTTGCTTTATCTTTAGACAGGCAATTCAAGCTATTGTTAAAAACACAGAGAAGGGTGCCCTTCTGACCACCCACTCCATGGCAGAGGCTGAGGCCATGTGTGACTGAGTGGCCATAATGGTGCTGGAAAGCTGAGGTGGGTGCCCATCCCTGTTCACATTCACGCCCCAAGTTCTTACAGAGAGAATTACAGTTCACTGTGAACAGCTGGTGCTCTGCAGCAACTTGATCTATGAACAAACACCTTCTACTTTTGCAACTGAGGAAGAAATGAAAAGATAAATGGTTTTTTTCTCCAAACCTTTTTTTTTTCTCTTCCCTGGATTAGATTGATTTCATTTAACATCTGAAAAGCAAATTTGGTGAAAATTATTTTAAAAGTAAAAATGAAGGCTCCCTCTTGAGTGGAGCCTCTCTCTATGGAGCCTCTCTATGGAGCCTCTTGAGTGGAGCCTCTTGAGTGGAGCCTCTTCTTTCTTTCTTTCTTTCTTTCTTTCTTTCTTTCTTTCTTTCTTTCTTTCTTTCTTTCTGAGAGAAAGCACAAGCAGGGGGAGCAGCAGGCAGAGGGAGAGGGAGAAGCAGGCTCCCCACTGAGCAGGGAGCCAGATGTGGCGCTTGATCTTGGGACCCCAGGATCATGACCTGAACCAAAGGCAGACGCTTAATCGACTGAGCCACCCAGGAGCCCCACATGGATATTCTGAAGCTTTTTCCACAGGTTGCTTGACAAGAAAGGTAAAGGACATTTTTGGCTTGGGTGACAAGTACAGAGGTTTTCCAGCACACTTGATTTAGTCTTGGATGAATCTGTACAGGAAGAGAAAGGCTGAGCTGGCTTATTTATAATAAAACAAGTTGTTTGAGGTCACTTGGATGCAGAGAAAAAAGAGCAATTGAAAAATTATTTTCAGTGAGTGTTTCATATCTCAGAAAAGGTGGGTGGGGTGTGTGTCCACGCATGTGCCTGTGTGTAAATGGTGGAATGGTTCAAAAATTAGGAACAAAGAACAAACTAAATCATGAATATAATTTTTTTAATAGACAGTGGGGGTGGGGTGGCCTGGGTGGCTCAGTCGAGTAAGCATCTGCCTTTGGCTCAGATCATGATCCCAGGGTCCTGGGATTGAGCCCTGAGTCAGGCTCCCTGCTCAAGTGCAGAGCCTGCTTCTCCCTCTCCTCCCCACTTGTGTTATTTCTGTCACTATCTCTGTCTTTCTTGCTCTCAGATAAATTAAAAAAAAATAGACAATGAAGATTATGTATCAACCTATGACATTTTACCGAATGTGAAATTGCATCAAAAGCTCCAATAACACACACTCATATGCTTAAGAAAGATTGACTCTATCTTAAATCAATTGATTATTGGCCATTTAATCCTCTCTATGGTTCTTTTACATTAGTGTGGTTAGCTATCAGTTACAAGCAAGAATAACCAAACCCATGTGAATAGCAGTATGAAGTTGAATTGAATTGAAAGAAGTACAGGGGGGAGCCTGGGTGGCTCAGTCAGTGAAACCTCAGACTCTTGATTTCGGCTCAGGTCATGATCTCAGGGTCATGAGATAAAGCCCTGTGTCAGGCTCTGTGCTGGGTGGACTCTGCTTGGGATTCTCTCTTTCCCTCTCTCTCTACCCTCCCCCACTTGCATTCTCTCTCTAAAATAAATAAATAAATGAAATCTTTGTGTGTATGTGTGTTTTTTTTTTTTTAAGGAAGATGTACAGAGTTTTCTTATGTATTATTTCTATTCATTCTTTTTTAAAAAGTAATGTTTATTGAGGAGCACCTGGATGACTCAATTGGTTGAGCATCTGACTCTTGGTTTTGGCTTAGGTCATAATCTCATGGGTCATGGGATTGGGCCCTGCATGGGGATCCATGCTTAGCAGGGAGTCTGCTTGAAGATTCTCTCCCTCCGCCCCTCCCCTCATTTGTGTGCACTCTCTTCCTCAAATAAATGAGTAAATAAATCTTTAAAAAAATACTTCTTGAATACCTACTATATGCTGGAGACCATGTATAGAGCAGTCAGTAAATAGAGAAGATTCCTATGATGCTTATAGTCTTTGGAGGACAAGGATATTAAGCAAGTGAAGATACAAAGAAATGAGGAAATGCCATTAAGGTAGAACTTTAAGCAGTCCACAGCTCTGAAAGTTGACTCAAGGTTCTATGTGATACTGAGTATTCTACAACACTGCCAGAAGCTATCGGAGACCTGAGAGGGAGCTTTACCCATTATGTTACAATAAGCTTTTGAATGGGCCAACAGCAGGGTTTAGGTTGAGAGGCTATTCCTCCATTTTCTTTACATAAATAACCTACTTAGCTTTTTAGTTTTCTTTTTCTTGTTTCTTCTAAAAATAAAACATTTTGTGATAAAATATATATATATATATTGAAAAATGTACTTTATTTCAGCAGATATTTAACCACCTACCATATGAGCCTCTGTGCTAGGCACATAATGCAACTAAAAAATGTTCATGTCTAGTTTTTGTGTTTAATAGACAATGCTGCAGATCCCATACGGTAGCTACAGATGTAGTAATGGAAGAGGAAGGTCAAGAAAATAAGGTCAAAGATATCCAGGCCTTTTGGAATTAAAGGTCATTAGTGTCTAAATTCCATCAATGGCATTTCAGTCTACAGGCAAACTTCCTAGAAGTTGGAATTGGAGACAGTTTACTCATCTGATTATTCTACTTTCCCATCTGACATTAGGATAGAACTTCGTGAAATACATTCAGTGTAAACGAGTTTGTTAACTTCAATCTTTTCTACTAAAAGTGTCTAGAGATGGAAAAAAATAACATGCGTGAGCAGACTGATAATGGTAGTGGGTGTGGAAAAGGAGTGGTTGGATTATAAGAATTTAGCCATGTTTCTCCTCTGTATCTAGAGACACTGGTCTATGTCTGCACACCTTCTTGGCAGTTTTATCCCTATAGCAGAGAGGGGGAAAAAGTGTCTCACCAGGCCCTGTGGCCTGGTTAACACTGTCACTGTGATGAACATACAGTAGCCCATTAGGGACACTGCAAAAAAAAAAAAAAAAAAAAAGTGAAATTGATCTAATCAATTGCCAAGAAAGTCTACCAACAACCAACCACTGTGCTGCACAACCTAGACCCCTATGTTATGTGCCATTAATGGAAGAGATCATTGGCTAGATGAGGAGAATTGGACGATAGAAAGACTGAACCTTACGTGGAATAATAAGCAAAGTTTCCTAAAGAAAGAAAAATTAGCTATGTTTCAGGGAAGACCTTAAAATACTATTTAGAATTTTGCTTCAGTCACATTTGGGAGTGCTTGCTGAGCTTACAATTTTTCCTTTTTCAAGGACAGCTTTATTTCTTTTTTGGCAACTCACAGTGTGGACCTCTAGTAGCTGTACCTACATCATGAGACTCCAGGCTAGTGATTACAACAAATCCAGGCAGGAGTCATTTGAGATCTGTCCCAGAGGTTTGAGCAAGAACAGAGATACTGGCAGCTGGCATACCTCTAGAGAGATCCACAGACTCTTGGTGCTGAGATTGTGTTTTAGAGTCATATTGATCTAATCCTGGTGGTGGCTCCTAGTCACTCTGACCACACTATGCTTATTTGTACATGTTCTTCACAAAGCATATAAGCAACATACAGAAGCTTATGAGAGGAAAACATACAAAAGGAGAAGAAATAGAAAGGTAAATTTATTGCTGTGGCTAAAATTCTAGGAAACTTGTGGTTCTAATATGCTGCCAAAACTCCTAAATTGTAGTTTACTTGAAAATTTTCTTTACCTAGAAAATGAATTATGAACACATACTTTGTTTTGCTTCAATAAAGCTTTGATATAATCCTAGATAGCCAAACCTCCCCAAAATCACAATCTTTCCAAACACAGTGAGTCAGCTCTCTGCCATGTACTTGAAAGTATTTATCAAACACTTCTGAAACTCAACTCTTGTTGTTTTTTTAAAAATTATTTTTAACTGAAGTACATCTTTTAGCTTTCTTTCAGCCATATTGTGCAAGAGGTAAATAAATTCTCTCTGAGAGGATCTTTATTTCATGCACATTTAACTGGGTATAGAATTTGAGGTTGACCGTTCATTTGTCTCAGTACTTTGACAACATTATTGCATTATTTATGACCTCATTTGGCTGCTGATTCTTAGTTGATAACTTGTCTTATTGTTTTTAAGTATTCCCTCTCTTCACTTTCTCCTCTCTCATATTTGCAGAACTCATCACAAAAATGTTAGTTGTTAGATTTTTGTTTTTAACTCTGGACACATTATCTTTTTTCTTAATCTGAGGGCCCATAACTTCAACTCTGGATAATTTTCATCCATCTTATCTTTGAAAATTTCTCTTATTTCTTCCATTTATTTTCCTTATTATAAAATGCCTATTAGACATGTACTGGACACCTCATTCTGTCTTTCATGTCTTTTAATTTGTCTTCAGTATTTTTCCATCTTGTTCTGTCTTTGCACTATATAATTTCTTCAGTTATATTTCTGGATTTTCTTGTCAGCTGTGCCTAATCTGCTATAAAACTTATCCATTAAAATTTTAATATTAACAATTATTAGTAACTTTAAATATCTATAAGTTCTAATGGGTTATTTTCCTATTAGTCTTCCTTTTCATTGCTTCCTATTTTAACCAATTTATGTTACTTCTTTAATACTAATAGTCTCATTTTGTTTGTCTGCTGATTCTCTTTTATGGTGGACTTTTGATCATGAGTTTAGCTGCTGGGAGGAATATTTCTTTAACTCTGTTGGTTTGTGCCCTGATTCCTGGACATATCTCTGTAGAATTGTTTCTATCTTCTCTGTGGGGCTCCAGAGTAATAGTAATAGTAAGAGGAAGAGGAGGAGGAGGAGAAGGGAAAGGAGGAGGAAGAATAGGAAGAGTAGGATTATCAGCAACAAGTAATGTTTTTTGAGTTTTTATGATTTTCCAGGCATTGTTTTTTGAATTTTAGTTATATCAATGAATTTAATTTCCACAGTAACCATACATACATATGTACATACATACACAATTATTATCTTGATGTTAAGGAGGGGGGTTAAATAGATTGTGCAAAGTCACACAGCTAATGCATGGCAGAGCTAGAATTCAAACCCAAGTTTGGCTCCAGAATGCAACCAACTGCTATGATATTTCCTATGTTTCCAGACATGCTACTATGCAGGGAGAATAAATTAGGATCTTTCTCCTATGCCCTGTATCTGGCATGTTCTACATACGGTTGAGTTTTTCATTTTCTATATTTTTTTAATCCAGAGATTGGGCAAAGAATACACATCCTTACTTTTCCTTGGGGGTATTGGTGGTTTTACTATTTCTATTTCTAGCACTGAGAAGTCCTGTGAAGCTTCTGGATTCATGCAGAGATATGAAATCCAGCTTCATAACCTGTCAAGTCTAGGTCACAAAGTTATTGAAACACCTCTTTGGACAGCTAGATTGCTGACATACCATTCTAGCCTTAATTTCTCTTTTTATTTTTAAGACCTGGGGATATTCCTTCCTTTCCTCTTTGTTTCTTCCATTGTTTCTTGGTTTCTTTTCTTTACCCTTTTCTTATTTATTTTTAAAGTTTGGTTCTAGATCTGAACAATTTCTCCTCCTCCTCCTCCTTTCTTTCTTCTTTCTTCTTCTTCTTCTTCTTCTTCTTCTTCTTCTTCTTCTTCTTCTTCTTCTTCTTCTTCTTTTTCTTCTTTCTTCTTCTTCTTCTTCTTCTTCTTCTTCTTCTTCTTCTTCTTCCTTCTTCTTCTTCTTCTTCTTCTTCTTCTTCTTCTTCTTCTTCTTCTTCTTCTTCTTCTTCTTCTTCTTCAATTTATTTTATCCACCATTTCAAGGTACTTCTAGCCAGAGTTTGGGTACTTCATTATATTAGGTTGCCATTTATGGGGAAATCGTCAGGCTTAAATGAAGAAAATGACCTCCCAAATAAAAATAAATCAGAGTAAATAAGTCAAGGAAGAGGAACAAAAAGCATATATAAGAAGCAATGGTACAAAGTAAAACTAATAAATTACAATCTAAATAATTTCTGATATTGTAGTTGTGAATTTTAGTTGTGTATGTGATATTGTAGTTGTGTATTGTAGTTGTGAATTTTAATGCAGTTATAAGCAAAGTGAAAATTCCTGAAATAGATTCCTAAAATAGAGTACATAGAGTCTAAAACAACAAGAACATTAATAAAAACCTGAACTATATTCCAAGTGATTGAAAAGAAACAGAATTTTTGTTTGAATCACTGACCTAATATTGATACAAAATTTTAACAGTGTTTTTGAACTCCCCCCACCATGAGACCTTTAGAACATCTTTATTACCTTTGTTTTTGCCAACTTTTAATGTAAAGACATGTAACATTTCACTGTTGACTTTTTAAAAATAGAACTAATTACCAAGAAAAGAAATATACATATATAATACCATAGCTTAATTTTTAAAAAAATTATCCTTTTTTTTTTCCAGAACAACTCTCAGCTTTATGATTATTAACATCTGTGGCTTGGGAGCCATGTCAAATATTTGAGATTTCCCAATTCATGGACTTTGACTTCCTGTTTTGCCATTTACTTTGGCAGGTCAAGAAAAGCTTGCAACTTTTTACAGAGAGATAGACTACGCAATGGGAGTTGAATAAATTTTATATTTTTCCCAGTCTTTATGCAAAAAAAAAAACTGACCTGAATCTTTTTAATATTTTCTTTAGTCCTTGGCACTCTGCTTACTTTTAGTTTGTTCGCATGCCCTCTGAAATCCTACATCCTGTATGAACAGAGCAGAGAAAGGAATTTGTTCATAATTATTCATTTGTCTAAATTAAGTGTTTCTCTAAGGCAGACTATGGATTGCTTAGCTTGATTAGGAAAAAAAAAAATCAGCTGCAGCACACTCTGCCCACTTAACACCAATTAGTCAAATATATCATTGGCAGTTGTGTTTAGGCATTAGTAGTAAAAAAGAATAATAAATAAATAAATAGCTAAAGATTTCTCATACACATTTAACTACTTTGTTTGGTTAGTGGCTGCTTTTACTTGTTTATTGCTCCGTTTCCCCATCTTGGTCTCATCATGTCCGACAGGCTAGTTCCAATTTCCTTGTTTACCATTTTACCCCTTATCCCTGAAGTTGAAAGGCCAAGTGCACAAACACAGGGTTTGTTTTATTCCCAACCAACCACCGAACCATCATTTCCCTGCAAATAATTGGCTTAGGGAAGAAGAAGCAGAAAACAAAACAAGTTCATCATGTGCAGCTTGGTCTGACTACACACCCTTTCAGAAAACAGGCTGGGTAAGACACCCATTTAAGGAATAAATGAAGAAGTAGCAATAAGGAAATTTTAATTGTTGCCGTACACAAAAAGAGAACTGTGCTTTGACAGTGTTTCCAGAGTACTTTCCTAATTTTTCTGACAGTAAGTAAAGTTCTATTTTGTTGTGCTATGCCAAATATGTGGGTGGACACTGCTGAAAATCAATCTATTTTTCAGATGTTTCCAAATATTCATATGTATTATATTGAAGAACTGATAATAAAATTTTTCTGTTTATTCCCAACCAACTCTTATTGTGTAGATACAACAGTAGAATATAGGAAAACTAGCTAAGGGAGAATTGTCTGAATATTTTGTCATGCAAATATAAAATAATTTAATTCTAAGATTAGAAAAACTGAAAAAAATCGTCTCTGTTGGCTTATGTGCAAACATTTGGGCAAAATTACTTTCCATGTGATTTCTTTCTTTCTTTTTCTCTTTCTTCTTTCTTTCTCTTCCTTTTCTTTCTTTCTCTCTGTTTCTTTGTTTCTTTCCTTCTTTATTCCTCCTTAGTTGGTTAGTTTGCCTCCTCAGTTATTCAGGCACTTCTGAATTCAGACAAATTGAGATGAGTTGTTTCTTCTTGTGTTTCATAATCAGGTTTCTGCTAGTTTGAGTCTGGATTCAGCTAGTTGAGCTTCAAGCTATTCAGTTTAATCTAGAAGATAAATACTATAGGAAAATAGTTCATTGGGGTTACATCTAATGGATATAATTAATTATTCAAATGAATTTAAATAATCAGAATTTTTGATTAATTTGATTGGCTCTGGCATTTCTATTTAAATGCAAAGAACAAAAAATTATTATTAATCAAATGAGATATAATTCAATTACTCCATATAGTTAGATTTCTGTTATAAAAGGTTAAGAAAATGTGAAGTATCTTACAGGTTCTAAAATCTAATGATATCTTTTCCATTGTTAAACTCTGTATTTCTGTAAAATTGTGATTTTTGTGGCCACTACCTCCCCACCATTACCCACTCTCTGAAATAACTTACTATGAGTATATTTGATGTAAAATTTTGCAGTCATGTATTATTAAAATAATATTTAAAAACCATTTTTCATAGTTCTTAGAAATCGGAAATATTTTCCCTAAAATATGAGCAAGATTTTTCTTTTTTCTTTTCTCCCCTACTTCCCAAGGTTTTTCTTATTACATTTACTGTTCTAGTTTATATTCCACTGTGTTTACTTTCTCTTTGTTTTTCAATGACAGGCTAAATGCATACAAAACAGAAAAGTGTGTATCAGCAAACTCAAGCACTTCTGTGCAAGAATTTTCTTCAGAAATGGAGAATGAAAAGAGAGAGCTTATTGGTATGTTTGAAAGTCTGCCTCTTTCTGCAGCTCACATATTTTTTTATTTCACTGCCTAACGATACTCTTATTTTATATTTTAAGTAGCAGACTGGATTTGTTGATTTTCAGGTTCTTCTAATTATACTTGTCAAACTGAGAGACTCATAGCAGTCTGTGACACATAATGTAGAATTGCAAAAAGACTAAAACTATTACTTGTTTTTTTTTTTTTAAAAGAGAGTAAGTAAAAATTTAATTGCATGGTAAATTATAGCAACTTTTAAGGTTGTTACCATATGTAATAAAATTAGAGTAAGGAAATAATGAAAAGAATGCCTGGAAGATCAATAAATTTTAGTTTGGGGGACTTATTTTCAAAGCCATGAATTTTGTGCACAGATATTATTTCTAAGAATTATGACCAAGTAACACCACTAATTGTCAGTTTGCATTAGGTAGATAAGTAGGCCATATACAGCTCCAAATCTCAGGGGCTGATCTCAGCAAAGATTTATTTTTCACTTTGCTTACAATCTAAGGTTGGCAGTGAAACTGAAGTGGGTCTACTAGGTGAAGGAATCTCCTTCACACAGCCATTCAGACCCAGCCTTCTTCATTTAGGGACACTGCTATCTCCCTAGACCTTAGAGATCTCCTTGGGATCCTCTATATCCCATCAGATGAACAAGAAGTACAGGGGCATCTGGATGGCTCAGTCATTTGAGCGTCCAACTCTTGGTTTCAGCTTAGGTCATGACCTCAGGGTTGTGGGATTGAGCCCCGTAGTAGGCTCCATGGTCAGGTGGTCAGGAGGAGTCTGTTGAGAATCTCTGTCTCCCTTTCTATCTGCCCCCCCTCCATGCTCTCTCTCTAAAATAAATAAATAAATAAATATTTTTTAAAAAAATCAAGAAGTACAGGGACTGAGACAGAATAAAGAAGGTTGTGCATGGTTCCATAAGCCAGGCCTTGAAGGGGCGCAAAGCATTTCTGCCCACATTCTATTGGCTAGAACTCCAATCACTTGGTCCTACTTGATTTCCAGAGGCTGGGAATGTTGTCTAGCATTGTGCTGGATCACTAGGCAGTCTCTACCACTCAGTTCCTTTTCATAATGTTTCATTTCCAATACAAAAATGTGACAACTGACGAAAACCTTATTTGCCACCATGAACTCTATCTGGGATACTCTGTGTCTTATAAACTGTAATGTCAGATGCCCATACATAAGAATTGTCATCCTATTAGTCATTCTGTTAGTTTCTATGATGGCTTCTGCAGTAGTTCACGATTTAATGTAAAAGTTTAATTCTAGTGTTGGAGAATGATATGTGTAGCAACTAGCTCAGTATGCATTTTTTGTTGGGTTCCTTTTGCTCTGAAGAGCAGAGAGCAAAGAGAAGCCAACCATGTGGCAAAATTGGAATCTGTCTTCAACAATTCTTTGGTATTGACTGAACTTTGTAAGGGAATATAATTTAAATTCATTCCTTTTTTTCCCCCTATTATAGGAATGGGGGCTCCCAATACTTCTGGGACTGTACATGGGACTGCTTTCACATTTCAGAGAAAACATATATTTTCCTGAACTGCCTCCTCAAGATCTGGGAAGGGCAGATAACATTAGTAACTCTATAGATATTGTATATACACCTATCTCTGATCTAACCCAGCAAATAATGAATAAAACATCATTTGCTCCCTTTTTGAAAGGTAGGTGCACTAATGGCAATAAAGAATTACTGATATCATTTTATATCTTTTTGATACGATATATACATGTTTAATTTGAACTTACAGTGATCTATTGTGCTAATTATTTAGGTAACATGACAGCTTACAAATTTAATTAGTTTTTGCTTTCTCTCAAAACAAGTAGCCTTGTAAGCCCTTTCAGCTTGATTGGGGGTGGGGGGTCCAGTTTAGGGAGGTCTACATTTCTACTGGAATTTACCTAAAACAATAAATGTATAATTTCAGATTTGTAGAATAGTGTCTAGGAGAATATGTCATTTATGGGTTGCACATGTTATTAACATGGAAACACACTAAGATTGATAACTCAGGAAAAAAACATCTAAATAAAATAAATGAAATCATGGTTATTAAAAAGTAATTTCAGAACCATGAAAAGTAAGGAAAGATAATCTAAAGATGTCCTTTCTGCGTGTAGTTTACTTTGTAAACATCTTTAAAAACTTTCATTCTAAATGAAGTCACTATGCCACTGAGATAACTAAGATAAAATATATATTTCACTCTTGGGCAAGGTGGCTGCAGTTTGGCTGTCTACTCTCTGAATCCTCGATTTCTAATGGATAACATTGCTGGCTGTTAGAAATAGTCACTCCCTCATAAGGCAAAGATCAGTTGAGGTGTCTTTGCTCCAGTAATCTGACATCTGGAATTCCCTAACTATATAAAACTACTCCAATTACCTCTACTTTTGTATCCTAATTCTCTTATGCACACTTACCCCAGCATAATATTTTTATGTACCTGAAACTTGCTGTAATACTTGCTGTTATTAAAAGAAAATACTAAATTCTCATGCATGTCTCCTGAGTCTAGAATCTAAACCATTAAAAAAAAATTTCCCTCCTTGTCTTTGGGGTAAATTTAATTTAAGTGGAAAATGATTTTAGCTTAATTCCAGTGAAAAATATATGATGACACAGCTGGATATCACATTCCATTTTGGTAAAACTCTCTACAATGCTCTCTATTTTTACCTTGTCATTCACAGAAAGAAGGGTCATTGGAGTACCCAATCAAAAATCCATGGATAAAATACTTGTAGACAATACCTCAGAAGTCATTGGAATAATCTTTCATGACACTTTCTCTTATAAATTAAAATTTTTACAGGGATATCACATTCCATTTTTGGAGGAAGATCCTTCCACAGGTGACTTTCAATATAAAATATTTTTCATGTTTCTAACGTAAGAAATAGGTCAGGTTGGGCAACAGAGATGTTTTTGATAGAACATGAGAAAATAGGGGCACCTGAGTAGCTCAGTCAAACACCTGTCTTTGGCTCAGGTCATGATCTCAGGATCTGGGATCCTGGGATCAAGCCTGCATCAAGCTCTAAGCTCAGCTTGTTCTCCCTCTGCCCCTCCCCCACTTTTGCTCCCACTCTATCTAAAAAAAAAAAAAAAAAAAAAAAAGAACATGAGAAAAAGCACGTTTTATTGCTAAACTTATTCCAAGGTCAGTCATATCTTGCTACTAGAAGAAAACTCTTAAAGCATTATTGAGTCATCCAACAGAAGTAAAGCGAAAGCATAAGTGCATGTTGCAGAGGATGCAGAGAGTGATAAAGACTGAGAGATCCTAGCCTCAGATGAGGTTCCAGGTTGCAAGAAAGGCACACATTGTACAATTAATGACAAGTGCAGAAAGGGAGACAGAACATGAAGACTCCTAACTCTAGGAAAAGAACTAGGGGTGGTGGAAGGGGAGGAAGGCAGGGGTGGGGGGGTTGGGGGGAGTGGGAGTGAATGGGTGATGGGCACTGAGGGGGGCACTTGACGGGATGAGCACTGGGTGTTATTCTGTATGTTGGCAAATTGAATACCAATAAAAAATAAATTCATTATTTGAAAAAAATGACAAGCGCATGGAAAGGTGCTGAGGGGTAGGAGATTTAGACAAGGGATTAGAGAAGCCCTACCTGGCAAAGTGAAGTTTAAACCAATAAGGAATAGCACATGGGGGTGAGGGTTGCTAAAGGCATTATATTTCAGATAGACAAAGAGCAAGTGTGAAAGAAAGTCCTGGGGTGACAACAGGCATCTGATGGTATATATGGAAGAAGAGCAGCTTAGCTGAACAAAGAATACAAAAAAGATGAGGCTGAAGTTACCCAAAGCTAGGTCCTATGACGCCCCACAAACCTAGAGTGATGGAGAGATGTGGAGGTACTTTAATCAGGGCAGAGAAATGATCAGACTCCCAAGCCTAAGTGAGCTCTCTGGATATAGCCCAGAGGATGAATTACAGAGAGGTCAAGGAGAATGCAATGAATCATACCAGGGAACCAATGGCGGCTTCGACCAGAGGCAGCTGAGGAGAGTGAGTGAATTTGAGGACATTTTAGGAAGCAGAATTGATATGATTAATAGAGTTGGTTCTTTTCCATTTTTTCACTGAGTGTCTACTTTGTGTCCTGCACTGTTCTGGCCCTGGGGATGGAAATGAGCAAAACATAGAGCCTGCTTGCATGAATCATTTCAATCAGGGGCAGGGGGGCAGGGTAAAAACAATGCCCTCTGCCAGGTGGTGTTTAAAGAACAAAGTAAAATAGAGAAGGCTTAGAAAATAGAGCCTGAAAGCTCTTTTAGTTGCTTTTATTTATGGTAGCTGGTAAAGACCTCTGCACTGAATTCACTTTTGAGAAGAGATAAGGATAGAGGGAAGGAGAGAGCCATGGATCCATCTGCAGGGAGAGCATATGAGCAAAAAAAGTTCTAGCACTAGAGTGCATTTAGCATTTTGAGGCCCAGCAAGGAGTGCAATGTGGTCAGAGCAGAGTGTTTCCTCTCATCTTCTTTTGACTTTCTAAGACTTTCTATACATGCTATGGTCTCCATGAATAAAAGTGCCTAATTGAAAACTCATTTGCTTCTTTTTTTCTATGTGGCTATAAGTTCTGACTGGTGGAGCCTCCTCTATATTATTTTCTCTTCAATTCTTGTTGTTTATTCTCTAATTGCTTTCATCTGATAATGTTGGTTATGCTTTTCCTTGTGCTTTTAGCTCATTGTTGGAATCGGTATGGTGAGTTTTCCTGTTCTCTGGCCAAATACTGGAGTAGTGGATTTGTGACTCTACAAACTGCAATTGATGCTTCTATTATACAGGTAAGAAAAGTTCTAATAATTAATGTAAACTAATTCCATAGGCATCAAAATTTTGATGAAAGATAATATATATATATTCAAGTTTTCATATGTTTATATAATGAAGCAGGTATACAAATGCTGCAGCTGGATTTAGGCAAAGGAATGCATTGTTATTAACTTTGAATGTTCAAGTAGCTTCAGAATAACAGGAAATTGCAAAAACAATGTACACGAAGGTTCACGTGCCCTTCACCCAATTTCTCCTAAGAGTAATATCTTGCGTAACCACAGAACAATATTAAAATCAGGAAATTGATGTTGGTATAATCTCCATAGTTTATTCAGATTTAATCAGTTTCTAATTTTTAAATAATGATTTTATTTGTTTAAATCTTACTTCAGATCACAACAAATCACTCTGTGATGGAGGAATTGATGTCAGTTACTGGTATAAATATGAAGACTTTACCTTTTATTTATAAAAACATTCTTCAAAAGGAACTCTTTATTTTCTACTGCCTGCTTAACTTTCTTCCATTTATATATTTTATAACACTTAATGCCACAAAAGAGAGAAAAAAGTGCCAGGATATGATGAAAATGATGGGTCTGCAAAAGTCAGCCTTCTGGTGAGTGAGTGATTCAAGCAGTACAAACGAATAATCGAAACTAGGAAGCAGTTAAAAAAAGTGTTATTATTTCAAAAAAATTATGGGTTAAGTTGGATACATTGGCTACTTTTTCCTTTGTTCTGATTTTTTGATTTAGTCCTTTTAAAATTTTGCTATGAAAAATGGGGATTACAATTTGCTGAGCACTTTTTCCATGCCATGAGTATATTAAGCTAATGCTGTGACAGAGATTATTCTATTAAGATCAAAGAGAATAAAAGAATTGTCTAATGTCAGATGGATGATGTTTATGGACCAGAGCTGGGACTCCAACCCAGCTGCCTTGATTGAAATTCTCCTGCTAGGTCTTCCCACAGTTATCATTTGATTTCTCCACACTCCCTCATATTGAAAAAAATGTATGATCCTATAATAGCTAGCTTGTGTGCAGAGGTATATATTTTTTTGCAGCACTTAAATGCCATATGTTGGAATTGAGATAGCATATAAATTGTGCCCAGCACATATAGCACTTAGGATGGCATATAAGAAGGACTTAATAAAAACATTTACTTCATATATTGATATATTTGTATCTTGCCTCATTCACAAATGATTTAAATTATTTTAATATTTTTTATCGTTTTATTTTTTAAAAAATATTTTATTTATTTGAGAGAGAGCACGTGCACACACCAGCAGCAGAGAGGGGCGGAGGGAGAGGGAGAAACAGGATCCCGGCTGAGCAGGTCACACATGGGACTTGATCCCAGGACCCCGGGATCATGACCTGAGCCAAAGTCAGATGCTTAACTGACTGAGCCACCCAGATGTCTCTAATGATTTTTAAATATATGTATATATATTTTAAAATGTATTTTTATGTATGTCTCTATGTGTGTGTATTTGTATTATAATAAAAATAAATAATTGAGGAATAGAAACAAGGCCTAACAAAATGAAGAGTAGGTAAGACTAGCAGATAAAAATGCAAATCATAAAAACTCTAAGCTTCCAACAGGCCAAAGCAGAGAATTCTGCAATGCAATCAGATGCAAAATCCACATTGCCCAGGAAACGGAAAAATAATCTGTTCATTTTAAAAGAAGTCTAACATTTTTCAATATTGAATCCTGGAAGATATTTCTTATTATAGTCCCCATATCAAGAAAATTACTCTTTATGAATGTAAGACTACCTGGAATGGATAAGGAGCTGTTTTTTGAACAATCTTTTGCAAGCTACATGTTCTCTGAAATAAAACTATGGTCTAGGAAATTTTATATTTCCTATAAAGTGTATTTGATTAAAAGAGGGAGTTTTGATTCTAAGATACCTTAATTGTGAATAGAAAAAGAGGGAACTGTTTCTGAAACCAAAAAGGAAGGAGAGGAATGGTTTGAATGGAATTTTGGCAAATGCAAAGGAATGAATGGAGTTTGTTAGGAGGGAAGGGGAGGAATCTGTGTAAAAGGACCATTTTTCAGTCTAGGGACCCTCTTGTGGGGCAGCATCCCTGTAGTCACCTGAGAATAGGTAGGCACAACTCAACTCTAGATTAAAATCAGAAAGGTATTGGATGTTTAGATGTGAGTTCATTCTCAGGATAAATGCTTCCTAGTATGCATGTAAACTAGATTTAGCAAAATGGATTTATAGGTCCTTAAAACTAAGAAGGAAAAAATCTGAAATGTCTTTATTAAGTACAGAGTGTTTATTGGAAATAAGTTTTATGACAACCTTTTAAAAAATAATGTAATAAATTTGAAATACATCAACATTTATTATTTCAGTGTGATACCTGAATTGCTTTGGTTTTATCATGAAGGTTTTCATAGCTTTAGTAACATCTCCCTCCACCCCAACTCCCTGCAATGAGCTCCCTTTTCTAGGTAATGTTTTAAATTCCTTAATTTGTAATTCTCCTATAGATTTTCAATTCCTACCTATAGTAGTTCCCTTCTGTACTCAGGAAGCGGATTCTGCAGAATGCCATATGCTTTCCAAAAATGCTGATGTTTCTAATAAAGGCTGAATCATTATAATGACATGACCTTTAAAAAAAAGGTCGAATAAGCAGTAATTAAACCTATTGTAGTGGGACATATTGATGCAAGTTCCTGCTTTCATTTTATTTTTTAAATTTTTTTTCAAGTTCCTGGTTTTAATACTCTCGCTATTTTTTTTCCAGTTGTTTAATTCTTATTCAGTTGACCGATTTTATGTACAGGAAAGAGCTCCGGACTGAGAAAGGACTGTGACAAATCTTAACTTTGTTACTGATTTACGTTGTTGACCTTGAATAGGTCCATTAAGTGGTAATAGGAACTACAGTTTACTTATCTGGAAAATGCGAAACGGGCTCAAACACCCTGTGGGCTAGTTAGATGGAAGATAGAATACTATTTCTTAATAACTACCTCATAAAAATGTGAATACCAGCACATCTAAAGCAAAGCAGCATGAACACTTAAGAATGTACCATAGGGGTGCCTGGGTGGCTCATTTGGCTAAGCATCGGCCTTCAGCTCAAGTCATGACCCAGGATCCCAGGATTGAGTTCCCTCTGCCCCTCCCCCTGCTCATGCTCTCTCTCTCTCAAATAAATAAATTAAATATTTTAAAAAAGAGTATACTGTAATTTATATCAGTTGAAAAAAGAAATCATAATAGGAAAAGCAATAATAGGATGGGCTTTGTGGAGTTATGAAATTTCAGTTTTCTACTGCTAGGGAGAGTGGAGGTCATGCCAGCTGGGATTCTCAAAAATGGTCAAATTATCATCTGCCCCTAGTGCTTCCATGGTTGCTTGATTGATCAGCAGATGTTAAATTTCCTTCCGCTTCTACAGTTAGAACATTTTGGTAATATGTAATCACACTTAAGATACAAAAATGACAAGTACAAGAGTGTTCTTGTTTTTTCTTTTCTTTTTAAAATTAGTTTCAGAGGTAGAATTTAGTGATTCATCAGTTGCATAGAACACCCAGTGCTCATTACATCACGTGCCCTCCTCAATATCCATCACTCAATTATCCCTTCTCCTCTCCCACCTCCCCTCCAGCAACCCTCAGTTTGTTTTTTAGACTTCAGCATCTCTAATGGTTTGCCACCCTCTCAATTTTTATCTTACTCTATTTTTTTCTTCCCAAGTACAAGAGCGTTCTTGGTAACAATGCATCAGAAATAAAAATCGGAAACAACTTAAATGTCCATGGACAGGAGAACATTGGAATATATTCAGACAATGAAATATTACACAGCAGTGTATAATATTGTATATGTTGATTGATAAAAGGCAAGCAGCAGAAGAATACATGCAAGATCATGCTATTTATGCAGTGTTCATACTATTTATAAAATATGTGAACACAGAACTTATGCCTAGCCAGTAGGCAGCAGCCCAGCCATGCCTAAGTAATATTAGTAATATTTTATCTATTAATCTAGGTGGCAAGTAGATGGTAAATGTTGTACTATTCTTTAGATATTTTTGTACATTTTAAATATTTCATAATGGAATTAAAATAATTAAAATAATTTTTTGTCTTTATGTAGGATCTCCTGCGGTTTAATCTATGCTGGTTTCATCTTCATTGTTTCCATAATGATGACAGTTATCATAACAGTTACCCAAATTATAGTCATGACAGGCTTCATGGTCATATTTACACTCATTTTCTTATATGGTTTATCTTTGGTAAGTTCATACATAATATTACCATATTCTCTGCTTTAGATCTTAGCTGTCTGTAGCAAAAATGAATTTCTCTGGAGGTCACTACAGTTATTTCTTTCATGTCCATTTTGTATGTGTGTGCATATGTGTGTGTTTGGTTGAGAAATCTCCATCAATGTGAGAAGATTATGTAATATAAATAAAATCGAACCTCTCTTTTGCATAAAATTCTGAGTTAATGAAATGATGCCCCCAAAAGAAAAAAATGATTCTAAAATTATTTTGACTTTAAGACTTTTCTAGATGATTTTAGAGGCTGCCCTTGAGGAGCGGACCCATCTCTTTTCACCAAAGATTCTCTGTAACAATGGTGGCTTTCACAGTATCTTTCTCTGACACATGACCTTGCCCTCACTTCCTGTGTCAAACTTCTTGCTTCGTAAAACAAGACCCTCTAAATTCTGCAGAGGGTGCATAGATGCTCTTTGTAATACATTAATGTAGGTTCTTTTTAAAAAAGATTTTATTTATTTATTCATGAGAGACACACAGAGAGAGGCAGAGACACAGGCAGAGGGAGCAGCAGGCTCCATGCAGGGAGCCGGATGTGGGACTCGATCCTAGGACCCTGAGCCTAAGACAGATGCTCAATCTCTGAGCCACCCAGGTGTTCCATTAATGTAGGTTCCTTCAGTGTTTCCAAGTCTGCATTTCTGTCCTTTTCTTAGCTCTCATACAACTTGTCCCCACCTTTTCTTCGTCAACTAAAGCCCAACAGTTGAGGAGGGCAAAAAAGAATCCTCTTTACAAAGAGGTTGAAGGAAAGGCTGAGCATTAATATTTTCATCACTGTCTCACTGATATATATTTATATTATGATCTAAAGATCCATATTTTATTGTGCTACCAATGATGCTCAGGGAACTAAATCTGTTTAATGGCTAGATGTCTTCTCTCTCTTTCAGATAGCTTTAACATTCCTGATGAGCGTGTTGTTAAAGAAGACTGTCCTCACCAATTTGGTGATGCTTTTCCTCAATGTGTTTTGTGGGACTATAGGATTCGGTGTGTATTATAGACAACTTCCTTCCTCTTTGGAGTGGATTTTGAGTATTTGCAGCCCCTTTGCCTTCACTGCTGGGATGAATAAGGTAAGAACATAGTTAATTGCTTTTTATTGAACTTTCAAAAGAATTTGATATTTCGTGACTTCATAATCACTCTTTCAATTTAAGAGCATTTATTCTAAACGATTTTACCCTAAAGCTAGATTTGAGAATGTTATTATTACTTTGTAGAAAAATCATCATCACACAAGGAAACTTAAATAAGAACATCTTGACTACAACAGATTTCATGTCTCAGATGTGTTTTCATTTTGAAGCCTTTTCTTCTTGTTTCTCACGCTTTATATAATGAAGAGATTCTCTAGTTTACTAAAAAGCATTGTATAAACCTCTGCTTGAAACCTCAAGTCTGAAAAGTTTTCAAGACTATAAAGAGTTCAGCAAATAACAACAAAGTATATCAAAATACTCATGGACTAGATCAAGAAATAGAAAGATGCCACAATTCCAGAGCTCCTCCAAACACTCCTTCCTCCTAAAGGTGAAAGTGCTGTGATCATCATTTCCTGCCTTTTCATTTATCACCAATGTGTGTTCCTAAGTATAATTTTTTAGTGTTGCCTGTTTGAAACTTTATATAAGTGATAGTCTACACATTTTTTTGAAATTCTGGTTTTCTTCCCACTCAACATTATATTTTTAGATCCCATCCAGTTTCCGTGTAGCGCTAGTAGTATTCTATTGTGTGACTATACAATTGATTCTCTTGTTAGTGAACAAAAATATATTCCAGTTTTTGACTTGTATTAACTCTGCAAAAAAAAATTCTTCTACATATTTCCTAGTGAATATGGGCATTCAGTTGTGTTTGGCATATATGTAGGAGTTGAATAGTAGGACTTAAATATGGATATCTTAATCTTCATAGCTATGCCAAATATTTTTCCAAAGTGGTTACATCAATTTACTTTTGCACCAAGAGTTTCCGAGTTACATTTGCTCCAAATCTTCACCGGCATTTGACAACAGTCAGTCGTCCAAATTTTAGCTATTCTGGTGAATCTTCAATATTAATCCTTATTGTATTAATTTGCATTGTCTTGATTCTTTTTTTAATGAGTTTCATTCTTTTTCATATGCTCACTGACGTTTTGGTTTCTCCCTTTAATAAAGCGCCTATCCAGTTCTTTTGCCCATGTTTTAACCGACTTTTTAGCTTTTCCTTATCACTTTGTAGGAATTTCTTATATAAGCCAGATATGAGACATTTTTCAGTTATTTGTTGCTTTTTCAGTTATTTGATCTTTTTACTCTTTTAATGGTGCTTTTAATGAGCAAGTTTCTTAATTTTGATAAAGTCCAGTTTGTCAAGTTTCCTTTACTGTAGAGTTCTTTTTTTATCTTTAAGAAATCATTGCATTTCCCAAGATTATAAAGAGATGCTCCCATGGCTTTTTTCTGGAAGTTCAATTGATTCTGCTTGTACAGATATAAAATCCATTTCAGAATAACTTTTGTGTATCTATAGGTAGATGCAATATTAGTTTTTCTACATGAATATCCAATTTCTTTTACTTCATTTATTGAAAAGATTATCCTTTCCTTGAACAGATTGCAGTATCTCCTTTGTCATGGCTTTACCAATTCTGTATTGACCCATCTGTCTATCCTTCTACTGTTGCCACATTGTCTTAATTGTTTTTGCTCATATATCCTGATATCTGGTAGTAATTTTGTCACTAGATTTTCTTTTCCAAGAGATTCTTTTCTATTCTAGTTTCTTTGAATGATGGAAATTTTAGAATTAACTTATCAAGGTACACACACACACGTATGCACAAAGCTGTTGACATTTTGATATGGTTGATTTTTTCAATCAATTTGAGCGAAATTGACACTTTAAAAAATATTTATTTATTCATTTGAGAGACAGAGAGAGCGTGCAAAGGAAAGGGCAGGGGGAAAGAGAGAATCACAAGCAGACTCCCTGCTGAGTGTGGAGTCCAATGCGGGGCTACATCTCACAATCCTGAGATAATGAATGACCTGAGCTGAAATCAAGAGCTAGACTCTTAGCTAACTGAGCTACCCAGTTGCCCTGACACTTGTCTTTTTAAGATTTTATTTATTTATTTATTTATTTATTTATTTATTTATTTATGAGACAGAGAGAGACAGAGAGAGCATGAACAGAGGGAGGGATGGATGGAGAGGGAGAAGCAGAGAGAGCCTGATGTGAGGCTTGATACCAGGACCCTGGGATCATGGCCTAAGCCTAAGATAGATGCTTAACCTATTGAGCCACTGAGGTGCACCGCCCACCCCCTGACACTTTTTTTGGATCATGAACATAATATATCGTCACATTCATTTTCCCTTAGTAATTGTTTTAATTTTAAGTACTGAGCCTTGTACATTTTTTATTTATTCCAAAGTTTTTGATACTTTTGATGCCATTATTAATAGCATTGGTGTTTAAATTCTAATTTTTAAATGTTTGTTATAATGTCCTTATAGGAAATGCAACTGATTTCTGTAAATTGGCACTGTATCCAGTATTCTTGCTATATTAAAACTAGTATTTTTCTGAGTTTTATCTTGGAATTTTCTTATGTATAATTATGATGTCTACAAATAATAATGGTTTATTTTTTTGCTTTTGCAGTCCTTATGCCAGTTACCTATTACTCTTGCTTTACTGGGGAGACTGGAACCTTTAGTACAATGTTGAATAGAAATGCAAGCAAAGGCATAATAAGTATGATTTTTGGTGCTGGTCTTTGTACAGTCTATTTTACCGAGTTAAGGAAGATCACTTATTATCTTAGTTTGGGAAGAGACTTTCTTTATTATAAGTGGATATTAAATTGTATCAAATGCGTTTTGTGCATCTATTTGATTAACCACATTAGTGTCTTTTTCAATCTGTTTTTTGGTTGAATTACATAGATTGATCTTCAAATGTCCACTCAGAATTGCAACCCAGATCTTCAAATGTTAAGCCAGACTTGAGAATAAACTCAACTTTGTCATGAAATGTTAAGATTTTGACAGAAATAGAGTTGTAAATTGCCTAGTGTGAGGAACTGGGCTTGGGAGCTGGGCTTCTTGTGTTCTGAGTTCAGCTGGGCCACTCTTTACTATATGATTTTAACTTTGGTTGGTTAAGGTACTCGATTCCTCTGTGCTTCACTTTGACCATATGTAAAATGCACGTAAAAATAATAAAGCCTGCCCCATAGGGTTATGAGGTGGATTAAGTGAGGTATTATAAAAAGCCTGAGAACACCTAGAACATAACACCTATTTTTGCATGACAAAATTATACACATATCTTTATTGCCATAATAACTAGAGCAAGAAGTTCTCTTATCATTATCCTACTGTGATGCTTCAAATGATTCTTCATATTCTTCCTAAAATGTGTATTTTTTGCTGCATAGAGTAGATATTTTGTAATATGGTAGTGACTTTATGAAAACAAGAAAATTATTTATCACTTAAATTCCTATTCTTAGAACATTATATTTTTTAAAAGATTTTATTTATTTATGGGATGCCTGGGTGGCTCAGCGGTTGGGCATCTGCCTTTGGCCCAGGGCCTGATCCCAGGATCCGGAATCGCATCGGACTCCTTTGCATGGAGCCTGCTTCCCCCTCTGCCTGTATCTTCTGCCTCTCTGTCTCTGTGTGTCTCATGCATAAATAAATAAATAAATTTAAAAAAAATTAAAAAATAAAATATTTTATTTATTTATGCATGAGCGACACAGAGAGACACATAGGCAGAGGGAGAAGCAGGTTCCCTGTAGGGAGCCCGATGTGGGACTCGATCCTGGGATGATCCTGGGACTTGATCTGGGGACTCTGGGATCACACCCTGAGCCAAAGGCAGATGCTCAACCACTGAGCCACCCAGGCGTCCCAAAACATTGTGTTTTTTAAATCTGTTTTTCCTTCCAATAACCCTTGGATGCTGTCAAATAGAAAAAGTTACACCAATAACTTCATTATAAGGGTTTCTTAAAAAAACCTATTTAATAAAATGATAATTCTTACTGCTATACTGAATTACTGAATTATTTTTATGTATTTAACTTAAATATTTATTATTATTATTTCTGTCTGAATCTTAGATTATCTACTTCGATAATGCTATGAGTGGTGTCATTTTACCTTACTCTTCAGGAGATTCATATGTAATGATTGGAACTTTTTTCATATTGGCTTTTGATGCACTTTTCTACTTGGCATTGGCATTATACTTTGAAAAAGTCTTACCCTGTAAGTAAAAGTGACTTTTCTCTGACTTCTGCATGTATTGATTACATTGTACATTTTTACTTAAATGTATATTAAGAAATAAAGAATAACAAATATTTCATTCATAAGCTGAATGAGTTCGTTATTTCTACTTCATAGTTTTAATGATTTAAAGGAATTTATATGTATAAACAATTATTCTTCTGATTTTAATAATACATGTTACAAATACACAGTAATTAAATATTACTTTTCTAAAGAATCCCTGAAAATGTTTTCAAAGAATGATGTTTAGGATTTGTTTCAGAACAAACTGAAACAAATTAATTCTCTTTTTAAAAGATTTTATTTATTTATTCATGAGAGACACAGAGAGGCAGCAACACAGGCAGAGGGAGAAGCAGGCTCCCTGCAGGGAGCCTGATGCGGGACTCAATCCTCGGACCCTGGGATCACACCCTGAGCCGAAGGCAGACGCTCAACCACTGAGCCATGCAGGTGCCCCTGAAATTAATTAGTTCTTAACATGGTTTTGTCTAGTGTGGATCCATCATCCAGTTGAAGTGCTTCTTAATAAATAGTTCTTAAGGCACCTGGGTGGCTCAGTCAGTTAAGGGCCCGATTCTTGGTTTCAGCTCAGGTCATGATCTCATAGGTCATGGGATTGAACCCTGTCTCTGGCTCCCTGTTCAGTGGTGAGTCTATTTGAAATTCTCTCCCTCTGCCCCTCCCTCCACGAGTACTCTCTCTTTCTCTCAAATAAGTAAACAAATCTTTAAAAAAATAAATAGTTCTGACAAGAACGTGGGGGAAAATGTAAACTAGACATCTAGAAAGGGCCTCAGGTGTACTCTCCTATTCACCCTTCCTTCTGAGAGGACCATTTCAGAAGGGGAGATGTTCATTCTTTAAGGAAATAACAAAATAGAAATTTTGTTAAAATAGAAAATAGAAATAGCATTTTTCTGAAACGTTTTTGTACATTGTTCATATTTATAGAACTATATTACTCAGTTAAATTTTCTCTCTTACAAACAACCCAAAATTTCCCAAGTCCAGCATTTCTTCACACATGCTAGAATCAGAACACTTTTTTCCTTGCACCATCTTATTTACCTTATTTTTTATGTTCTTTCCACTTTGTATTTAAAACTGTCTTGTATGTTTCTATGCAACTATTTTATATATTCCTATCTTTCTGTCACTTCTAGTTTAATATCTGAAAGCTCTTCATAACAAATCCTATTCATTGTTTTAAATTGGAAAATGATACTATATCTATCCTGAACAAATACAATTTCTTCTTGTACTTTATATTCATGTACCATACGGATTTCAGTATTATGTCCAATCCTGTTGTTGTGATCAAGTGATTTATTTTTTCTTTTGAGAGAGAGAATACAGTGAGTGTGGGGAGGGGCAGAGGAAGAGAGACTCTTAAGCAGGCTTCATGCTCAGCATGGAGCCTGACACAGGGCTGGATCTCACCACCCTGAGATCATGAGCTGAGCCAAAATCAAAAGTTGGTCACTTAACCCAGTAAGTCACCCAGGTGCCCCGGTGATCAAGTGATTTCTTAAGTTCACGGACATGTTTACAGTTGTTTTTATGCGCTGTATTAAGGCTTTTCCCCCAAATATTTGGTTCTGTTCATCCTAAATGCCTTTTAGATCACATTTTTTCAAACCTTTGTTGTATATATACTTTCTTGAAAGTACTATTATACTGTTTAACTTTTGTGACAGTATATTATTTCATTTGAATTTTCACTGTTTCCGTCATGAAAAGTTTTCAATTAATAGGAAGTTAGGAAGAAAAGAATTTCTCTATGATGCTTAAAAGTCTAAGACACTCTGCACTATTTTTAAAATAAGGCTTCTTTACTCATTGTTTTAATGTTGCTAATCCAATATTTTATGGTCTCTTGGTTAATTAGATGGAAATGAGCACCGTTCTTCTCCATTATTTTTCCTGAAATTACCTTGTTTCCAACATCAGAGGACTAATAATAAGGTCATTGAGAAAGAAATAGATACCGAACACCCCTCTGATGATTATTTCGAACCAGTAGCTCCAGAATTCCAAGGAAAAGAAGTCATCAGGTAATCACATTTGTCCCAATATACAGGTGCAAGGCAAATGAATTATTTGACCAACAGCAACAGGGTGAGCCTGAGCAAAATGCTGAGGAAAATATTTGTCTTTGTGAATGTACTTTGAACTTTTCATGTGACAACCAATCTCTACTGATTGCTCCTTGAAGGGAAAATTCTCTTTGCTTCGGCTCCATATAATGTTACCATATCACCCGCCATGTTGTTTCACTCCTTATTTCTGTATTGATTCCCTTTTTCCCAGGTGCTCTCCTCTTTATATACCAATGAGCACTTTGTCTTTCTCTAGCCACTTGTTAGCTATACATACAGAGTTTTTTTTTTTAAGATTTCATTTTATTTATTCATGAGAGACACAGAGAGGGGCAGAGACACAGGCAGAGGGAGAAGCAGGCTTCCTGCGGGGAGCCCGATGTGGGACTTGATCCCAGGATCTTGGGATCATACCCTGAGCTGAAGCCAGATGCTCAGCCACTGAGCCACCCATGCATCCCAAAGCATGCAGAGTTCTGACCATAATCAAGGTCTTATCTGTGTAAACATGCACATTTTTAAATTCACAACTGGCTCTCTCTCACCTAATACCCTTCCTCCCAATTTTTCCTTCTTGTCTTGTGGGGGCAGCATTTGTATGCACAATTGTTCATTCTTATCATTTTAGCTCATTCATGCAACATTCCCTGAACATAGGCAGGATGTCTGCCCCAAGCAAATGCTATTTTCATCTCTGAAATTTAAAAACAAATGGTTGCTCCTAATTGGAAATTTCTTTATTAAAATAAAATATTAAACCCCATTTCAGTGTGCGTCCCACTGTGCAGAGAAAGGCAGAGATATAATACCCTGTCAGATTCAGCACCTTTTAAGCCTATTTTATATTTCCTGACTCTTTGGTTAACCCCACCCACTGCCAGCATCCTGGTTGGATGAATGTCCTTACCTTCATTTTGTTTTATGCTCAGAGAAAAGGGTGGCTAATTTCTGTCTCCTTTTGAATTTGAAGATGCACTGTACATGATCTTACATAGTCATGACATCTCTAATCTGTTGGAGCCTAACTTCCTACCTCGTCCTGCATTAATTTCCTTTGGGATTCTAATGTGCATTCAGGTTTGGTAATCACTCATTTAGAGGTGTGTGTGTGTGTGTGAGAGAGAGAGAGAGAGAGAGAGAGAGAGAGAGAATGAGATGAAACCTTTATATGTGGGAGACTAACATTCAGGGAAAAGAATAGGGTCAACACTAGGTTGATGTTGAAATCATGATAATGAATGAGATAACCTCTCAAGAGAGTCTAGAGTGAGAAAACCAGCATGGACATGGAGAACCCTGTGGAACATCAAGATGATGTGCTTGGCAAAAGAAAAGGAACTGACAAGGAAACAGAGAAGGGGCATTTAGAAAAATAGAAGGAAAACCAGTACGTTGAATGTTACCTTGAATATGGACACTTTCAACAAGAAAGCATCACCAATGGTGACCCATAATCCCGTAAGTAAGGATAGAAAAGTCTGTTGCATTTGGTGATTAGGAGGCCGCTAGTGATTTCAGGATGAAGAGGTTCACTATAGCGATGGGTTCAGAAACCAGAGTGATTGAGGAGGAAGTGAGAAGGCAGGTGTGGCAAGTTTGCACTCTGATTGTATCCAAAACAGAGTTACAGTCCAAAGAGAAGCTATCAGAGTGAAAACTATAGAAAGCACAGGCGACAGAGGGTATGATTAATGAGCAAGTTTGGAGGGGATGGGAGAGGATGGGAGGTGATACTTAAATAGTACAGATAAATGAGTTGATCTTGTATAGAATAGAAAACGCCAAGTAGTCTAAGACGAGAGGAAGAATGTGAGAACAATTCCAAACTGTTCTGCTTTTCTAAGCAAAACACTAATCGTTTAATTGTAACCTTCCAAAAAGGCTCTTGTACTTTCTCTTTCAGGGGAAATGATTACTCAAAAAGAAGTCTTTGTCTTTCTAGTACACTGATTACACCATCCCTTATTTCACATAAAGAGGTTGATGCATCTATTTCAACCATGGTTGTTCCTGATCCCTACTACTTTCACTTCTGTATTGGTTGAGTAAACACAACTTCTGTCATTTCAGAATCAGAAATGTTAAGAAAGAATATACGGGAAAGACTGGGAAAATGAAAGCATTGAAAGGTAAAGGCGAACATTTCATTGTTTCATCGACTTCTTTTTACAAAAAATGAGGAAATCTTAATGTGAAACCTGTGTAAATACAGACAAACAAAACATAAAAAAGAAAACAATACAAACAATCTAACTCTACCACTTGGAGATTAACCATGATTAAGAGCTGGCTATAAAGTCCTTCTAGGTGTTTCACGGATCTATCAATTTACAAGAATGGGGTCATGTAATGAAAAGTGTGGTTTCACTTTTTTAAATTTATGTTATTTTACTTTTAAGATTTTATTTATTTACTTGAGAGAGTGTGAGCGAGAGAGACCACGAGCTACAGTGAGGGGCAGAGGGACAAGTAGACCCCCCGCGGAACGGGGAGGCTGATGCAGGATTCAATCTCAGGACCCCAGGGTCATGACCAGAGCTGAAGGTAGACGCCTAACTGACTGAGCCACCTAGGCACCCCTTCACTTTGATTTTAAAGATAAGTTTGCTAAAAACAATGTTGTATTTTATTTGCGCTATGAGGAAGGAACATCTAGACTTAAAATTGATAATTTTTTAAGGAACAGGGAATGTACATAGTTTCTATGTACTGGTGAGATTGACTAAAACAAGATGAGTAACACCACTGACCATGAATTAAATTTCACAAGTCACTATCTGCAGAGCAAACACAGTTATAATTTTGAAGGAACCAATGTATCTGATACTAAATTCTAACAAATACAGTTTTCTATAATAAACATTTAAGTAAGCATCCAAGTTAGTGGCAACATTTCATAGAGGACAGCTTGCTTTTATTCATAATGATTTTTAGGAAGAATGTAATTGATTTTCACAAGAGATGGAACCCTTAAAAGTCATGAGAGAAGAGCCATAGACCTTCCCTAAGGTTGAGAGTTCTCAGTCCGATGTGTGTGTGTGTTTCTCGCAGATCGTGTGCCTTAACTCGATCTTATTTATTGCTCTGAGGTCATTTCTCACTTTGAGAATTTCCTGTACCCGTGCCAGCAAATTTATTCTCACCCCAGGTTTGTCCCATCCAAGGCCATCTAGATTTGTGGTTTCTTTCTTTAATTTTAGCCAGGGACATACTGCAGTATTTTTAAAATTTGTCATTTCAACTTCCAGAGCACGTTATGAACTACTTTTGTAATTATCAGTAACCATGTGCTCCTTTTGTACTCATCAATAACCATGAACTCCTTTTTTACATCTAAACATCTCAAAAAATTTAAAAATTAAGAGTGATGAATATCAATACATAGAAAACTATATGAAATCACCAATTACAGCTGCTCTTTGGGAAGTAAGGGGGGGAGCTTCTCCCATGCAGCTAGTTTCTGTAGCAACTTCAGAAAGCCTTCGGGGACACGCTTTGAAGTCCTTACCTACAGCCTATCCCTCAGTGACTAAATAGGATTCTGTTGTATGGATACCTTGATTTACTTAAACTTGTGTACAAAAATCTGGCTTGTATCCAATTTTTTTCATTATCATAGAAAAAACACTATAATGAGCATTTCCTTTCAATCCTTGTAAATATCATTATTTCCTGAATAGAAATTTCTAAAAGCAGATTACTCAAAGGGACTGTGTTTTTCAGTTTCTTATTCATATTTCAAGTTATTTCCCTCCAAGCTTATAAGAATTTATACGCTTGTGGGAATAAGCAATAATTAAAAATAACCGTAATAATAGCAACAAACAGTTGAAGTTTCTTGAGTACTTAGTGTGTGCTGGCAACTATGATAAGTGATTTACATACTTTTATTTCATTTAATCCTGTGAGATACATAATATGTCTCCCACTTTGCAGATGAAGAAACTGAGGCTTATGTTTATTTATTTTTTCTGGTTAATATGGATCAATTCCAACATAGATATTACCAGTTTTCTCTTACCCTAGAAAGCACCATTTTTTTCCCCCATTTAAAAATAGTAAATGTAAAATTTGTTGATGGAGTACCTGGATGGCTCAGTTGGTTAAGCATCTGCTTTTGGCTCAGGTCACAATCCCAGGGTCCTGAGGTGGAGCTCCGCATCAGGCTCCCTGCTCAGTGGGGAGCCTGTTTCTTCCTCCCCCACTGCTTGTTCTTTCTCTATCGCTCTCTCACATAAATAAACAAAATCTTTAAATAATAAACAAACAAGAAAATAAAAGTTGTTGATGTATTTGTTTAGTTGTCCCACTATTGTTTATTAATTAATTCATCTTTTTGATAAATTTAGAAGGTTGTCTCATTAATCTTTATTTTTTATGTTTACTTTGCTCCATCTTCTTTGGTATTCCATCAGTTAGTGTATCCTGGAGTAGTAATATTATCTTTATTATATTTACTCTACTGGTTACCTTATTACTAACATATTATTTTGATTGTTATTTTTTATTTAAATTCAATTTGCCAACATATAGTAAAACACCCAGTGCTCATCCCATCAAGTGCCCTCCTCAGTGCCTGTCACCCAGCTACCCCATCCCCCCACCCACCTCCCCTTCTGCAACCCTTGTCTGCTTCTCAGAGTTCATATTATTTTGATTATTAGAGTTCTCCAATATATTTTAATACCATGTAGTCAAAACTAATTTCTTGATATTCTTTCATTTTTCTTATTTATTTGAGTTTATTTTTCCAATTATTTTTAGGATCTTTTAGTCAAATTATAAGTGAGGATTTTCATGGATTGGATTAAAATAGGAGGAATTTTCTCTTTACATGTACTTATTATTACCAGCACATTTAATAGCTGAGTAAAGTGAACCTCATAGTGTATAGTTTATCCAAGATCATCCAGATAGAAAATGGATGAACTGGAATTCATCCCAGTTGTTAATTAATTTCAATGTTTGAAAGTAGGTCACATAATTTAATTGAAGGAACCTGATCTCTTAGATATAACATATTATAAAATTCTTAAGAATTTCATCCAACGACTTTTCATAACAGAGTTTGGTTTTCACTTGGTGGTAAAGAAAACAAACAAAGAAAATAATAAAGAATTCTTAATGATTTTTTTCTACTGACCTATAAATACAAAAGGTTTGTAATAAAAGAAAAGAAAATTAAAAAAAAAGAAAAGAAAATTTATAACAGGAGAAAAACATAAATTTTTGGTGAATGTATTTTAAAAGGTAAGTAATGCCATGAAAAATGCATAT
Organism: Canis lupus baileyi; assembly: GCF_048164855.1. NCBI lineage: Eukaryota > Metazoa > Chordata > Mammalia > Carnivora > Canidae > Canis > Canis lupus. The sequence continues at coordinate 45,039,140 of NC_132853.1, forward strand.
CATTTAACATTTGAAATTGTAAGCTAGAAAAGAATAGCTTAGGATCAAAATCTGTGTATGTGTATATTTACATGTTCTTATATGCACATGCACATACACTGGAATTAAGTGTATTATAATGCTTAAATCTGAAAATATAGTTAATTTTATTTTCTTATGTGCTTGTATTTATTTCACAAATATTCTACAGTAAGCATGTTATATTAGAAGCCAAGAAAATTTTGGATATTATATGTTTTAAACTACTTAAATGCTTGAAAATATACAACTATAATAAATTTTTTGTTCTACTTTTAGAATCAGCTCTTTCTAATTCTTTCTTATTTATAATGTTAATATTTTATTCTAAAAACAGACTTGACTTTTGACATATATGAAGGTCAAATCACAGCAATTCTGGGTCATAGTGGAGCTGGCAAATCTTCATTGCTGAACATCCTTAATGGGTCATTTGCTCCAACAGAAGGTGAGCAAAAAGAAATATCTCAAAGACAAGATGTCTAGAGGTCATATGCTGCCTTATTTTAAGTTTAAATCTGACCGCTTAAGAGAAAATAATGTTTCTCTAACATCATTTACCACACCGTATGATTTTGAATATATTTTATATTTCCCAAATTTTTATGAAAATCATTAGCCTTATTCTATTGCTACATGATATTCCAGGGAAAATATATACCACTCTGAACATATATTTATGTTAAGATTAATTCATAGTTGCTACTAAATTGTGAACTCATTATTTTAGATATGAAAATATGCCAGCATTTTCCTAATAAGATCTCTAAGCATTAATAAAGTGTATTATCTTGCCAAAATTATTTTTAACTTCTATATTTAGGATCAGTTACTATCTATAATAAAAATCTCTCTGAAATGCAAGACTTGGAGGAAATCAGAAAGATAACTGGTATTTGTCCTCAATTCAATGTTCAATTTGACATGCTCACCGTGAAGGAAAACCTCAGGCTGTTTGCTAAAATAAAAGGAATTCAGCCGCACGAAGTGGAACAAGAGGTAAATGGGCATGCTTAGATTAACGAGTTAAATTTGCTGGCTTAAATCATGACCACAGAATTCACCTCAGCAATTTACCTGCCCTGTGCTAAATAAAATTTAGGCAGTAGGTCTTATAAAAAAGAACTCGGATCTCCTGCTATAATGGACAGTAAGAATTATATAGTATGGATTGTCTTGGATTTTAAGCTTTGTGTATTTTCTTGCATAGGTACAAAGAATTTTATTAGAATTGAATATACAAAACATTCAGGATAATCTTGCTACACATTTAACTGAAGGACAGAAAAGAAAGCTGACCTTTGGGATTGCCATTTTGGGAGATCCTCAAGTAAGTGAGATTCTGCATGTGGTGGAATGCAGATAGAATATTAGTAAAAAGTCAAGCTCTTCTTTTACCACTAAAAGTAGTAGAGATTTCATTGTAACGCATCAGGAGAGAATCTGCTGTTAAACTATTAATATAAGCATACTGGACATAAATGATTGGATAGTTGTTATTATTTGGTTTTTATTCTTATCCATGCAATCATGTGGAAAGAGTTAATGTGAGAGAGATATATTTTATTTTATATATTATCATCCTTGGCAGATTTTGCTATTAGATGAACCAACTGCTGGCTTGGATCCCTTTTCAAGGCATCGAGTATGGAACTTCCTCAAGGAACACAAAGCAGGCCATGTAATCCTCTTGAGTACCAATCTCATGGATGAGGCTGACATCCTGGCTGGTAATTGTTGGTTTTATCTCAGTTTTGTAATGAAGAATTTGGGGAATGTTTATTTCTGGGGCAAGCACTGAGCTCCCATGACTTTGGTGTGTGTTCCATTCCATAGCAGTCCCAGGAATGGCAAAGTCTAACAACCCTATAGAATTCTTCACTGACTATAAGTTTGCTAGACTGTGACCACTAATAACAAAATTGTAATTTTGTAAGCTTTCAATTAATTTAAACATTGAAATCATTATATATCTGGTTGAAAAATATTCACTTATTCTTTAGCATCCAGAGTGGAAAATGTGCCAATTTGTTGTTGTTGTTGTTGTTGTTGTTGTTTTTAAAGAATTATTGGAGGGCACAGAAATAGACTGGAATTCATAAGCTCACTTTAAATTCATCAATTTTGATGTGTATTTCAACTTTTTAAATGTACATTAGATACATTTATTTCCTGTAGAGCACTTCGCCTTTGGAAGTCTGAGCTTTGTCCCTTCCCCCAAATTTTTGAGAGAGGGAAGAAATGACACCTATCATCCTTTCTCTCTTGCTTCTTTTTAATCAGATAGGAAAGTGATCATGTCCAATGGGAGACTGAAGTGTGCAGGGTCTTCTGTTTTTTTGAAGAGAAAATGGGGTCTTGGATATTACTTAAGGTAAAGACTTTGGGGATAGATTGGAGATATGCATATATATGTTTTCAAAACTGGTATATCAAAAAGGCAGATAATTATGGGAGACAGTTGGCCTTATGCTCCATTTCCACCAAACTATTAACTACTGTTTCCCAAATGTTTTTCCTGCCTCTTTGTATCTTTATTAATGCTAATGACAAGCAGAATTTCAAAGGTATAAGCCCAGTCTCACAGATCCCAGCAGGGCTACTTCATGGACCACTTTCAGGTAGCTGCTCTGTACATCCCAAACTTCTCTCTTCTACCCATCCTCCATTTCCCTCAGCTGATCCATACAATCCTGTAACATATTTTCATTCTTTCATTGGGCGCACAAAATCAAATGATTTCAGAAGCTAGTATCAAAAGTGGGAGAGAGTTAAGAGTACTGTATCTAACAAGAAAGGGTGTCCAGGTAAAAAGAATTTTTAAAAACCCAAACCAAAAATCCTATGGCCAAACAAAACATGCATTTAGACCAAACTTCCTTATTAGTCACTAATCCTGGTATCTACACAATCTGGTGAAATTATTTTCCCTAAAAAATTTCTTCTGCCTAGTGTCTTGCCTTGCTCAGTTGATCTTCCTACTTGAAGTATGGTTTCAGTTACAACACACATTTGTTTGTATATCTGTAGTTGTTCTGAATTTATACATCTCTATATAGATCACAAGATTTTTTTTAAACCGATGGCATTATTATTATTACTTCTGGTTTTTCTATTTACTCATTTTGTTTGTTCCCTAAAGCCAAGTAAAGTAGTACTCAAAGGCTAGCTATTCAGTAAAAGCTCTCCTTTTGTTATAGCAGTAGAGAAAATACAAATCAATGATCTTTTTTTTTAAATATCAGTTTGTACAGAAATGAAGTATGTGATCCAGAAAAAATAACATCCTTTGTTAATCATCACATCCCTGATGCTAAATTAAAAACAGAAAACAAAGAAAAACTTGTATATATTTTGCCCATGGAAAGGACAAATAAATTTCCAGGTAACTTAAATATGATTACGATAGAATGAAATTTGGGGACAAGTGTTCACCTAATTATTACAGTTTTCATTATTTAATGGATTTGGATTTTGTCTTAGGTTGGGTTCTCTAAAAAGCAGAACTTGAAATGAAGACTTTAGTGCAAATCATTTGGTAACTGATGCTTAGAAACACCAGTAGGGAATGGGGACATGAGAGTGAGAGGTGAAGGAAGCTAGGGAAGATTGCATTATTGAGCAGATGGTTGCAATACGAAATTGAGATGTAATATCACTGGAATAAATAAATGCATAAGTGAGCAAGGGGTTCAGAGTTTGGTCATGAGAGGGGTGAGAAAGCTAGGGTATATATTTGCCACTTTCTACCCTTCACTGCTTAAAAGATGCTTTTGGGAGCATTAGTTTTCCAATCCATATGGCTTTACTCAGTATGACCTTAGCATACTTCAGAGCCCAGAAAAAAACGCCTTCAGGCAGGTGTTAATAAGCAGATTTACTGTGCATAGGTGAGTACGGACAAGATGGGGGGGCATCAAGGTGTGTACTATAGGTTCCCTTTTATATTTCAATATAATCGTGTATATATTTACTATTTAGAAATAAACATCCATAGTTTATTTATTATATAAAAGTATTCACCGTGGGTTCCCAGGCTGCTGGAAAGCAGCAGTCCCAACCTAGGATTTGTTTGACAAATAATTCTAATAATTGCTAACGCTTTGTACAATGTTTACTATGAGTCAGTCGCTGTTCCCAATAGTTTCATATATACCAACCCATTTGGTCCTACAACTGTTCTATGAAATATGTGCTATAGTCTTCTCTGTCTTACAAATGAGGAAATGCATCTCAGGTTTTTCTTTTCATTTAAAAAACTTCCTTTTTAAACATTCAGTTTATTAAAGGTTTAACTCTCTACAGGCCTGATTTAAAGAGGCTTATATGGATGAGTCAATCTTATTAAGCAAATACTCAGGAATTCAGATTTAGTCTCACCCCCAAATGAGGCAGCTCTCTGTATCATTGTTGGAGCTGCGAAGTGGTATTCTCAAGTCCATAGGCTATACTGTATTATTCTGTCCAGTGGAATACAACTAGCCTGCCTTCTTGTTGGTTGGGGAAGGAGAATAGTGAGTTATATGTTGATACCACCATGAGAACATGTCACGTCAGAGTCCCTGGTGTTGGTGTTTCAGTCCATGGCTGCCCTTTATGCAGACCCTAGACCACTGCAAGTCCAACAGCATACGTATGTCCTATAGGAAATATGGAAGGTAATAATAAATGTTTATTGGAAGGTGAGAAGATGATGTTCTTTTTTTTTCTTAAAGATTTTATTTATTTATCCATGAGAGACACACAGAGAGATGCAGAGAGAGAGGCAGAGACACAGGCAGAGGGAGAAGCAGGCTCCATGCAGGGAGCCCAACATGGGACTTGATCCCGGGTCTCCAAGATCATGTCCTAGGCAGAAGGCAGGCGCTAAACTGCTGAGCCACCCAGGCTGCCTGATGATGTTTTTCTGATTGCTCATATTTCCTCAAAGAAATATTCTGGAAGTTCATGAGCTGAGAATATTAAATAGAATACAGATGGTTTGAGGGTAGAGGGAAAGTGCTGACATACTCATTTCAGAAAGGAAGAACATTCTAATAAAATTTTGCTTTTGCTTACTGTGATATTCCAAAGACGTATATTTTCTGAACAATATTCTGGATTATCTTTTAAATAGGTGTTAATTTACTGGATTTTGTTATCACTGTGGTATGTAAAATGTATCTATTCTGGTCTGTTGCCTTAGAGCTTTTCAGTGATCTTGATAAGTGTTCTGGCCAGGGTGTGATGAGTTATGACATTTCCGTGTCAACTCTGAATGACGTCTTCATGAAACTGGAAGGCAAATCAACCATCGAACAAGGTAAATTCATTGTATAAGTAACAGAAAATCAATTTCCAAATAAGCATGGTTTAAATTTAGTATTTTATAATAACTTAGGCGTGATTTACACTAACGGATGTGAATAGTTCTAAATTTGACTTTGCTGTTTGGGAAGTATTGTTTTCTACCATCATTACTAGGACTGAACACAGATCCCTTCTTGGAATAGAAGAGACTTTTCTTTGGAAACTATTTCCTTCCTATTTCAGCAGTTTTCTCCTATCCCCAGATGCTCACTGCTTCTTGGGTATTCTAAGGATGTGAAAGGCTCTTAAATCAAGGTCATTTATTATAAAAATAGCTCTTAGTTTGTTCGTGTACAAAATTTCACTGAAGGTCTTAATGCGGAAAAGGCTAGGGTCATCTCCTGTGTATTTTAGTGGATAGTAATAAGAGTCGTTTACAGAGCCTCTATGCCAGAAACTTTGAACAATATGTGGATATAGTACATTACCTTTCTACAATAGCCTTTCCAACAAAAGGCATTGGCACCATTTTACATAGGAGAAAACTAGACTAAGAGCCATTAAAGGATTGGTCCCAAATCATGCCACTTATAAGTCATGTATTTGGGAATCAGGTACAGGTGTAGTGGTTTCAGAGCTGGTAATTGTTCGCCTATATTTTGAAATTATTGACAGCCTAATAGCCAACATTTAGGCATCAGTGATTGGCTATTCTTAGGGAGAATATTTCTTGAAATCCCTCAGAATATTGCTACACATGAGACCTTCTATGCCTTTTCAAAGGTTAGGCATAATGAAGTCACCCTTTACTGAATTATTTTTGGGGATATGAATTTAGTTATATTTTATCATTGAGTTTATTGAAAGTGGATGTTATAAATATAATTTGTTTCTTCTTTGGCTTGCTTTGTAACCATTGTAAAATAATTTTAATGTTACTAAAAAGAGAAAACTGTGATGCCCGAGGATGGCATTAATAATGTGTGTGTGTGTGTGTGTGTATGTGTGTGTGTGTAGATTTTGAACAAGCAGAGATGGTAAGAGACACAGAAAGCCTACATGAAATAGAGCCAGCTTGCTCTTCTATTCCTGAAACGCAGAAGGCTGTGAGTGACATGGGCCTCTGGAAAATGCAGACCTGCGCAATAGCACGACTCCGTTTCTTAAAGTTAAAACGTGGAAGGGAAGAGCTTTTGACCCTGTGAGTACCAGAGTACTGTGGTTTTCTTAGTGAGTTTCAAGAGAGGGTGAAACCAGAAGAGAATTTTAAACTAGAACATAATACCCAATATTCTTGCCAGAAAATGGATAAATACAACATTTCATTTTACTGACAGTGGGAATGCCTGTATGGTAACACTTGATGAGCCTTATACACAGGTTTGTTTAGTTTTCATGGTTTGATAGCCTGCTGTCTATAATTATGGCTGGCATAAAGTTGGTACCCAACAAATATTTGTGAAATGTCTAACAATAAATAAAATTGCTACAGATTCATGTGGTTATTTTTTCTTTATTGGTAGACTGTTGGTATTTGGAATTGCCATGTTCCCTTTGATTGTGGAAAAGATACTTAATGTTCTATTAATTCAAAAGATTGACTGGAAATTTAAACCCGAAGTGTATTTCCTCTCTCCGGGACAACCTCCCAAAGACCCTCGTACCAGCCTATTGATCATCAATAACACAGGTGAAGAGAAAAACAGCATTTTAATCCAGAAAGAAGTTATTTTTATGTAGAGCAAGAAAAAGCAAATCATAGGAGAAGAAAATTTGTATTTAGACTTTATTTATAGAAAATAGCTGAGGAGCAATGCATATTTGGCCTGAGTTTGGAGATGATAGAGATGGTGGGACAAGGCAAAAGGAATGTGGGTCACTATATAACCTGGTTAAAGCAGAACTTCCCATCTACCTGAACACCCTAAGCTATTATGTGAGACAGAAATGAACCTCCAAACTGACTGAACCGCTTTATTTGAGATCTCTTTGTTATAGCAGCCTAACCTGTTCCATAAATATTATACACACTGATTGATATGTAAATAATGCATTTTTATACCCTATGCCCCTCTGGGTTCCTTAGGACAGTTTGGCACCCATGTTCTTATTATCCTAAATTATGGGTAATTGGTTATATCTAACTGCTTATTTAACTTTGAAAAATCTTTTGTTTCTTCCTAAGATTATATATATTCAGCATAAGGAGGCCTCTCTTGACAAGTACCCCAGCCCATTCCAAAATTCATATACATTTGTGACTCAAGATTATAGATTCTCCTCTTTAAATAAAGGTGGTCTTTTCACTTCGGTTTCTCATTCTTCTTTTCAGTTTGGGTTTTAGAAAGTTTTATTCATTCTGGTACCTTAAAATGGAAAGTTCTGCTAATTATATATTTTATTTCTAAGAGCTAGAAATGTCCAGCCTGTTATTGTCAGCCTATTCATTTTTATTTTTCAGCCTATTATTGTCTTATGTATATGTTTTCCTCTCTAGTTACTCTAAGAACAATATACTTAACTTATTTATTTTTCTTCCTTGTACTCAGCTGTGAGGTATTTTGTGATTTAAGTTTGGGGTTTCTCTGCCAACTTGTTCTTATTTTCTCAAAATATAATGATTCTTGGTATGATGTTCATTTTAAATCAGGGAATTTCTCTTTGCCTGAGGGAATGTGGATAGCTATTAAGGTTTCCTACCTTAGGTGACTGTGGAGATGTAGTGGAACAGGTGGTGGCCCAGGGTGCATGGAAAACTTACATTTTCTATGTTTACATTCCTTTCCTACCTCATGGGAATCCTAATTCATCTGGAGCTTGGCCCAATTTTTGTGATCCTGAACCCCTTCTGAGTGTCCCCAGTATGAACTCCATTTCAAAGTCTAAATGAGCAAAAAATGAGAGTCCTTTTTTTCCTCTCTCTCTCTCTTTTTCCCATTCCATTCTGTCCTTTTAGTTGTTTGGAGCTACTTTAGATCTTGTTTTCCCCCAAATAGTATCTTAAAAAGTAATTCTGGGGATTTATATACTGGGGACAACTTCAGCTACTGCCTGCTTCATGTGGACCAAGCGGAGAGGACTGTGGTTACTTTACTTCAGGTTAACCAGTTAATGAGCATGGCTCTGGCTCCCTTGAATTTTTCCACTCTGAGTTTCCATATCCTGGACATTGGTTTTGTCCTTTGTAGTTGTCTACTCCTGTATGCTCCAGGCTGTGGGTTTTTCTTAGCTATTATTTCTCTGTCAAACAATCTCATATACTTTCTTCTTTAAAGGCATATCAAAAACTTTGGTCAGATAATGGAACTTTTTTCATTTCTTTCTCTCTAAAGAGAAAAAAACTATAATGTATATATGTATATATATATATATACATATATATATATTTGCCTAAATATATTTAGGTAATAGATATGTATGTAAAATCCACATATTTTTTTCTTAAATATTTATTTATTTATTTTAGATAGAGCAAGCCAGCACACATGGAGAGGGAGAGAATCTCAAGTAGATTCCATGCTGAGTGCAGAGCCAATATGGGGCTCAATCTCATGACCCTGAGATCATGACCTGAGTTGAAACCAAGAGTCAGATGCTTAGCTGACTGCGCCACCCAGTCCCTCCTATGTATATGTTAAATACACATACATGAATTTACTTTTTAGTTATTTCAAAGAATAAGAGAGAGAGAGAAGTGTTATTATTGGCCATTTTAGGCTGGCTCATCTAAAATACTCCTCATATAATTATTGAATTTCTACAAATTATTGAGTTCAAATGTATTTTTTTAACCAAGAATCATAAAATAGAATTATCTTGTTTTAATGGTCACATGTTAACTTGTCCTAAACAGAATTATAAAGCTAACTCATCACAGCTAGGATTTGAAAAATAGAAGATAGTAGTCTGAGCTAGTATTATTATTGTGATGCCCAAAGAGACATGCCTTCACATAATATTCCATAATACTAACTTTAAATTATGTATGTTGTTTATTTTAAAAAATTGACATATATATTGTTGCTTTCTATGGCTTTCTGTTATTGATTTCATGCTAGACTCAAATATTGAAGATTTTATACAGTCAGTGAAGCATCAAAATATACTTTTGGAAGTAGATGACTTTGCAAACAGAAATGGCACTGCAGACCTGTCATACAATGGAGCTATCATAGTTTCTGGTAAACAAAAGGTATGTTTGCTCCTTGTTTTTGCTTTAGTGGAAAAAAAAAAAAACCAACAAAGTGCTACATTTTTAACTGTTTCAAATGACAGTTAACCCAACTAGTATACAGCAACTTGACTTAAAAACATGTGGGGTCATTACTGAATAACCTGTGAAGTTTAAAAAGCTTTTGTAAAACATTTTCAACCTTTACTTTGGAATTAGATGATTTTTATTGTGGAAAGTAGCTAAGTATAATTGTATTATTCAGATTCAATAAAATATTAGATTTTATAATTACCAACCATGAATTGAAGGAATTTTATTCAATGGCTAACTACTCAAAAGATGTTTTTATATACAGATGACTCTTGAACAACATGGGTGTTAGGGGAGCCAAACCTCTGCATGTTGAAAATCTGCATATAAACACTTAACTCCCTAAAAACTAACCTAAGCTCCTACTGTTGACTGGAAGCCTTACCAATAACATAAACAGTCAATTAACACATATTTTGTGCATTCTATGTATTATATGACATATTTTTTCAATAAGGTAAGCTAGAAAAAAGACAATGTTATTAAAATCATAAGGAAGAGGGATCTGTGGGTGGCTCAGCGGTTTGGCGCCTGCCTCTGGCCCAGGGTGTGATCCTGGAGTCCCAGGATCAATTCCCACATCCGGCTCCCTGCATGAAGCCTGCTTCTCCCTCTGCCTGTGTCTCTGCCTCTCTCTCTCTGTGTCTCTCATGAATGAATAAATAAAATCTTTAAAAAAAATCATAAGGAAGAGAAAATACATTTATAGAATGGTACTATATCGGAAAAAATTCACATGTAAGTGAATGGTGTAGTTCAAAACCATGTTGTTCAAGGGCCAACTATATTGAGAATATACATAAAGTACTGTAAAAGCCACATGAAATCTATGAGAGAAAAGTGTTCTCGGCCTACTGTTAACCCGTTTCAATTTGGGTAAAAGAGTACAAGCAGTAAAGATTCTTCCTGGTATAAGACTATTGGAAAAATGTCCTAATTGTAAATAAAACTCTGAGTCTTATAGCCCAAAGAAAAGCTGGGAGCTATATTAAATGAAGCTACCTCATTATTTCTTACTAAAAGGAAAATAAAAACAAAAACAAAGGTGTTGTAATATATGTCAGTTCTACCTAAACTGAGTATATCATTAAAAAGTGCAATCTTACTCTGCTGTACACCTGAAACTAATGTAGCATTGCGTGTCAACTATATTTCAATTAAAAAAAAAGTAATCTCTTTGTGCCAACTGTGGGAAACTGCATTGCTTAGCCATCACTTTGTTACTTATTTACATGAACTATTAGAATATTTAAACCTTTTTGAGCTTTTGATAATTGCATGAACATTTTCATACACATGAAGAATATAATCATTGTCTTAAAAAGTATAAAGATGACTCTTTGTCAGTGTCACCATGAATATTTTATGCACCTTATGCTTATCTCCTATCCAGGAAATCCAGGTTCCTTTGCTCACTATAAACTGACAGGGCTACTTTTATATTCAGTTATTTGAGATTTCCTCATCAGCAAAATGAGGACAAAATAATCTAAAATTAATAATACTAAGAAACACTCATATTGCTGACTATACCAATAATTTATTAACCCATTTCACAGACGAGGAAAAGGTCAATTAACTTGAGGATGGTCCCACAGCTAGAATGTGACACTATTGAGATCTTAATATAAAACATTTTTCTTTATTCTTGAATGTTTTAGGATTAACATCATTTTATTTGTTCTTGTTTTATTCAAAGGATTACAGATTTTCAGTTCTGTGCAACACCTTGAGACTGCATTGCTTTCCTGTTCTCGTGAATATTGTTAGCAATGGGCTACTTCGAATGCTTAATGGTACACAAAATATTCAAATTGAGAGAAGTCCATATCCTTTTGTAAGTATTGGATTTACTCATTCTGAACAATTAATTTGGCAAGCAACCTATGTTTTCCCTTTTTAGCTTTTAAATATTCACAACTCATTGTTAATCCTAAAAACTTTTTTGTTCTAACATTTTAAACATTATATCTAACAAAATATGTTTTTCCCCTTGGTATTATCAGAGAATGCTCATGAGGGGAATACTTTTCAATATTATGTTATAGTCTAGAGAATTTTCTGGGAAGATAGACTTGATTGCAGAAGTGTATCGGAGAGAGTGTGTGTGAGGGTGTGTGTGTGTGTGTGTGTGTGTGCATGTACTGAATTGGGAATCAGGAACACTTGCAAAACAGCTTTAGAATCTTATAAGTCTGATATAATTTGTTGGTGGACCCTTCACTGACTAAATGAGTAGTAGATTGATTTGAAGGACAATATGCCAGTTCTTGGGCTCTATGCTTTCTGTTTATTTATTTTTTATCTTTTAAATTATTTATTTTTTGATGCCTTCTGTTTTATTCCTTCACGTACTCAGACTTGTTGTGTATTGCAGGGGTATCTGATGCACGCAGGCTGCATCTTCAGGGTTTTTGTCAACTGGCTACAGCCTGGATTTAGACAACAGGAAGCAGTAGTAGGAGGCAGGAGAGTGGGAGGATCCTGCAGCTTGGGCTCCAGGCACATTGTTTCCTTCCTTTGCCCCTCCAGCCCAGAAGTGACAGTGTCTTCTTGCTTCATCCTTGTTGGCTTCTCTGATCTTTTCACATATGTGATCCTTGCATGAGGATTTTCTTTCTAAGTACTGAAAGTAGCAATGGCTTTCTGGTTAGACCTTGATACTCAAGAGGGATCTCTTAAAGCTGACTCAAACTGTTTCAAACCAAGAGATGGAAGAGAGATAAATAGGATTAGAAATGGAGCCATCAAAAAGGGAAGCCCATTTTGTGACAAAGGGGTTGAATTCAGTTTTGGCTTCACTGCATTTGTGGTGCTGGGGGTATGTGCAAGAGCGGATGGGCAGATTATACATGAGCAGCTGGTGATGGACACATGCACCTATGAGTTGAAGCCACCACTGATCCTGAGAGCTGGGACAGGGTAAGGATAGAGGAGTCTGAAGGAACTCTCCAGAAAGTAGAACCAACTGGCAGTAGGAAGACACAGATGATATCTTCTCTTGGTCCTTCAGTTTTCTCATGTCATTACTTGTTTACTCAGAACAAAAACAGACCAGGCCCTACAGTTCCTCTCTTATGTATCCCCAGTGGCACACACCTTTCTTCTCTCATCTATTCTTATGAAAATGGTAATGGATTTTCATACCTGGTGAAATATTCTAATTTATCATTGTAACCTCTAAAGCCTTCAGTAAAGCTTGAGAACTAAAGACTTATTTTGAGACAGGCTACTACACTGCTGAATGTGATTATATCCAAGAAGCAATCCTGTACCTAAGCATAGACCCAGCCTCAGGCAGACACTGATTTGGGGATGTTCAAAGTTCATCTCCTTGCCCGTGGTCTTGGTGGCATCAAATTTTCTTTTTAGCTCTGTTGCTTCAGAACACATTTGACTGGCTGCTGACATCTTCACATAACTATCACCGGGTAAGTAGAGAAAGGCATGCTACTTAGGCCTGAATGATCTATTTCTTCCAGATCATAATTTCCAAATTATTATTTTTTGTATTATGGAAAAAATATATAAAATTCACCATCATAACCATTTTTAAGTATACAGGTTTTTTTTAAGGATTTTATTTATTTATTTATTCATGAGAGACAGAGAGCGGGGGGGCGGGGCAGAGATGCAGGCAGAGGGAGAAGTAGGCTCCACTCAGGGAGCCTGATGCGGGACTTGATCCCAGGACTCCAGGATCATGAACAAGGCAGAAGGCAGGTGCTAAACCACTGAGCCACGCAGAGATCCCCTTAAGTATACAGTTGAGTAGTGTTAAGTTTATTCCCATTATTGTGAAACAGATCTCTCAAACTTTTTCATCTTGCAGAACTAAAACTTCATACCCATTAGTATTGTTTTTTTTTTTTTTTTTTTGGTGACTGGCTTATTTCCCTTAGAATAGTATCTTTGAAATTTATCCACATAGTAACACATGACAGGATTTCCTTCCTTTTAAAGACTGAATAATATTCCTCCATATGTATATACCATGTTTTGTTTATCTGTTGATCTGTTGGTGGACATCTGGGTTGCTTCCACCTCTTGGCTATTATGAATAGTGCTGCTATGAACCTGCATGGGAAGATATCTCTTTGAAACCCTGCTTTCAGTTCTTTTCAGTATTCACGCTGAAGTGGGTCCTGAGTTTATTTGATTTCTCTTTTGTTTATCTAGGAGTTAAAGCCTCATGTTAAATGATCAGAAATAATTTCCCCTCCTACCTTCATACATTGATGTTGCTGGATTAAGGCGTACACTTTTTTATTTTACTTTTTAAAAATATTTTCTTTATTTATTCATAAGAGACACAGAGAGAGAGAACCAAAGACATAAGCAGAGGGAAAAAAAAGCAGGCTCCATGCAGGGAGCCCGATGTGGGGCTTGATCCCAGAGATCATGACCTGAGCCAAAGGCAGACACTTAACTGATTGAGCCACCCGGGTGCCCCACGGTATATACTTTTATTTTGATTTTTCAATAGTTCAAAAAACACATTCTTTATGAGAACTACTGTTTGTTTCCTTTTTTAATTTTAATTTTTTGTTAGTTTCAGAGGTAGAATTTAGTGATTTATCAGTTGCATATAACACCTAGTGCTCATCAAATGCCCTCCTTAATGCCCATCACCTAATTACCCCATCCCTTCACTGACTCCCCCTACCAGCAACTGCAGTTTTCTATAGTCAAGAACCTCTTTTGGTTTGCCTCCCTATCTGTTTTCATCTTATTTGATTTATTATTTTATTTTTTCTTCCCTTCCCCTATGTTCATCTGTTTTGTTTCTTAAATTCTACATATGAGTGAAATCATATGGTATTTGTCTTTCTCTGATTTATTTCACTTAGCATAATACCCTTAGTTTCATCCACATCTGTGCAAATGGCAAAATTTCTTTCTCTTTGATGACCGAATAGTATTCCATTGTATATATACCACATCCTCTTTATCCAGTCATTGTCAATGGACTTCTGGGCTCTTTCCATATTTTGGCTATTGTGGACATTGCTGCTATAAACATTGTGGTACATGTGTCCCTTCAAATCCTTTGGATAAACACCTAGTAGTGCTATTCTTCGGTTGTAGGAGAGCTCTGGTTTTTTTTTTTTTTTTTTTTTGTATATGTTTTTTTTCTGGAGCTCGATTGGCCAACATATAGCATAACACCCAGTGCTCATCCTGTCAAGTGCCCCCCTCAGTGTCCATCACCCAGTCACCCCATCCCCCCGCCCACCTCCCTTTCCACTACCCTTTGTTCGTTTCCCAGAGTTAGGGGTCTCTCATGTTCTGTCTCCCTCTCTGATATTTCCCACTCATTTTCTCTCCTTTCCCCTTTATTCCCTTTCACTATTTTTTATATTCCCTGAATGAATGAAACTGTATAATGCTTGTCTTTCTCCAATTGACTTACTTCACTCAGCATAATACCCTCCAGTTCCATCCACGTCAAAGCAAATGGTGGGTATTTGTCGTTTCTAATGGCTGAGGCATATTCCATTGTATACATAGACCACAGCTTCTTTATCCATTCATCTTTTGATGGACACAGAGGCTCCTTCCACAGTTTGGCTATTGTGGACATTGCTGCTATAAACATTGGGGTGCAGGTGTCTCGGTTTTTCACTGCATCTGTATATTTGAGGTAAATCCCCAGCAGTGCAATTGCTGGGTTGTAGGGTAGCTCTATTTTTAACTCTTTGAGGAACCTCCACACTGTTTTCCAGAGTGGCTGTACCAGTTCACATTCTCACCAACAGTGAAAGAGGGTTAGGGGAGCTCTATTTTTAACGGTAACTCCATACTGTTTTCCAGCGTGACTGCACCAGTTTGCATTCCCACCAGCAGTGTTAGAGGGTTCCCCTTTCTCCACAATCTCGCCAACATCTCTTGTTTCCTGGGTTGTTAATTTTAGCCATTCAGACCCATGTGAGGTGATATCTCATTTTGGTTTTGACTGTATTTCCCTGGTGCTGAGTGATGTTGGCATTTTTTTAATATTTATTTTTTGAGAGAGAGAGAGAGAGAGGCAGAGACATAGAGGCAGAGGGAGAAGCAGGCTCCATGCAGGGAATCCAGTGTGGGACTCCATCCCGGATCCCGGGGCTCCAGGATCATGCCCTGGGCCAAAGGCACATGCCAAACTGCTAAGCCATGCAGGGATCCTGATGATGAGCATTTTTTCATGTGTGTGTTGTAGGAAGAATTAATACCTATTCTTCTGAAACTGTTTCAAAACATAAAAATGGAAGGAAAACTTACAAACTCATTCTATGAGGCCAGCATTACCCTGATCCCAAAACCAGATAAAGACCCCACCAAAAAGGAGAATTGCAGACCATATCCCTGATGAACATGGATGCAAAAATTCTCACCAAGATACTAGCTAATAGGATCCAACAGTACATTAAAAGGATTATTCTCTTTTGGTAATCCCACGACCAAGTGGGATTAATTCCTGGGCTGCAAAAGTGACTCAACATCCCCAAATCAATCAATGTGATACACCACATTAGTATTTGTTCCATTTTAAAAATATTCACAAGTTTAAAGTACTTTTTATATTTGCAGGATGATGAGATTTTCTCAACTGGGCTGCCGGAAGGTTTCACATTCTTATTTTGGATTGTGTGCAGCATTTCTCCTTACTTCTCCATGAGCAGTATCAGCGATTACAAAGTAAGAGAAGGGGGGAAAAAGAGAAACTTCAAAGACTCCAGTAATTGTGCTTTAAAAACTATGTGTTCAAAATGTTTTCCTGTGAGAAAAGCCTACAAACATATGTTGAATTTAGATAGTACAGTTAAGCATTATTTCTATCAAGTCAGGAACTTTGCTTCTAATAACAGAAAATACTTTTTACTTCAAAATTACAGGACAAATGCAGTTAATTTTACAGGAACTCAAATTAATCTAAACTTTTAACTGGTACTATTATACAACTTTCAACTACATTATTTCCCAGTGAAAAGGGAAAAAAAAATCATTGACATTTACATTGAGGACCAGATATAAGACTTAAATACCCTTTCTACTGTGGCAAATAAACTTTTTGGTTATGTTGGTATTTGATCATGTCTGTTATTCAAGGCAAAACAGTTAAATCAGATTTAGATAAGTCATCCTTCAGTATTCTGAGACAGTAACCCCTATAATATATTTGGATAATGAATAATTTATTGTCCTTTGGGCTTCAGAATAATATCTTTTGAAGGAGGTTTATGCCTTGATTATTATGAGGTCTGCTTTTCTAGTCATTATGCATGAGTTAAAGTGGTGCTGGAAATCAAACCTATAAAATAAAACAATACTCATTTTCACAATGGCCCTATTATGGAATTGGCTCTTTAGACTTCGAATACTAAATAATATATTAATAATTGAATTATTAAATGATTTAAAATGATTTGAATATATCTGTCTTAAATTCTCTCTGAATATATTTGCTTTGGATTTGGATTTCAACTGAATCTATTTATTTCCTGTGTTTTCTCATCAGAAGAGAGCTAAGTCCCAGCTATGGATCTCAGGCCTCTATCCTTCTGCCTACTGGTTTGGGCAGGCACTGGTGGATATTAGCTTCTTTGTTTTTTTTCTCTTTTCAATGCTTTTATTTTTGTATGTAGCAAGCTTAATGGAAATTTATATCACAAGCGGAATTGTGTTTGCTTTGGTAAGTAACACACTATACTGACAATATCTTAAATTTATGATAAATTATAACATTTGATATTTTCAATAAGCAATACGTTTTCATTTTTATTTTGTCATAAACTAAAACAAAAAAGTTCAAAGTGCATGTACAAAAACTTTTTTAAAAGAATTTTATTTATTTGAGAGAGAGAGAAAGAGAGCTCAAGTTGGGCAGGGGCAGAAAGAGAGGGAGAAGCAGACTCCCCACTGAGCAGGAGCCTGATGTGGGGCTCTATCCCAAGACCCTGAGATCATGACTTGAGTCAGAATCAGACGCTAAAATGACTGAGCCACTTGGGCACCCCCACAATAATATATTTAAAAATATTTGTAATTTAATTTTTCCTCTGTTAATATATCATTGTTTGACCTTGATATAATCTGTATTATTTTCAGGTTATATTCATGCTCGGTTATGCAGCTTCACTTGTCTTCCTAACATATGTGATATCCTTTATTTTTCGCAAGACGAGAAAAAGTAGTGGCCTTTGGTCATTTTGCATCTATATTGTGAGTACATATATGAACATATGAACAAAGAGATAGAGTTCTTTTTTTTTTTAATCTTTCAGTGTAACATTACATATAGTCACTTTTGCCTTGAGAAATGGGAAAAACTAATATCTTAAAATTACACCATAGAAAGGATAACATTCATAGACAACCCTTTGACTAGGGTTTATGGAGAATCTTACAGAAGACTTGTAGTTCAAGATGCTGCTATTAAGTTTATGGATTCTTAAAAATACATGGCTTCCTGGTAACACTAGAATAAAAACTGGCTTTGTAACATTTGACAAGATAATCCATGTCTACAGTCTTAAAGAAATAATTTCAGATATTGAAGATGTTTTTATACATATGCCAGAGAATTTATTAGTAAATTGGAATGAAAGATTACTGAAAGCCCAAGATGGCTGAAAACTTGGATGGAAATGCACACCAAGACTCTAGAGACTCACAGTGCCTCATCCGAACACTGCAGGTGCCTTTTAGATGATATTCCCAACTAGTGGTCGAATGTCTTTCCTGCAAACACAGTTCTCAACTCTTGGAGTGGGAGTCCTGAAACCATGAGAGAAACCCAACGGAAGGCCATTTGCTAAGAAAATATATCTGACATCACCTACTGATTTCTATAAAAATTAGATTTTTCTGGTCAGCAGGTAGCTGTTGATTTATCCCTACTCAATGGACAGTATTCTGTCTCGACTCTTATAGATTGTATCTCTGTATTCAGCAAGTAGTGTCTATAACCATCCATCTTACCATCATCAGGACAACCCAGTCCAAGTACAGAAGTTAAAAAAGAGGAGTAGAGATACCTCACTTAGAAGACTGGCTTGAGGGATCCCTGGGTGGCGCAGCGGTTTGGCGCCTGCCTTTGGCCCAGGGCGCGATCCTGGAGATCCGGGATCGAATCCCACGTCGGGCTCCCGGTGCATGGAGCCTGCTTCTGTCTCTGCCTCTCTCTCTCTCTCTCTCTCTCTCTCTCTCTGTGACTATCATAAATAAATAAAAATTAAAAAAAAAAAATTTAAAAAAAAAAAAAAAAAAAAGACTGGCTTGAGGCAGTCATGAGGATTTAGTACACCAAAATCTTTCCATTCATACTCTGCATGGAAACTTTTTTGTTTGGTCAACAATCTTACTGCCTTTGCCTAGTGTAAACTCAGATGCTGGTAAAGATGTCAGTGAAAGAGAGTCTGGCTTAATGGTTGATTTCTTTGCAGTCAGCAATTTTGTATATGTCCAGCAAAGGTAAATGAAGAATTTGTACCCACACTTCATATTTTCTAGTAGTTTCAACTCTGGATGAAGTCTTTTTTGGAGCTGATATTCAAGCAATGTCAGGGTTATTGGCCAATATGGTTGTTGACAGGTCTGTTACTGCCAGCCTGAGCGAGGCTTAACATATCCTAGTGAGTACCCTCATGGGCACTCTAAGCTTACTGTTCGCCAGTGCTAAGTAATCAGCAACCTGGAGTCATGGCTCCTTTTCATTATGTCATTTCCCACTCCTTTGGTTGGCTCTCCTTAAGCAGAAACCATTCCAGACTGGAACAAATTCATGTCTACATGAATGTATTTTTGCTACGTTTCAAGTGAACAATCAGCTCCTGGTTTACCTTATATTCACTGTTCATCCTGGCTTGTATATAGATTTGACAGTCTCTCAGGTGAAGAGACACTCAACATTAACAGTAGAACCTCAAGCCCTTATCCTTCAGCTTTCATGAAGAAACAAAGCAGAAAAGAAAAAAACAACAGAGCAGAGATGAAACTTTTCTCATGGATGCAGTCTCTGTAGTGATGGTTTGGGTTGGAAAAACTGTTGACAGAATTTTCCCAGCCAAGTTCTAGGATTTCAAAGTGCTTCAGTTCAACAAAATATGAGTTCTTTCCAGAACTTGATATGCTGGAATCTGCCAGAACAATAGCTCTTATTGCTTGGCTTACAGAGCAGGGAAAATGTAAATGACTAAAGTCTTTTTCCTTCAATACATGGGAGAAGGCAAAACAGAATCTGCATTATAATAGATAGTCTTCTTAATTCTTCTTGCATAATTTTTTAGCTGAAAAAGTATGAAGCTAAAAAAGTTTGACTTTGTTATTTCTTAAGGGAAGGCATAATAGTAAAACACCTGTTCTATGAGGTTTGTGGACTAATGTGAAGATTAAGATGTTCTCACTGTGATATGAACAAATTAGCAAATAAATGACTACAGCTGACAATTGAACATGTAACTCTGAAACACTTTTTCAGATAGAAATATATCTATCTATGATTGGATGTCCTTTACCTTTGGTATCAACTATTTTTGAATTATTATGGATTAAAATAAGATGAGACACTATCCCAGAGGGAAAAGTAAATTTTGAAAAATAAAGATATCTTTGTTTGAAATGTAAAAAGAAAATTATAGTGTTACAGTATAATACATGTTTATAATTTCTAATTATTTTCCCTTTTTTCATATATATATATCTATTTCGGTGTACTTGTCTATTACATGTTTGTACCATTGAAAAGCTACATACTTACGGAATATTGGAATGTCAGATTTGAAGAAAAATTCAACATCATCTGGTGTAATTCACTTCATTTTTTAGAGAGGAAAAAATTGAGTAACTTGTTCAAGGTCCATAAAAATCAGTGACAACTCAAGAATAAAAATGAGGTCTCAGACCTTATGTCATTCCTGATGTCAAGAAATATGAAGTAGCAGGATGTTTGACAAAAGTAATTTAAAGTTTGTGTTGATCAACATCTTGATTTTAATAGCCTAAATTGTACATCATAATTGTACATCTTCATGAAAAAGCAGTGTGCAATAATTTTATGCCTGATACAAAGAACTGTTAATTTCATTTAAAATGTGTGTTGAGGATGTGTAATGTGGATAATTGATCTTTCATCATGCAGTTAGTATCAATTTAAACTATGCTAGTCTTAAGACTCACAGATATATATAAAAATAAAAATGTATCAGATGATGGTCAGTGCAGTTGTCCTTTTGTGATCTTGGAAGGAAAGTATAGGCAAGGTCCCCTCATCATTGAGTGAAGCCACACTCAACTGTTAATTTGTTTCTAGAGTTCAGTGGACTCTCATAGCCCATGGGGTGTGGTCCTTCATGGGTATTTTAGGCCCTTGTCTAATAAGGACATACCTTTCAGCGCATGGTGGACGTATGGTAGCACATCTTCTTAGCATGCTGAGCCATAGCATATTTCCTTTGATGCAGTTTGCCATCCTCTCTTGTTCCAGGGGTAAGAAAGGAGGAAAAAAACAACTCACAAAAGAAGAAACATGGAGTCCAGGCAGAATGAGAGGACTTAGCTAAGTGGACTAGTGGATTTATAGCTATCAAAAATAAGGAGATGGGAGAAAAATTAGACGAGTGTGATGTCATGGAAACCAAGAGGAGGGAACTATGTAAAGGTGGATAATCATGCGATACCTTTGCAGAGAGATTGTGGTGGTTGTAAAATGAGAAAAGATTTTTTGGATTTGCCATCTAAAATGCTTATTATACTTACTGAACACTTGATTAAAAATTATTTGGTTTCATTCCCAATTGTCTTTTATATGTAGTTTACACATCCCCCCCAAACTGTAAATTCACTTAGTAGCCACACAACATTCCCCTATGTAACAATCCCAAAGAACAAGATAGTCTTTGGACCTAAAGACTTAGGAATCACACACACATAGGGTTCTGAATTCCAACTTTATCATTCCCTAGCTGTGTGGTCTTGAGGATGTTATTTGTTTCTCTGAACCCTAGATTTCCCATGTGTAAGGAAGGGATAGTAAGAATGACTACATTCTCGAGTTGTGAAGATCAAAGCAAATGATGCATCCTAAATTCTTAATGCCTGGTGTCTGTGTAATATTCAGGGAATTTAGTAGTTACAATTCTTAGTGTTTTTATTATAAATCATACATCAATAAGATCCAGGAAAGGGTCAATACAAGCTCAACACACATTTGTTGGCTGAGAAACTGATCCTTAAAACAGAACAATGAAAAATTATCTTTATCCCCATCCCACATTACCAGTGTTTTAAAAGAAAATAAGTCCATTGTAATCAAAATGCACGGTCTCAATAAAACTGTTTGAAATGGGGAAGAAATGGAGCAGGGATGCCATTTAGAAAGCTTTAGTCTGGGTGGGGAGCAGTATGGACCTCTAAAAATAATCACTTGGATAGCTTTCCATCCTATACAGGTTTTTACATTGTTACCATAACTTCTTTCTTTATCCTATTGTCTTAGATTGCACGTAATGCACTGTCAGGAAGCCTACCTGGTCACTTTAGCCTTTACCTTAATCTACAGATTTTTATCTTAAATTTTTCTGTTGTGTAGCTGAATGTCACATTTATTCTCATTAACAAAAAACCCTCACTTCCCTTCTCCTTCTGAAAGTAGTGAATCTGTATGTGGGAAAATTCTGATATATATAATGAGGACACTTACATCTTAAATATTTTTTCAAATATCAATGGAATCCATACGTCTGAATTGCAATATATTTTAACTTGCCTTGTAGACCTCCATCATCATATTTGACATTGTGCTGATGCACTTCGACTTGCCTGTCTTGATTTCTAGCATGATATTAGTTCCTTTCACTACCATGGGTGGATTTCTGGCTTTTTTGGCACAGGTAAGAAATATTACCAATGGTGTCATTAATTATGAATATGCAGCCTATTAAAGTGCTTCACCCCAAATCTATAAAGACAGAATGAAGGCTAGTGGTTTCTTGGGGTTGGAGTGGGAATGAGAATTGACCGCAAAATGCATATGAGGTATCTCTTTGGGATGATGGAAATGTTATTAAGTTAAATTGTGGTGATGCTCTCCTGACTCCGTAAGGAGAAATCCAGACAATTCAGACAATTCAGTCTGGGATCGAATCCTACATCGGGCTCCCAGTGCATGGAGCCTGCTTCTCCCTCTGCCTGTGTCTCTGCCTCTCTCTCTCTCTCTCTATGTGTGACTATCATAAATAAATAAAAATTGAAAAAAATTTTTGCCATATGCTCTATGCAAAACATAAGCATTGTTAAATGCGATTTGAAACTAATGCCAGATTGAAAAATGTTGCCTCATTTTTTAAAAAGATTTTATTTATTTATTCGTGAGAGACACAGAGAGAGAGAGAGAGATGCAGAGACACAGGCAGAGGGAGAAGCAGGCTCCATGCAGGGAGCCTGATGTGGGACTTGATTCTGGGTCTCCAGGATCACACTTTGGGCTGCAGGCAGTACTAAACCACTGCGCCACTGGGGCTGCCCAATGTTGCCTCGTTTAATGGGTATTCATTATCCATCATGAGATAAAATCACATACAATTACATTTATTTATCCAAAAACATATATTAAACAGTATTCTGTGTTAGGCACTGTGCTGGTCACTGGGGACACCTGATGAACAAGATAGCACAGTCCATCCTTTCACAGGGCTTGGTGGAGATGAAGACAGACCTCAAATAAGTCAATGCAAAGGGTTTAAAGGACCCAAAGAAGAAGGGCAAAGTGCCAAGGGCAGGATACAAAGCACAGCTAACATGATCTAGAGAGTCAGAGAATTCTTCTGGGGGAAGCAATCCTTAAACAATCCTGAAGAATGAGTCAGAATCAGTTAGCAGGAGAATGGAGCAGAAGGTAAGTGTGTTCTGTGGAGGGAAGCAAAGGCATTGAAGCAGGAAGGACCATTCTTTCCATTTCCATTCAAATGGAAAGAAGTATCCAATGAGATGAACCCAAGAGCTCAGCCAGACACATACTCTAACCCACAACATCCTGAGTGATACTTCAAAGAAAGTAGAGAAAACTGCCCTAATCTTTTGTGTTCTTGGGGATATGGGAAAGCCTTTTGTCTGCAAAAGCACTTTTCCATAAATTGAGCAACACTTAGAATTCTCAACTGGGAATTCATTCTTTTGCTTAAAGCATTTTTCCCCTAAGATATAAGCAGACCTGCAGAGTGAAGTACATTAACCTAGATCTGTCACACATTTCTTAGGAGGGATGAGTCACTCTCTGAATGCATTGACTGATGAAGAAAGAATAACATGATAGGAATAGTTATTATGGTGGGAGAGTCACCACCAAGGTAGGAGGGGGCCCTGAAAGGCCTCGTGAGGGGTATTTAGGACAAATATTGTGATTCCCTATTATTTTTCACACTGTAGGCTCCTCTCTCTGTTATATTTTCAGTCAACTTGAGGAAAACCTTAAACCAAAAGATTAAAGAAAAAAATTGGAAAAGTGGAACAGACGTAAATTATTTGTTTACTGAGGGACAGCATTGAGTAGGGGGTCCCCTTTCTTCTCTGCAGGGAATTGTTTGTCACCAGTGCACATAGATGAGTCAAGCTTAAGGAGGGAAATATGCAATATGTGGAATTCCATATTTTTTAAATGTAAATCATGAAGATGATGAATTTGTATTTAGCTATTTTTCTTTTTGTCTTTACAGAGAACTTACGAGCACCAAGTAGAATATCTAAACCACAGATATGACCCAAGTGGAGTTGATTTTCTAGTATGCCTAATTGTAAGAAAGCCTTTCTACCTCTCCCTTTATTTTATTTTTTGATGGTTAGCATTTACTATAATAACTATTTGGCTTTGTCTACTGTATGCCAACTTTGAAAGCTTTTAATATAGTCTCAGGATAAGATACAGAATAAGACAATTCAGACATGATTCCAAATCATGAGTTAGTTTTTATGTGCATAAGTGGACTGTGTAGATCCAGAATGTAATATGAAATTAATTGTCATGTTCATTTATCTTGTTTATTGCCACCTGCAAATTTGAGAAAGCTTGTAAGAAATATAGATGCAATATAACTTAAATCCTTTGAATTGGAGATGAAAGGGGCAAAGTTGAATATTGAAATAAAAGGGAAAAGTGATTATATTGGTATATTTAGGCTGAAGAAAGCTATTGTCTCTGAATACAATGTGTCACTGCTTTTCTAGGCATAGGAGCAAATATGGACAGGAATCCCTGCCCCTATGGAGTTTATATCAAGGTGGAAGGATAATAAACTAAGATAATAGATAATAAACTAAGTAAATAATATGTATTGTGTCAGATGGGTGGTCAGGAAAAGCCTGATTGAGAAATAAAGATCTGAAGGGGGCAAGGAGGAAAGCTACAGAGATAGCTTGGGGAAGAGGATTCCAGTAGGAGGGGGCACAAGTGACCTTGGCTTTTCCAGGGTCAGCCAGGAGGCCAGTGTAGTTGTGGCAGAGTGACCAAGGGAAGAGTGGTACAAGGGAAGGTCACAGAAGTCACAGGGTAAAGTGCAGGGTGGATGGCATGGGCTACACAGAGCAGTCTGGGTCACTATAAGGTTATAAGGACTTTAATTTGTCTTTGAGTAACCAAGGAGTCATTGGAGGGTTTTAAGCAAACTACTATGATCAGACTTGTTTTAAAAAAGTAACTCTAGTGACTGTGTTGAGAATAGATGTTTGGGGCAAAGGAAGAAGAGGAAGGAGACCAGGTAGCAAGGTGTTGCAATATTCTAATGAGAAATTATGATGGCCTGGACCTGTCCAGCTGGATTTCTCCCCTAATTTGTAAGAATAGTTCACACGTATTTCACCTGATGACCAGGCCACCAATTTAATTCAGATGTTTAAGTGATATTTGTGAACTTATGCCTATATATAACTGTTTTTCTTTGCTCCTAGCCTTACTTGCAGGCTTTGATATTTGTTTTTATCCTAAGATGCATGGAAACAAAATGTGGAAAGAAAATAATGCGAAAGGATCCCATTTTCAGGTTGGGATAAAAACTTAGTTTCGAACTTAATATCGTATTTTCATGACCTGCACTACGGACCTGTTAATGTGGATTTATATTTACCACGTAAACAGCATGCTGATTTTCATGATGGTCAGTGGGTTGCTGGCTTACTGCTTGGAAATAGGACTCCCAGAGCTCTGCCACTAACCAGCGGAGGGAGGTTTTCAGGTCCTCAGAAATTTAAGGAGTACTCAAATATGCCGATTTCCCATCTATGATGATCACACATCCTTGAACAGAGGAGATGCAATGGAATTGGTTGAGCAGCCTAACGTAGTTCAGAGTGTTTCATAAGATGGACATTATACAGGGGCTCTAGGAAGGGTGAACGGTAAAAGATGGTGAGGGCAGATGCCGGGTGTGATTAAGATGGGCTCAGAGTCAACAGAGAAAATGTAGGTGACCTGATTTTTAAAGAAACAGCAGCCTCTGCTAGCAATTTGGCAAAGGTCAAAGATTCTAACTGGAAGAATAACAACAACAAGAAAGAAATTCTGGCGACAGGGACGGGAATTCTTGGGAAAAGCAGAAGCAGTATTCACAGGGCCATTTTCATCGCCCATGTATTGAGAAAAAGGATGATGGTGAAATCACAGAGAAGCTGATCTAGGGGGCATCCTCAATAATGAAAAAACCCATATGTCCTACATTTCATTTTCTCCACAGAATTTCCCCCCAAAGTGGAAGTGCTGGGCCTAATCCAGAAGAACCTGTTGATGAGGATGAAGATGTTAAAGCAGAAAGATTAAGAGCAGCAACTGCCCTGACCACTTCACAAGCAGATGAGGTAGGAAAGCAAGTGACAAAATGGACATTAAGGGACCTATAATTCAAGAACTATCAAGAAGAGAGGTTAATATGCTGGTTTTCATTTTGCAAGTTTGGAGCTTGGTGCATTTTCGTAATTCTTAAATATGTAGGCTCTCCTTTGGAGTGTCCTGGAAGCTCAAAGAAGAACAGAGAACATAATGGTTTTATCATTCTTTTGAGGAAAAAATGGGCTTTGATAAGTAGAGCTATAACTTCAAAACCAAGAATTTCGTAAGTTGGAGAATTTACATGAGATTTGTTATAAAATGCTGAATAAGGATTGAGATTTGAAGGGTTATTCTTCTATCTGACTTAGATGTTATGATGTGCTCATGAGCTTAGATCATTCTGGGAAGGCCAGTTTCCATGAAGCTATACTCTTTTATTTAGAAGATAGATTTAGAAGATTTATTTTATTTTAATTATTTTAATTAAAGATTTTATTCATTTATTCATGAGATACAAACATACACAGAGAGGCAGAGACATAGGCAGAGGGAGAAGCAGGCTCCTCACAGGGAGCCTGATATGGGACTTGATCCTGGATCCTGGGATCACACCCTGAACCGAAGGCAGATGCTCAAATGCTGAGCCACCCAGGTGTCCCAGATTTAGGGGATTTAGAGATATTGTTGACATCAATGAATGCAGGTTACACTTGAAACAAGCAATATGGATTATTGTCAGTTTAAAATATCCTTTATTTTGGGCACCTGGGTGGCTCAGTCCTTTAAGTATCTGACTCTTGGTTTCAGCCCAGTCATTATCTCAGGGTCGTGAGATCAAGCCCCATGTCAGGCTCTGCATTCAGCATGGAATCTGCTTGAGATTCTCTCCCTCTCCCTCTGCCCCTCCCTGCCACGTGCTCTCTCTCTCTCTCAAAATAAATGAATGAGTCTTTTTTAAAAAATTGAAAAATGAAATTAAAATATACATTGTTTTATGACATAGAGCAAGAAAGTTCCCAGTCATGAGAATATAGGAACATAAAGTCTCCGAAGCTTAAAAGGAAAATCACACTGTCCTCTATTCCAGAAACCTGTCATAATTGCTAGCTGTCTACACAAAGAGTATGCAGGTCAGAAGAAAAGTTGCTTCTCAAAGAGGAAGAAGAAAATAGCAACAAGAAATCTCTCTCTGTGTGTTAAAAAAGGTTTGGAAGAATCATTTAATTTTATTCACCATCATTTCAGCAATACCTACTGAACATCTCTGTTGTAGGCACCATTGTGAAGCACCCATGTGTGCATTCATTCATTTAACATATTTGTGTGTGTGTGTGTGTGTGTGTGTGTGTGTGTGTGTGTGTATGCCAGGGACTGCTTTGGGTTCTGGAATATAATCATCAAAAAAAATAGGCAAGGCCCCGTCCTCATGGATTTTACATCCTGAGAGAGGGTCAAAACCCAACAATAACTTACCAATAAAATGGTCAGATATCACATAAGCAAGTTCTAAGTGGAGCATCCGAATATGTGAAATGACACAAATGATTCGGGGCAGCATTCACCTAGGGTTTGGGAAGACCTTTCTGGAGGAGTAACATTTAAGACAAGACCTGGGTGATGAGAAGGTGCCCAGATATGTGAGCACAAAGAGATAAGAACACCCAGACAGAGAAAAGAATGAGGGCAGAGACTCAGAGCTAGAGCTGCCTTTGGAATGGTCAAGGCACGAAGAAGCAATGGATGCACTGACAGGTAGAATGGAGGAAGTCCAAGACCGGAGCAGGGCCAAATTGGGTACCACTTTGTGAAATAGAGCAAAAGGTTTAGATTTTTATACCAAATTAGTGGAATGCCACCAGAGGGGTTTTAGTTAACTTTTTATTACCATTTACATTTTGGAAAAATTAACACATTGGCTATTGTTTGTAAATTTGAGTGGCAGACAAGAGGCTTTTACATTAGTTCAGATAGAGGATGATGGTGGTTTGGATGCAGTAGGGGAATTTGGGATGAAGAAAATGTGTCTGACTTCCCAAGTTTAGGAACCACTTAAACATGTACTCAGCACATCAGCCATCTACTACCAAAAAGAATCTGGCACATTTTTAA
Organism: Canis lupus baileyi; assembly: GCF_048164855.1. NCBI lineage: Eukaryota > Metazoa > Chordata > Mammalia > Carnivora > Canidae > Canis > Canis lupus. The sequence continues at coordinate 45,067,612 of NC_132853.1, forward strand.
CTGAAAAAGTAATCTGGAAAAGACTTATTGACATCAAATCCATAAGCTTTTCGCTAATATTTCATATAATTACAAGAGTTATAATTATAAGAGTTATAGTCTGGTGACATGGGTTATATATATATGTTATACATTTCAAAATAATACTGAGGGGTGTACATATCTCAAAAGATTTGAAGAAACAGGTTTATGATAATTCACTTCCCAGATTGATAATCAGTGAATCTCTTTCAGGTGAAATTTTGGGATTGCTAGGACCCAATGGCGCTGGTAAAAGTTCATCTATTAGAATGATTTCTGGGATCACGAAGCCAACGGCTGGAGAGGTAGAAAGAAATGACAGAATGATTTTCATTCCTAAAATAGATATTTCATGATAAATGTAGCCTATATCTTTATGAAACTCTACTTTTAGTAAATTTTAAATAATTTTCTATAGTAAATATATGAGTCTCTATAATATTTATTGGTTTAGCTTTTAAATTTTTGTGTATATATCTTTTTAATTAAAAAAGCTTTTATTGGGATGCCTGCATAGCTCATGTACCTCATGTAAAAGTTATGTTTTTAAACTGATCTTGGGAGACACCTGGGTGGCTCAGTGGTTGAGGGTCTGCCTTCGGCTCAGGGAGTGATCCCGTGTCTGGGGATCAAATCCCACATCGGGCTCCCTGGGAGGAACCTGCTTCTCCCTCTGCCTGTGTCTCTGCATCTCTCTCTGTGTCTCTCATGAATAAATATAATTAAAATTAAAAAAATAAAAAAGCTTTTATTGAAGTACAATTAACATACAATGTTATATTAGTTTCATGTGTACAAATAATAATTTCAATATTTCTATCACTTGCATTGACATAGATTATAAAAGGTATAATACTAAGTGAAATAAGACAGAGAAAGACAAATACTATATGATTTCACTCATAACGTTTTGATGCTCAAAAAATTTAGCCATCTATTAGCTCTATGTCAGTTTCTTAAGTGTGAGATTGGAGAAAAGGCTACATGTGTTTCTAAAACAGGTTTACCAAAATTAAATAAAATAAAATAAAATAAAATAAAATAAAATAAAATAAAATAAAATAAAAATAATATAATTAATATAATATAATATAATATAATATAATATAATATAATAATAAAACTGGTTTATCTTCTTAGGTAGAACTGAAAGGATGTCGTTCGGGTCATCAGGGAGACACCCTGGTCAACTTCCTGGGCTACTGTCCTCAGGAGAACGTGCTGTGGCCCAACCTGACAGTGAGGGAACATCTGGAGGTGTTCGCTGCCGTCAAAGGGCTGAGGAAAGGGGACGCCACCTTGGCCATTTCACGGTAAAGAGGGGTCATGTGATTCCTTTGTGTCCAGAGGCAGGGAGGCTGTTCCACTGATGATGAGTTCACTAATAAAGAATGGAGGGTAGAAATGATGTCTGCACCTTTTCAGGGAATGTCAGCAGTAGAGCAGGGATGCAGGGACAGGAGCTATTCCCTGTATCTTTGGTTGAGGGATCTTTAAAAAATAGTTGCACAGAAGAGTTGACAACATTAAATGAGTGAATAATCTTTCATAATCATCCATTTCAGTTTCAAACTCAAAATTCTGGTTATTCCTTGGAACTCTTAATGAGATTAAAAATCTTTCATGTTCCAAAATAGTTTTCCTCTTTGATCGTTAGTTTCAGAATAATAGTGCCAACCTTCCCTCTAATGCAATCACTCTTCTGTGGGATTACATTTTTCGAAGATCTTCTCTTGAGTTGACATTCTACTCCTATTTTCCATCAGATTGGTGGATTCTTTCAAACTGCATGACCAGCTCAATGTTCAGGCGAAGAAATTAACGGCAGGAGCCACCAGAAAGGTGCGTGTGATATGTGATGTTATTCTGAGAGCTGATGGGGTGGCAGCCAATAAGGTGCTTCTCTTGCCTTCCAGTTATGTTTTGTGTTGAGCATCCTGGGAAATTCGCCTATCCTGCTTCTGGATGAACCATCAACAGGCACGGATCCAGCAGGGCAGCAGCAAATGTGGTGAGCCTTATCATAACCCTCAGAGCTGGGAGTATAAACTTCATGCAAAAGTTATGTCTTTAAACTGATCTTGGGAGACACCTGGGTGGCTCAGTGGTTGAGGGTCTGCCTTCAGCTCAGGTCATGATCCTGGGGTCCTGGGATCGAGTCTCACATCAGGTTCCCTGCGAGGATCCTGCTTCTCCTTCTGCCTATGTCTCTGCCTCTCTCTGTATGTCTTTCATGAATAAAAAATGAAATATTAAAAAAAAAAACTGATCTTGGATGGGGCACCAAGCTAGCTTGGTTGGTAGAGCATGCAACTCTTGATCTCATGGTTGTGAGTTCAAGACCCATGTTGAATATTTAGCTTACTTAAATTTTTTTTTCCTTTAATTAAAAAAAAAAAAAAAAACCAACCCTGATCTTGGAAAATCAAATCCACTCCTTTCTAATATAGTGGAGATAATCCATATGATTAGGAAAATAAATATTTAATACATAGATTCTCTGATGTATCATATTCATGTGGTATTAATGTTAAAAAAAAAAAAACCCTCTAAATATTTTGTTGGAATTTTAGGTCTTATGGTTTGAGTTCAATTTTTTAAATTATTGAGATATATATAACTGGTTTTTTTTAGAGGGTATTAATTTACATATTTTCCCTAATTCATTACTTTTCTCTCCCCTTTACCAAATCTGTCAAATTTGCTTATCCAGTTTTTCTTAGTTTTTGAATTGTTTTTACTTTTCTTTCTAGAATGTTCCATTTGAATCAATAAAATCATCCAGTCCAACTTCATATTTGTGACTGTCTAATAGTTTCCCCTACATCTTTAAAGGACTTTGTTATGGAAATTTTATACAAATATAAAGAGAATCATTTATGAACCCATTATAGCCATGACCTATTTCAACAATTATCCATATAAGGCATAATTTTTTTCATTATACCTCCATCCACTTCCTCTTCTCCACTCTCCTATTAGTTTGAAGCAAATACTAGACACCCTACCCTTTATAAATATTTCAATTAGTTTCTTCAAAAGATAGAAAAGTTTTCTTTTTCAAAAACGTAATTAGAATACCACTAGCATACCTAAAAATATCGAACATTTTTCTTTATGTTATCAAAAAACCTAATAACTATTCACATTTCTGGTTTTTTAGTTAGAAATATGATTTATAAATGTGATTCATGAACTGTATTTTACATTTACAGTTTTCCCTCTAAATCTCTTTTTTTCCTACCCCCCTCTTGCTTTAGATTTTATTTATTTATTTGACAGATAGAGAGAGAGAGAGAGAGAGAGAGAGCACATAAGTAGGCAGAGTGGCAGGCAGAGAGAGGGAGAAGGAGACCTCCCCTTGAGCAGGGAGCCCTATACAGGACTCAGTCTCAAGACCCAGAGATCACAAACTGAGCCAAAGGCAGACGCTTAACCAACTGAGCCACACAGGCGTTCCTACCCTTTTCTCACCAGTGATTTTTTGGCTCATTTTAGGCAGACAATCCAGGCAGCCGTTAAAAACACAGAGAAAGGGGCCCTCCTAACCACCCATTACCTGGCCGAAGTCGAGGCCATATGTGACCGCATCGCTATCATGGTGTCTGGAAGGCTGAGGTGAGTGTCCTTCTGGAGTCTGTGCTTGACCCTCAAAGTGAAATTTCCTGTGGAAAGGGCACAATCACTGTGAGCACCTGGAGCCCTTCCTGTCAGCTCACTCAGGGATCCCCCTACCCCTACATTTGAAATTTGAGAATAATGTAAAAAATTGAAGGGACGATATTTTTTCCAATGTATTTTCCATCTTGCCCATAGGTGCATCGGCTCCACCCAACACCTGAAAAATAAACTTGGCAAGGACTACATTCTAGAACTGAAAGTGAAGGAAATTTCCCAAGTGACTGGGGTTCACGACGAGATTCTGAAGCTGTTCCCACAGGCCGCACAGCAGGAAAGGTGAAGGACCTTCTGATTACAGAGAAACTTGTTGGCTTTACCCACTCAGATGTTTCTTTAATGCTCTCTGAGAACTTCAAAGTGATTTGACTTCATAATAAAAGTTAGGGACCTCTGAAACAGATTTACTGACATTCAGATTACAGGAGATTTCAGAGCCACCCAGAAAGCTATGTGCCCCAGGAAGACTTGGGACACCTCATCTGGGCCTCCTCAGCTATCCAAGGCTAATCTCCAGCTCAGAGCAGGTCTTGGAAAATTTGGGGGAAAGGAACTTCTCATGCCTGGAACCCACATGGGACCACAGTCGGACCCTCCGTGGTACCCTCCACAGATCTCCTCTGGCTCTTCTTCTCTCTTAACCTCACATCTCCCTCTCCTTAGCTTTCTGGTGACAGGGATGCAATATTAAATTAAGTAATTAATTGCAGCCTAATCGAAACTAAGCAAAGGGATTAGTTTAGATGTCTGTGTTTAACAACAGCACAAGGTTTGCATAAACTGAGCATAAATGCAGTTATGCTGGATTATTTCTAGAAGTATCTCCAACAGCCAGCTGCCAAAGGATATTTTAAGAATTTTCCATCGGTCATTTTATTTGTTTTATATGTAAGCCGTACATTTATTTGCATCACTTTTATTTTCATCAAAGGAAATTGATGTTAATATCAGTATTTATTTTGATGGTCACTTTCTCCCCCTTGAAACTCAAGGTCAAATGTGACTTTTTCGTATTCCCAGGTATTCTTCCCTCTTGGTCTATAAACTGCCTTTGGCAGATGTCTACCCTCTATCTCAGGCCTTCCGCAAATTAGAGGCAGGTAAGAATTGCCACTGTAAAATAAAACTTTTGAAGAATTGGTTCAGAATTAGGTAATAATTTGGTGGTAGGTTATTGTGTAATACCTTTTTAAAATACGTAAACACTTTTTTAAAATATGTAAATTCTAAGAGGTTTTAAGAATTGTAATGGTAGGTAATGATGGGATTTAACCCCAACTGAGGTTAATCCAGTTCTCTGGAACAAGGTGTATCTCCGGGGCAGGGACTAGAGCTACAGAAAACACACAACTGAGCTTGGCTGGTTTTGCAGTAAATTCATAACATTAACCTCACAAAGCCCCTTAATAGGGGCTACGTTGCCTGTGGGTGCACAACCCGTTCAGACCAAATGTCCTCAATTACCACTTTGCTCCTCTTTCCTTACACATCCGCCTTCTTCCTGCTTTTCTGCCTCAGTTGATGCCCTTGCTTTATATTTCACCAGTAAAATAAAAACCACAGAAAACCTTCCACCCATGCATCGGCCTCCCTGCGTCCGAGCTGTGTGTTCTGCTTTCCTGCTGCAGTGAATGAACGGTCTGTGTCCCTCCCTGAGTCCATCCCCTGCATTGTGCATGACTCTTCTTGCCACTCAAAATGATCTGTTTTTTATTTTCCATCATCGTTTTTCTGCTTTCAACTGGGCCAATCCCAGCAGCAGACGGTCGTGGAGTATATCTCACCTAGCACAGTGACGAAGGGCTCCAATTTCAGTGCCAGTCTCTCTATTAGCTGGGAGACCCTGGGTAAAGCTATTGAATCCCTGCTTATCTAAGTGACTCATCTTTAAATGAGGGGTAAGAGGATTCCTGGATGGCTCAGTGGTTTAGCGCCTGCCTTCGGCCCAGGGCGTGATCCTGGAGTCCCAAGATCGAGTCCCACGTCGGGCTCCCTGCATGGAGCCTGCTTCTCCCTCTGCCTGTGTCTCTGCCTCTGTGTGTGTGTGTGTGTGTGTGTGTGTGTGTGTGTGTGTCTCATGAATAAATAAACCTCTTAAAAAAATAAATGAAGGGTAATGTCAGTGCCTACTTGTCAAGGTCATTAGGAAGATTACATAAATTCATTTGTAAAGTGTCTAACTATGATTCCCCAGTTGACTCCCTCCACTCTGGACACCCTGACTTCCTGTCTCTTCCTCAATGCTACCAGACATGTGTACTCCGGCTTCAGGACTTTGCACTTGCTGCTGATCCTTCTTCCTGAAATTCTACTACTTCTAGCTTATTTTCAAGTTTCTGCTCAATTCTTACCTTATAACTGGAGCCAACCCCAACCATCCAGTTAAAAAAGAGTGGCTGGCACTTCCTGCTTTCTCTACCTGATTTATTTATCCTCTGTAGTAGCAATCCTCGTTTATTTTATTATACATTTAAGTCCTTGTTTATTTAATGCCCATATGCCTGCCACTAGAATACAGAGTTTTATACACAAAGGCAGGGGTTTGTTTTTCACTGCTGCTCTGTTCCTGGTACGAAGCGTGTCACACACACAGGAGAGTCCCAATGTATGAGTGGTGAACTGTGAATATGGGAATCTGGTGACCAGTCTGATGAGGGTTTCCTGAGAGGGACGCCTAGCATAGAATGCATAGTACAGCAGATAAACTGGCTGAAGACAGTTACACAGAAGCATGGGGTCCTTTCAAAGGAGAGGAGTGGGATCAAAATCTTTCTTGTGTGTAAGGATGTGTCAATCAATTCTGTAGTTCCTCAAGTAACTTATGTCTCTCGAGACACACGTACGAGGTAATAGAACATATCAAAATGTAATATGAGAAAATTTTCATATCAAGATTAATTTAATTTGCATTTATATCAACTATGACTTCATGATTCCCTTCTTTCACCAAGCTTTTGTTTATTCAGTCTTATATTCCATTTATATTAATAGTGGGCATTTTTATTTTGTATGACTTTGAGAAACTTCTTGGTAATAAATTGTAAGCATCTACTAGTAATCTTTTTTTCCCTCCCAGTGAAACATGACTTTAACCTAGAAGAGTACAGCCTCTCTCAGTGCACATTGGAAAAGGTGGGTCAGCTTTTAGGGTTTGTATCATTCTTGTTAATTTCACATGAAAATAACATGTGGGGGCATGCATTTTCCCAATAACATAAACAGTCAACTCAGTCAATTAAGTATCTACCTTCAGCTCTGGTCATATCCTAGGTCCTGGATTGAGCCCTGCCTCAGGCTCTCTGCTCAGTGGGGAGCCTGCTTCTCCCTCTCCTCTCTCTTCCCTTTGCTCCTTCCTCTGCCCCCTCATGCTCTCTCTCTCTCAAATAAATAAATAAAATATTTAAAACAAAAAAAGAAAGAACATAACATGAATATTTCCTATTTATTTGGAAGACAATAAACAACCTGATAATTCTTTTTCCTTCTGCTTTGTCCCCTATTTAGATATTTTTAGAACTTTCTAAGGAGCAAGAGCTCGGAAATTTTGAAGAAGAAATTGATACAACCATGAGATGGGCACTCCTCTCTCCTTCAGATGACATTTAAAAGCTCAAACCTATTAATCCTTTGTGTCATATAAGCTTACGCCATATGTAATAATTGTCAGTATGTATAATTTTAAAAATCATTAACATCAATATCTGGTATATTTTGTGTATTTAGTTAACAAATGAATAAACGTAAAAATTATTCTCCTTAAATTTAGGAATGGTGGAAAATCTGTGGTAAAGGCAATTCAAAGTATTAATGAAGTTACCTGAAGGGCAGGTGCCAGGTATTGTGGAAATAAAGCCACAAACTTGGAATTTTTTTGAAGTATAACTTCAAACATGGCATATCGCTTTGAAATATGACATTTACTAAGAAATTCCCTAGCAGAAATATATGAGGGATATATTCAACAGCCAGAAGCTAGCGGGATTGCTACACACCAGTTTGGGAGGTATCAGTTTTACGAGTTTGTATTAAGACACAAGTAAAATGCAAGAGTCTTCCTCTGGACCCTTTTCAGAAATTTGAAATTCACAGAGTGAGGAGTCCGTTGGATTCACACATGAACAAGCATGTGCATTGGAAAAGCAGTTCGAACATAATTTGTGAAAATAAGGGGAGTCACAGCAGCATTTGTTCAAATTTTTAAGATTTTGAATGTGTTACTTTATGATTGTGGGGGTACTGATTTTTCTCATCAGCTTATCAGTAGTTTTCTGTGTACAGTTGACCCTCAAACAACACAGGAGTTAGGGTACCAAGCCCCTCATGCAGTAAAAATCCCATATAACTTTTGACTCCCCCAAAACTTAACTACTAATAGCCTACTATTGACCAAGAAGTCTTCCCAATAACATAGTCAATTAACACAGTTTGTATATGTATTATATGCTGTGTTCTTACAATAAGTAAGCTAGAGAAAAGACAATGTAACTAAGAAAATCATAAGGAAAAAGTATATTTACTGTATGGTAAAAAATCCATGTCAGTGAACCTGTGCAGTTAAAATCCATATAGCTCAAGGGTCAGCTATATTTACTGCTATTTTAAAATCACTTCCCTCTTAAATATGTACATATGTCTATACACACATGCATAAATCATTTATATTACTAAATTAAAAAATATGTGTGAGCTTTAAATATAATTTTTCCCCTAAATAATAGTGATTTCATCTTGAATATCATGAGAAAATTTTTTGAAGACCAAACAGTATCCTTGATGCCTTTTTTTTTTTTTTTTGGTGTTATGTTATATTACTTAAATTGTTATGCTCTTTGAAGAACATTTGTATAATGGAGAAAAACACAGAAATTAAATAAAATTGAATAAAAGAATCACCATACTTTATCCACACCAAACAAACAAACAAACAAACAAACAAAACAAAACACCAGCGTCTTTTTCTTTAGTGTACTTTTTTATGTAGGTGGAATCACTATAGTATATAATTTCTTAACTATATATGCATATTTGCTGATATAACATTGAAATTGTTTTAATTTACTTTTAAACTTATGGTGAAGCTTCAGTTTTATATATTTGCATTTTATTCTGTGTTAAATATTTGTATTTTTTCATTTATTTTTGTGTTTTAATCTTTTTCTTATCCATTTTTCATATAATTAAATATTTTATCTGCATATATTACATATGTCATAATTATATCTGGAACACTATGTCTCCAAATCAATGATAAATAATCAATAGCTTACTATTTGTTCAGGATGCTTTAGTGCCCTGTAAAAGCAAATTTCTATCATAATGAGAGTTGGATTGAAATTATTTCTAAAATTCAAGGAATAGATTCTCTTGTCTCTCTCAAATGTATAAGATCACAACATATATAACCATTTCACATAACAATATGATGAAATCTTTGCTTATATTCATTGTAAGTTGTAAATTTTCTTAACTGTTGTAGAAATATGTTTACAAAGTACTGAATAACCAATATCAGATATAGTATAAATATTTCAAAAGATTAAACTGGACATGGTTTGCTAAAACCATCATAATATGGTTATTTTTGAAAACTTGGGTTTTTATTAGGAATATGTTCAAGAGCAGATAAACAGGCATGAAAAAGGGAGGAGATTGGAATAAAACAAAAGAAAGGATTTTTTTTCAAAAGGAAAAATAGTTTCATCATCTCTAACTCTATTGTAGACAGCCCCTGTGCTGGTTTTATTCTTTATTTTCCTAGGGAGGCTGACCACTGTGGACTGCATCACCAATTCCCTGCTTTCCTGGTTGGCTTCCAGTTGGGTCTGACCAATCCAATAGGAAAAAGCAACAATAGATGCAAAGGTGGAAGAGGAGAGAGGTCAGAGGATCTCTTCCCTCCTGGCCTCATTTTAGTTTCAGATCTCAGGTGGTAGATGGTATCCCTGCAGGCCTATAACATTTGCCCTCCTCCAGTTACATGCATGTGCTTCTGGTCCCTTTAACACTGTTGACCGCAGGAATGTCCTACTCTCCGCCTCCAGCAATTCATCAGAATTATCATTTAAGGTGTTTTTTTCCTACCAGTTTATGGCTCTGCTAGCTTCTGCACCAAGTAAGCTGGTCTTGGCTGCAATTCTCCGTATTCACTTGTATATATATATATATACTATATATATATATATATATATATATTCCTAACACAGAGCTCCTAAGTATCTTTTGTTCTAATGAGGTGACTCTGGTGGGCTCTGGGATTATCCCTGGTCACAGAGAGAGCAAGCCATGATTAGAAGCTTGGTACTTTCAGCCCTACGGTGGGAGAAGTGTTGGGAACTGAGTTAATAATCAGTTATGCCTATCTGATGAAACTCCATAAAAATTCCAAAAATACTAGATTCAGAGAGCTTCCAAGTTAGTGGACACATCTATGTGCTCGGAAGGTGGTGGGTGCATCTCAATTCCAGGGTGAGTGAGGCTCCTGCGCTTGAACCCTTCTAGACCTTATTCTATGTATCTTTTCATCTGATTCCTTTATCAATCATATTGTTCATTATATAATAAACCAGTAAACATATGTAGGTGTTCTCCTGAGGTCTGTAAGCTGTCCTAGCAAATTGTCAGATCCAAGGATAGGGTCATGGGAACCCCATTTACAGTTGGAAGTTCAGAAGTAGAGGAGACCGTATGGAACTTGTGATTGGCACCCGAAGTGGGAGGAGTCTAGTGAGACAGGGCTATTACCTGATGGGATCTGATGCTAATTCCAGACAGTGTCAGAACTAAATTAAATTGTCGGACACCCAGCTGGTGTTGGAGAATTGGTCAGTATGGGGGGAAAAAAAACCCTACACATTTGATGGCCAGAAGCAAACTATGAGAGCAAAGGAAAACACAAAGGAGAAAACAGTTTTTTCTAGACATTTGGTGTCAGTGAAGTGGAATTTGCGAGAACAGCTCTGGCTCATGAAAACACATGGTTTGGAAACAGAAAGAGTGGAGGGCAGGGATGAGGAACGCTTGATTCCTGGATAGCTACCTAGTGACTCATAGTATCAAGCTGTAGCTGCTCTTTGATCAGTTACTAACAGTACAAGCTACCAGTGGAATTAGAGATGAGAATAGACCCAACTCCTGAGGAACTGGCTCACTGGATATCTATGGAAATGCAAAATATAAGCATGCTAAACACATAATCTCTCATTATCTCTTCTAAGTTGGGCCTCAATGCTGGAACAAGTTCAAATATGGGTCAATCTGAGCTTTGATCGCTAGCCTGAAAGCTGCTAAGTAAGAAAGGGGAAAACTATGCCAGGAAGGTACCTCTAATCATCCTCTGATCACCAAAAAGGTAGTCAGTGTGGTGGAAGGCAAAACCAAAAAACTACTAAAACCAGGAGCTATAGTGTGAAGGAGGTGTCTCTTTTTGTGGATGGAATTATCAGCTTCCTGAGGAATCTTTATTAAAATGGACCATGAGAGTAACTGATTTGGGGGCTCTATCTTTGGGATGTTGCAGAGTGGAAGGGCATGTTTGGTTGATACAGGATCTGCAGCCCACTATTGAACAGTCACAGATGGTTATAGGTGATCCAGACACACAGAAGCTTATTCCTGAGGGATTTCTAATGGCCTGGATAAAGGCCACCATAAGTGTGCTCACCTGAGATGGAAGATTGCCCAACTCCCACTCTAATTGCCAACCAGAACACTTCAGTCGAAGCAGCTGATGCACTTTGCAGGAAAGCTGTCGGTGTGCAATTGGCTTTATGGTGGGTGACTGGGGTATTCACCCACTGCATGTGCATGTTACCGGGTTATGGTAAATGCCATGATTAAGGGGGCCCCTGTTACATGGGTACCCCATGTGACATTACTCACAATATCCGACAATCTGGGAAGCTTTTATTAGAGTTGCTGTCTGATACCAAGGTCACCAAAGTAATTAAAAAGAAAAAGGGAGAGACAGAAAGGAGAGTCAGGGGACTCCACCCAGCAGTGTGGACATCTTTAGGTGGTTATTACAAAAGGGATGAATGTGGTGAACATTGATGGTGTTGAAACAAAGGTATTGATGCAGCATTATTGAAGCTTCTATGGACCAGTGAGACTGCCCATGGGTCCCCCAATGCTAGAAGGCCCCAGACAAGTTCTGTCCATTAACCCCACTTTGGAGGAATTTAAAAAAGCAGAGGGCAAAGATTTTGTGAGAAACGTCACCCAGAATTGCCTGGGGTATTGGGTAAACAGATTAATCAAAATAAATATTGAAAAGGAGAGGCCAGGGTCTTCTGGTCAAGCCTGGTGGGAACCCAAGGCCATAAAGCACATGTGTGGATAAGACGGTCAGGGAGAGGAAGGGGAGGAGAAACTTTTCTTTGGACTCCTTAATACAGGAGTCAGTGTGCTGTGATTTGAAACCTGTTGATGATATCTTAATGGTGGCTTATCTTCCTTAGATCAGGAAGATAGGGAGATTACAAGGTTGATGGGATTAAAGTGAAATTTAAGATGAAAATGGGGACTTTTGAGCAAACTTTATGTGAGGTGGTTGGTTTTCCTTTACCTGGCTGTATTAACTAGGTGGGATATAATCCCACTAGCAATTACTTCCCCTACCTAATGCTATAAATAGAAGGCATGACAGCCAATCCTCAGGCCAGTCTTAATTGGACATGCTAAATGGGAACCACTAGAATTTCTCAAGTCTACACAGATGGTTAATTTAAAACGATGCAGATACCTGGTGGGCAAAGAGATTACCTCTTTAATTAGCAACATGTTAGATACTGGAGTGCTGGTAGCAATGAATTCCCTCTATCACAGCCCTGTGTGGCCTGTGGAAAAGTCTTACTGCTCATGGAGACAAACAGTGGACCATTGAGGCTTAAATAAAGCTATACTGTCCAATACATCAGCAGTTCCAGACACAGTTTCAACCACCTACAAGCTACAACAGGTGCCCAGTGATTTTTTTTTTTTTTCAAATGCTTTCTTCTGCATCTCAATCTTGGAAGAGACCCAACCATAGTTCAGTTTCACATGTGAAGGATCCCAGTTCACATTTACTGTGCTGTCACAGGTCATCTAAATTCAGCAGCTTATGGTCATAATTTGGTCACAAGGGATTTAGACCTGATATAGGTCTCCAGGGTACTAATATACCACGTTAATGACATGATAATATTGGAAATTGAAGAGAAGGCTTGGGACTGATTTGAATGCAGTGATGACTCACAGACCCAACCAAGACTGGTTAAGAAATCCAGCAAAGGTCCAAGGACCTGCCCTAATGATAACATTTTTTGGAATAATCTGGGCAGGAGCCACCTGGGATATTCTACAAGTGATGGGTTTTTTCCTACTTCTAGGATGGAATAAGAAGCCCAGCATTTGGTTGCTTTATTTGGATTTGGGGGAATGCATATCCCACATCCGGGAATATTGCTAGCTCCTCGAAAGAAAGCCACATTTGAGTGGGGACCTACATAAAAGCATGATTCGTCTGAATGATAAGAAGTGGTAAGTCTCTCAATGCCATTGGACTCCTATGATTCCAGATCTCAAGGCTGTGTTTGTTCTGAAGCCTCAATCTCTGATGGGTACAGGAAACATTATTGGTTTTCAGTTTTCTGAGCTGTTTCTTATTGTTAGAAGCAAGATGACTGTTAGAGATAAAGCTAATTTTAAACCTTATTGGTTTAAATCTTAACATTTAAATTTGAATACCTGCCTGGGGCTTGTGGCTACCATATTGGATAATGTGTTTTAAAGTTAATCATAATTTCTGTCCTCATCGTAAACAATGAGATTTCAAGGGGACTTAATTCTGCTTATCTATCCCCTCTTCTCCCATATAATTGCTGTCTGGTATTTTAGTCTCTATTGTGACTAACATCTTCCTTCCACCCCGAACACAAATTAATCACTGTCACCATTACTTTCCACAACCAACATTTATTTAGCCTACCAATATATTTATTAGTTTCCAACCTCCAACTACTTCCTTCTGGGTTCAATTACTTTTCTTCTTGAGGGGTATCTATTAGTTCTTTCAGAGATATCGATGAAAGACCAATCCCAGATTTTGTTGAAAGACGGAACTCTTTTTATCCTTACACATGAATTACATTTTAGCTGGCTTATGAATCAGCCTTTGCCAAACCACTTAAAACTTAACTGGCTTAAAATTATAATCTTATTTTAGCTTCTTTTTTTTCCTGTTTCATTTCTGGCATCTGGATATTTATGTGTATTTGAATTTGATCTCTATTTTTGTTATATTTTATTCTCCCATTTTATGGCTTTGTTGAAGGAACAAACACAATAGCATAGTCCAGCAATTGGTAGAAATCTTATGATTGTTTTTTAAAATTACACCATGTACTATTTTGCTGCAAATGATCAACTCAAAGGTAATTGGCCCAATATTTCCTCCAGCTTTTTAAGTTTTACAAGAAGCAGACCAGGAAAGTTGCAAAAGTGCACCAAGGGTGGGTTTAGAAGAGTAATAATTGTAGGTTGTACGCAATGTTTTTCAGTAACAGAATAGATTTTTGTTTGAAGTTCTCAATATTTTTGCAAAAAGGCTGAACATCCGAGCTTTTTATAATAATAAATAATTTCTGTGAAGGAAAAAAAGCTCATGCAAAATTCTGGATGTATGGATATAATCAAATATCTAAAAAATACATACGTAAAAGATTACTAGCCAAAACTGCTGTGGATTGAGGCTTAGATTTCCTAATCTATGAGAGAAGGAGGGATCCCTGGGTGGCGCAGCGGTTTGGCGCCTGCCTTTGGCCCAGGGCGCGATCCTGGAGACTCGGGATCGAATCCCACGTCGGGCTCCCGGTGCAGGGAGCCTGCTTCTCCCTCTGCCTGTGTCTCTGCCTCTCTCTCTCTCTGTGTGTGACTATCGTAAATAAATAAAAATTAAAAAAAAAAAAAAAAACAACTATGAGAGAAGGAGTTGGGATTCCCCAGGATCCATGCAGGTATTTCTGCACTGAGATTGGCATCTACCATTACTAACAAACTCCCTTTTCACATCTTGCCCTGAGATAGTCCCCCATTGTCAATGAAAGTCAAAGAGAAATTCAATGTCAGGATTGCTTAGTTCTTTTAAACCCGATGAGCCGTGTGCAGTTTCTGCAAATCTGCAAATCTACCTCTAGCTTGTGATGATGTAATTGATCATAATGTTCAAAAAAAAAAAAAAAAAAACCAGGTTTAACAGGCTTACGTAAAGTAAAAAAGAAGGGGGAAATCTGTGTAGACCTGATGACTTTATAAATTCAAAATTGGCAAATATAGGTAAAAATATTCAGTCATGTTTAATTATGCATTAGGCAAGTTACCTTTTATAAAAAGCATGAAATAGCAAAAATGTCACAAAATTCAATGTTATGTTTACTTTTTGTATCACTGTTTTCATCGCCGAGTGCTAGTGCTGACACCTGTGTCCTGAGTTTGAGTCACTCATCTTGTTTGGTAGCTGTGTTTTTTCTTGCTTGCTCATATTAAGCAGTTTCAAGTCTTTATGTAGTTCATGACTTAATTGGTTTCAGTAACCGCTGACCTTTTTATTGATCCATCAATTATTTTATTTTTTTAAAGATTTTATTTATTCATGAGAGACACACAGAGAGAGGCAGAGACATAGAGGGAGAAGCAGGCTCCTCGCAGGGAGTCTGATGTAGGACTCTATCCCCGGACCTGGGATCATGCCCTGAGTGGAAGGCAGATGCTCAACTACTGAGCCACCCAGGCTTCCCACTCCATCAATGATTTTAATCAGTGATAAACAACTTTTTGAAGATATATTACATAGAGCCATCAGTTCAGAGACAAACTTTACAAATTTTCCTTCTGTTTAAAGGAGTCCTACCGGCCTCTGCAGGCCTCTCAGCATGCTCATGTGCCTAAGGAACACTTCCATTCTTCTGGAGCTATTTCAGTTGCCAAGCACATCTGTTGGTCTGTTCTTAGAATTTGCTTTCTGCTTCGCAGGAAAAAAGAAAATCTTAACTCTCATGGGTGAATTTTTTATTTCATGGTGTCATATTTAAAAATTCACTCAGCCCTGTCATTCGCCTCCTTTTTTTTTCCTTCTGACAAGCTCTCCCTGTTCCAGGCTCCCAGCTCATCTGCTTCTGACCCAGTTCCTTCTCCTCCTCCCACCAAGAAAGAGCAGTGCTCCATTTGTCACTTGATTTCTCCTGGATTTTCAGCATTTCCTTTTTTCTTTCCCTTCTAAATACCACCTTTAAAAAAGAAACCTACCCTTGATCCAAACAACTCATTTTGGCTCCCACTCCACTGATGGCCTTTCTTTCAAAACCAGGGTTCTAGAAAGAAGGCATCATAGTTTTGTTTTGGTTTTGCTTCCCTATCTCACATCCACGCTATAAATCTAAAATTCAAAATCTATGTATTGAGCAACTTTCATGCCCTAGGCTCTGTGATATGAACACAGTGAAGAGTCTACAGTACTCCTCAGTTGTTTAACATCTAGTTTATGCTGGGAGAGATGAGTATGATTAGTTTGAAGTATGGTGAGGTACATACCACCACAGCAGTGCATGGTGCCATGGGAGTACCTGAGAAGGGCCTCTAACCCACATAGGACAAGGCCAAGAAGCCTCCTATGCGAGGAGAAGTCAGACACAAGACCTGATGGACAAGTAATATTAGGAGGATAGTTATCAATTATTACATATAACTACTGGGCCTTACAATGATCATTTATAAAGTCATTATGGGAAGGCCAGATGAGAGGAGGGGTTAATTCCAAGAGAGTAAACAGAGGTAAATTACATTATGATGCGTTCATTTAAAAAAAAAAATTAGGGGTGCCTCAATGGTGTACATGTTTAAGTGTCTGACTTTTGGTTTTAGCTCAGGTCCTGATTTCAGGGTTGTGAGATCCAGCCCCACATTGGACTCTGTGCTGGGTGTGGAGCCTGCTTAAGATCCTTTCTCTCCCTCTCCTTCTGCCTCTCCCCTCTGCTCACACCTTGAGGTGCTCTCTCTCTCTCTCAAAATAAAATAAAATTTTAAAATTTTAAAAATCATGTCTCAGTATGTCTGGAGTTAGAAGAAGGGTTAAGGCAAAGGCAGGCTGGGGCAGTGACCAGATGATAAAAGCCTTATGTAGTTTTGCAAAGGAGCCAAGACACTGCGAAGGCAGCGATGGGAGTGACATAATAAAAATTGTATGTTGGAGAGATTTATGTGGTGTGAAAATGGATTGCTTTCCAGTTTTAAGACAGTAGTTAGGAAGAAGGTTAGACAAAGACAATCGACCTCAAATACCTAATAAGCTTCTCAGAAAAAAAGAATAGACTAAAAGGGAAGCAATACTGGACCAAAATATTAGCTGAAAATTTCCCAGAACTTAAAAACAAAACAAAACAAAGAACACAAGTTCTTTGATTGCAAGTGGCCACAGAGTGCCAGGCAGGACCAAAAACCAAAACCAAAAACCAAAGCCTACACCTAAGCACATTTTCATGAAACTTCATACATTTGTGACTGAGAAAAATCCTAAAATCACCTAGCAAGAACAAAGAAATACCTTAAGTGAATGAGATTCAGAGTTAGATAAGCTTGCTTATCAGCAAAACTAGATGTGAGAAGGCAGCAACGTTATTTTTTAAATAAATGATTTAAGATATTCTCAGTCAAAAAAAAAAAAAAAAGATATTCTCAGTCATGGTCAAAAACAAAAGCTTAAACACAAAAATCCAGAATGACAGAGTAAACAGTAATATAAGTAGAGAAAAAAAAAGATGGATTTACTAGTCAATTTACAAGTAGCCAGAAATCGTGTTAAAATATACTTGACAGGGGCCCCTGAGTGGCTCAGTGGTTGAGTGTCTGCCCTTGGCTCAGGTCATGATCCCGGGGTCCTGGCATTGAGTCCCACATCGGGGTCCCCACAGGGAACCTGCTTCTCCCTCTTTCTATGTCTCTGGTTCTCTCTGTGTGTCTCTCATGAATAAATAAATAAAAATCTTTAAGAAAATAAAAATAAAATATGCTTGACATTACAAGTAACCTAAGAAATATACGTTAAGTCATCAAGGTGGTAGTATGTTTTTCATTAATCAGATTAGTAATTTTAAAAAATACCTGTAATTTCCAGGTGGGTGGGATGGGTGCAATAGACAAAGGGGATTAAGAGTACATTTACTGTCATGAGCACTGAGTGATGGATAGAATCACCAAATTATTAGAGTATACACCTGAAACGAATATTATATTGCATGTCAATTATATTTTAATTAAAAAAAAAAAACCCTACCATTTGTAGTTTTTCCAGGGCTGTGAAGAGTGTAATTGCTACCATTTATCAAGTGCTCAGTCAGCGCTTGGTACTTTGCTAAATACTTTACATGTGTTGTTTCCTTTAATCGGACCCCCAATTCTAAAATGTTCAAATCCTAAAAGACCGTGTTGCATAGTATCATATCATCTATATCTTACAGATGAGGGACTGAGAGGCTTCTTGGGCGAGTCACCTGCTTGGCATTGCACTGCGAGTAAGGAGTAAGGAGTAGAGCTTGGGCTTTGAGGTCAACCATGCTGGCCGACTTATCCATATGGAGTGGGGTGTGGATGCCAAAATAGCAGGTCTTGGGGGGGGGGGGGAAGATAGAGATTTAGGCTGTTTTTTTTTTTCCCTTGACAGAGTGAGGCAGGTTCAAGTATGTTTGTCAAGAGTTAAGGATGATTCCTAGTGGAATGAAAGACTAGAAAGTACTCATCCAGGGCTTTCCACAGCAAAAGAGAAAAGGACAAGTTGAAAGTAAAAAAAAAAAAAAAAGGAACAGAGGGGGAAAAATAAATACTATGATCAGCATTGAAAAGGAGAAATGGGAAAAAAGCAGGAAAGCTTCATTTGGAAACTGTATAATGAGACAACTGGACAATATGAGTTGCTTATTGCAGGAACTTGGATCTCTCACAGAAAGTAGAAGATTTACAGACTGGGTGAAAAGAACAATATCTTGCAAGAAGTTACTGTGGCCAAGTTCTAAAAGGGTGTTGCCTGTGTTCTCCTCTAGGATTTTTTTTTTTCCTCTAGGATTTTGATGGACTCTTGTCTCACATTTAGATCTTTCATCCATTTTGAGTTTATCTTTGTGTATGGTGAAAGAGAGTGGTCTAGTTTCATTCTTCTGCAGGTGGATGTCCAATTTTTCCAGCACCATTTATTGAAGAGACTGTCTTTCTTCCAGTGGATAGTCTTTCCTCCTTTATCGAATATTAGTTGACCATAAAGTTGATGATACTGCTTCAAGAGACAGCCCATAGGCAGATGCTAGAGATAGGTGGAAACATATCTGAGCAATGCAAATGCAAATAAAAATTAAGAGCAAGAATATACCATACAAAGGATGTTTCAATGCAAAGAGAGAGAGAGAGCACACAAAATAGGACCAAGTAGAATTTGTTTCTTATATTAAAAAACAAAAAAAAAACAAAAAAACAAGAAAGAGGAATTTTTGGAGAGTATTTGCCAAAACCCAACTGTAGCCTTGCAGCTGGGTCTGAGGAAGGACAAAAAGCAAGATCACAAAGTCCCTGGGAAACAAGCAGATGTGCTCAGTCTCCCTCCCTCCCTCCCTCCCTGTCTCTCTCTCTCTCTCTGTCTCTGTGTCTCTCTTTCTCTGTCAGGCTGCTAGGTGGCTCCATTCTCCTTTCTTTGCAAATCAAGTTGTTTTTTTTTTTTTTTTTTCTGCTTTTACACACATGTCCCAGGAGCTAAGTAGTCTGTACAAGCAGCCAGGAAAAAACTCCAAGGAATGTTTTACGACCACATGAAATCTATAAGGCTTCCGGCACTGGAGAACGTTGCTGCAAAATACATGAAGCATAAGGCAAGGCGAATGGTAAAATATGTGTAGCTAAAGTGGGAACCATTGGGTGAACAGGGACCCCCTACAAATGAGACATCATAACATTTGTTATTTAAGCTACAGACTGGAGATGCTCTGAATTTTTACCCAGGATCTGCTGCTACTCGCCAGCTGTCTAAATTTGTGCCAGTTATTTAAACTCTCTGGGCTTCATTTTTCTCATCTGTAAAATGGGGGTGAGCCTACCTGATAAAATTATTAGGTGAGTTAAATGGGTTAATATTTAAGTGCGTGTACCCCGCACATCGTAAGTGCCATATGTGGTTGCTTATAGCAATTACCTTCTGCACAAAATCAGTACTGTTCTGTTTTTAAAATCCCAACAGCGTGATTTTTTTTTAATTGGCAAGCTGATTCTAAAGATTATTTAGAAGAATGAAGATATAAGACTTAGTCAAGAAAATGTTGAAGATTAATGAGCGTGCCCTCACTCTGTTACAGTGATACAGAGATTACATGTGCCATGTGGGAAGGAAGAGGCCAACATTTTGAAGGAAAAGAATAGTGTCTGAAGGTGAGTGAGAGGTACAGCTTTACAGGTATGGAATGAGTAAGTCATGGGGATGAAAGACACAGCATGGGGTACAGTTAATGGTATTATACTAGCATTTTATGGACAGATGGTAGCTACACTTGCGGTGAGCATAGCATAACACATGGATTTGCTGAATCACCATGTACCCCTGAAACCAATGCAACATTGCGTGTCAACTACTTCTATTAAAAAAAAAAAGAAAGAAAAGAAAAGAATGGAAAAGAAGAAAAGAAAAGAAGAAGACGAGAGGGTTCAGGAGCCAACAAGGGCCAGAAGGCATCAGCTCCATCCTTGATACAAAAATCCTTCTAGGAAAAAAGTTACTGAAAAACATTTCCTGAATTATATTCTCTGCTTACAGAATGCTGGCCGTGTTATAAAACCGGATAGTTTTGTATCTTCTGCAGAAGACAGCAGACATGCAGGACCGCTCAGAAGTGTTTTGGTTTGTGTTTTTTTTTTTTTTCTCTTTTTAAGTTTGACAGTCTCTGGCATTAATGAGTTCGATCTGCCTCTGTTTTGTTTGCTGAGAGCAATTTCTGAACTCACAACTAGTACAAGAGCACACACGATTGAATAAGCATTGAGGGATGGGAAGTAGGTGAGGAGGATCTCATGTGATTTTTGCAGACCCTGGGGCACAGAGGAGTCTATTCGATTTAAGAATTGCACGCACAGCACATCGTTTCTCCATCGGTCGTGTGCTCAGAGAGCAACCCCAGCGCAGAAGCCTGGAACAGATGGACAGACTGCGAGCAGAAAGACAGCAGGCCCTCTTTTGCTTTTCTTCATCAGCCACGAATTACACGGGAATTGCCTGGCCTTAACTGAAATGCTCAAAGAAGGTGGGATGGCAATTCCTACCTGTTAGAAACGTTTCTTGAAAAATAGGGAAGACAGGACCTACTCCAACCAGCAGTTGGTTCCAGAGGAAGTGGTTTGTTTGCTGGGACTTGTGGCAGAAGGAACAAGCCGGTAGATTTGGGGGGATGCAGGTGCTTTGGCATGACCTGGCTCCCCGCATCCTCCTACTTGGCACTCCAGGAGAGATGCCCCACTTAGCTGGCATGCAATTGCAGCTGAAATGCAGCTGAAAATCCAGACCTCGTTCTTTTACCCTGAAGCATGACACTGCTTCATGGGCATATTTCTGCACCCAGGTTTTAAGAACTAAATTTTCAGTGGAGGATTTTGTGTGACTTTCTGACCCGATGGTATATATTTATAGCTATCATTAAAAAAAATATATCTTTTCTTTTTCAACCTCTCTCTGCTCTGCTTTTCTCTGACCCATCTCTTCACTTATGTTTCTTTTTTTTTTTTAAAAAAAGGCTGTGCTGGGGGTCAACTCTGCCATTAGGGCATTGTATGAAAAAGCTAATTGGGAAAGACTAGATTCTCTTTGGTTTGATAGCTGCTGATGTTTTGATATGTCCAGCGAGCCATCTGCAACTACGAACTCCCTGCTGAGTGGCTGGCTGGGAGACAAAGAAAAGGAAAACAGCAAAGAAGTCACCATGTGATGTGAGCGGAGAGTTTTTGGCAGCCTGGCCGAACTCAGACCATAATCCTTTTCGGAAATCATTCTAAACCGGAATTCTTCACAATAAACATGAAATTAAAAGCATGATGTAGTAGTGACCCAAAAGGAATGTGAAATCTCCTCCAGGACATGCAGAGACCTGTGGATGCATTGTTTCTAGACTCTTGCTCCAGCTTTCCTGAGAGTAAGTTAATCTCTAAAATTGTGGTTGTTTTGCATATACAACTATAACTTATGACTTCAAACAGGGAATGTCAAACATTTAGATGGAAACTATTAAAATGCAGTAAATTATTAGTTGTTCTGATTTTCCAAGTCATCTGAGTATTTAATGTTGTATGGCTTAAAAAACCAGTTGGAGAACTAAGTGGGGCTTGCTTTTTTTTTTTTTTTTTCTTTTTTATCCCATGACTATAAAGTATGTTTGGACAAATAGCATATATTATCTTAAAAGGGTATTGGCTGAATTGAAAGGAATGTGACTTTACGTTGTTGCCTCTTTGCAAGCATGGGCTGTTTCCCAAGTGATTAGAATTACTTATTGTTTTTTGTTTGTTTTCAGTTTTACTGCCAGAGGATCCATAAGCATGAGTGCGTAGGGGGGTGGGTGGGTGGGGAGGGGGCACACGATTTTCTGAGTCTTGAATTGTTTTAATTGGCTTGAGAATATTTTCATCAAGAAAACTCAGGGCAATATTTTTATTGACCTTCTTTATCATACTCCATCTATTGGAATCTTGATCTGATCTGTTGTGCAATGTGTTTATTTTCTGACTACGAGGAATTCTATCTGGTGGGGAGTGGCTGGTTTTTTATAGCCACATTATTATTTCTAGATCACACTTCCTATCTAGAGCAATTTAAATTAGTAAGATATTTTATGTTCCTCTGGTGAACAGTAATTTTTTTTCCTTTCCCTTGATCTATACATTAGGATGTGTATATATCCTGATGGGAAATACCCTGTATGGGGGGCGGGGGGGGCGGGGAATGGGACTCAGTCCTTAGTCAGGAATAAATAACCACCATCGTGACAGTTCATTCTTCTGTAGTCATCAAGACTTTCTAGCACATGCATCCCTCCACAGAAAGAAAGGAGAGTATGCACGTAGGCAACATATTTAACCGTCTCTGATACCATGGTTCACCAGGGCACTGACTGCTCAATTGGCAATGTCGTGGTCTCTTTCAGTTGGGGTCTCCAGGCCATCACAGCCTGCTCCGGTGGCACCATCGTCAGGAGCTCATCCAAACATGATCCCTTTGTTCATTTTTGGACAATTTTTGTTCCACAAGGGGGCACCTCATAAAGGCAACTCTTTATGTCCTAGAGCCCTTGTCCTTGTCTTACTCTCAGGCTTCACGCTTTCAGCCTCCTTTTGTGCTCCTTGTATTAATTTTCTGTGGCTGCTGCCACAGATGACCGTGAACTTCATGGCTGAGGACAAAACAGATTTATCATCTTACAGTGTGGGAGGTGAGAAGTGTGATGTGAGTCTCACTGGACGAAAATCAAGGTGCTGGCAAGGGCTGCATTCGTTTCTGGAGGATGCGAGGGAGAACTCTGCTTTCTTGCCTTCTTGAGCTTCCAGAGGCTGCTGGCATGCCTCAGCTCGTGCCCGCCTTCCTCCATCTTCAAGGCCAGCAATGGGTTCAGTCCTTTTAACAGCACCTCACTCTGCCCTTTTCACTTCTTTTTTCTACTTTTTGGGACCCTTGCGATTACCTTGGATCCATCTAGATGACTCAGGATTATCTCCCTGATTTAGAGTCACTTGATTAGCAACCTGACTCCCATCTGTTATTAATTCTCCTTTGTCATGTAATGTAAAATATTCACAAGTTCCAGGATTAGAACAGGACCATTATCCTGCCTGCCTTGTTTCTCTTCAGTTTATTCCTCGCCTTTCAGATTGAAATGGCAGATGCCCCAAATTCCCTGGAACACACAATGATTAGGTTTTATTTGTGCCTTGAGTAGGTGATCTTCGCATTCGCTCTGCCTCCTGAATACCAGTAGAGACCAGCATATTCATGGCTGTGCTCTCGTCCCATGGATAAGATCGATATTAGGCCATGACTCCAGTAGCCAGAAACAACCTCATTAGTAATTTGATGGAAAAGACAATAAATAGCAATTCTGTGGTTTCCATCCTTCTTCAATATGGCACCAAAGGAGGACACAACAACCCCTCAAACCCAGGTCTTATTGGCCAATTGACCTTGTGCTCTAAGCCTTGTGCCAAAGCTCAAGCCACTATCCTTGGAACAGGTAGTGGCTGTTTCTGGCTACTAGATTCATGGCCTAATACTGACCTTATCCATGGGGCGAGAGCACAGCCATGAATATGCTCATCCCTACTGGTATTCAGGAGGCAGATCAAATGCGAAGATCACCTACTTAAGGCAGAGAGAAATTCCTCTCCTAATGTTGGGTTCTATTAACTAAGACTACGTTTCATGTTTTCTTTACCAACTAAGATAATTCATGGGCATTCATGCTTTCTAAGTCTCAGTAATTTTGTTATTCTTCCTGACAAGAAAATAATGAAATAGACTTCTTGAGATTCAATTACGTAGCTCATTCTGGGAGATAGGCTAGTAACTCTTGGACTTCACTAAGATGACCATATAAATAATTACATCATGCTACCATTACCAGACTGGGTGTTATATCTGGAATCTGCTGCCTTCACTGGGTTTGAAAGAGATTATTTAATCACTGTTAGGTATATCCTGAATTGTTGTTATATAGGTTCTCTCTATATAATGTCTTATGTAAACAATTTTTTTCCTAGAGATTTTATTCATTTACTCATGAGAGACACATACACAGAGAGAGAGAGGCAGAGACACAGGCAAAGAGAGAAGCAGGCCCCATGCAGGGATCCTGACATGGGACTCAATTCCAGGTCTCCAGGATCAGGCCCTGGGCTGAAGGTGGCACTAAACCTTTGAGCCACCCGGGCTGCCCTCTGCAAACAATTCTATGGAGTTGCTGATGACTTGACCCACATACTGGAAACTGACAGTCTGGCTGACTGGTAGACCTGTGTGTAAGCCTAAAGGCTAGTGCTCTCTCCCTGTGAGCCTAGGTCCTTACCTGACTTACTTCCAAAGCCAAGGTTGAGCCCATAAATAGGAGGCAATGAATGACTGGTCTGCTGAGCAACATGGGTAAATCATCCTGTAAATCATCAGGCCTAAATTGCCTCCAATAATATACAATTAAAATGAGTTTCCAGTTCAAGGAACTCCCAACTACAAACTTATCTGATTCATGTGTTTGCTGTCTGCCCACCCCCTATCCCTATTTCTACCTCCCTCCTATCCACTCATATGCATGCTGGAGTAACAGGCATCATGAATCTGAAAATTATTTTAGGTGCTCTTTTCTCCTGGCAATAAAATGGGGCCCGCAACTTTGCAAGAACCAGATTTTCTGTAATGACCCCACACATACCTCTTTACCCAACAGGCCTTACCACAATAACTCTATTTTTCTGCCCTTAGTTTTCCAACAAAGAACACTTTCACACCACTGGGTGCAACTCTGGCAAGGTCTCAGAAGCTACACAGCACAAGAAGTCACAGAGCTTCAGGGGTTCTATTTTTCAGGAACATTTTTTTACCCTTTTATCCTTTTCGAAAATCCAACATGGTTGTAGGGTGAAGAAAAACTTGTTTAGGCTGTTTTAATTCTTTGCATTTACACTCTATTAGATTCTACTTCTTGTATCCCATCAATACATTATCTAAGCTTTGACCTTTCCCTCCTTGTCTTTGCAAATACCCTCTCCGGTGGACACACCTTGTCTCTCCACCCACACCCAGATGAGGTGCTTCCCCCAGATATGGAAGCTGCAAGATTGGCTCTCTTTGTACCCATCATGGGCTTGTCTTTCTTGAGGATTCAGTTCATCAAGGTCTCTCCACATTTCTTATTTTTTGTTCATGCCATGGGAAATGTGGTTTTAATTTCGTTTGGGCTATTGTTGTTTCTTACCACTGGTGTAAAGATGTTCCGTATTCTTTTCCTATATCTCGGCTGTGGACTTGAACAAAGCAACGATGTTGTATTCATGCAGAATTGCATCATCTTCCTGACATTCCATGAGGTGGAATCAGATGCCATGCATCTGCCATGGCCTTTTACCCTACAGGTTATTTCAAGTGAGAGAATGTTGTCTGGTTCTCAGGGTTTCTTAATAATTTTAGATTCAATTAATTTTCTCATTCTTTGATTAATATGCACATTTCAATCAGGGAGTCAAAAAACTTTTTTGACATTTGGGGAATATAAATAATAGTGAAAGGGAATATAAGGGAAGGAAGAAGAAATGTGTGGGAAGTATCAGAAAGGGAGACAGAACATGAAGGCTCCTAACTCTGGGAAACAAACTAGGGGTGGTGGAAGGGGAGGAGGGCGGGGGTTGGGGGTGAATGGGTGATGGGCACTGAGGGGGACACTTGACGGGATGAGCACTGGGTGTTATTCTGTATGTTGGTAAATTGAACACCAATAAAAAAAGTAAATTTATTATAAAAAAAAAGTTTGTTGAGTGTATTCCTTAATTTGAGGCAGAATTTAATAGTTTGGTTGACATTTCTTGGGGGAATGTCTGTGGTTTGGGGTTAAACCATGTTCTAATTTTATTGCAAATAAATAATTCAATGTTTTTGGATTTATCCCATTTGGTAGATTTTTCAAAGGAAAATAGGCGAATCCACTTTGAAGATATCAGGTTGATTTTCATTCCATTGCAAACTGTTTACTCATTCCTTACTGAACTACCCCCTCGACCCTGTCAACTTGATTCCAACTTTTTCCTTTATCCTTTAGTTTTAAAAAAATTGTTATTTTTTTGTCATTGTATTTGGTACTTGGAGAGCCTTTTTGGGAAATATACATGTCTTTCCACTACATTGAAAAGTTAATTTCCACTAGTATGTTTTTTTTTTTTTACCTCAATATCTTTTTCTCCAGACTGTTTTCTCTTCTTTTTGAGTATCTCTTTACCAAAAACTTTACTTCTGATCCTATTTTTTCTTTCCACTTATGTGTTTTTGATCTCTCTCATGGTTTTTAAATGAGTTTTAATTTTCATTGAAAATTTGGTAAGATTACAAAATTTTTCTCTGTATCAGATTTTGTGTTCTTTACTGACTTCAGTGGGATTTTTAAGCATGTACGTTGCTTTTCATTTCTTCTTACCTTTCCTCTTGAATTTTATTATAGTTGTTAAGCGGAAGACTTAAAAACTTTTCTTTTGTTTCTTGCAATAAGGTTTTCTTTTTAAAAGATCATATATTTACTCTGCCTCTTGAGAGAGTAATCAATCTTTCCTTATGTTCCAGCATCTAGGGGCTTCTGATGACGATGTCACAGACAAAAACCTGTGGATAAGTAGTCTGCGTGCATCCCTCCTAGAGCTCCTCACCACCTGTCTGGATGCTGATAGAATCTCTGATCCTGCAGGAAAGAATTGATCCACACAATCCCTAGACCAACTTCCACAGGACTGGCACAGTGGTTAAGAGCGAGGTCTCCAGAACTTGGTCATCCAAGTTAAAGCCCTGGTTCTGCCACCCAGCTGTGTTTGGCAAGTCACTTAGCCTCTGTGTGCTTCATTTCCCTCCTCTTTTAAATGGACAAAATAATGGGATCTATCCCAAGGGCTTCTCATGAAGATTAAACTAATTGATTTGGTCATTAATTTGAATTTCCCTTTGTATGTTTTTAGCCTTCTGGCTCCCTTTCCTAGACATGCAATTGGAAACAGCTGTTATGGTACTTCTTTTTGGTTTGATTGCATAATGTTTCCTATTTCAGACATTCACATTTGCTTCTTTCATTTCTTTATTTTAAAATAAACAGGTCAGAATGAGCAAGAGGCACATAAGTGTCGGTCAGCAAACATGGGCTCTCCTCTGTAAGAACTTTCTGAAAAAGTGGAGGATGAAAAGAGAGACTTTGTTGGTATGGTTCAGAGTCCACGTCTTCTCATATTTAGAAGAGGAGAATTTTGGGGGGGGAGGGGGGCAGTGCAGTTTATCTTCATTATTTAATGTTTCATGTACGTATTATATTTTTAACCAACAGGCTGGACTTTTATTGTTTCAAATTCTGGACTCTGTGATCACTTCAAATGAGAGTCCTTTAAATATATTACTATTATTATAGGTCTTACTAAAGGCATTCTTTAACTAATTGATATTCAGAAGCTCCCTGTAAAATAAAGCCATGTCTTTATATTGCAGAGATAATAATTCTAAACATCTGAACTTGTTTGAAATTCATGAAGAAAAAGGTAAATAAAAGTTCAGGGTCATAGTCAAAAAAAGAAGTAAATTTAGAATTAGAAAATCTAGAATTGGGCATCCCTGGGGGTGCAGCAGTTTAGAGCCTGCCTTTGGCCCAGGGCACAATCCTAGAGACCCGGGATCGAGTCCCACATCGGGCTCCCTGCATGGAGCCTGCTTCTCTCTCTGCCCATGTCTCTGCCTCTCTCTCTCTCTCTCTAATATGAATAAATAAATAAATAAATAAATAAATAAATAAATAAAATAATAAAATAATCTAGAATTAATCCAGCAAGTAATCCAAAATTAAGGAAAAAACTCAAAAGATAAATTGTAGCACTTCTACTCAATTGTACTGTGGATACAGGCAATGTCAATGGGAAAAAAATAATAGGTATACAAACAAACAGGAAAAGAAAATGGCATTTTCAACTTTTGCTTCTATTGAGAGAGTACTTATTTTCTACTGATAAGAATGATCAATATAGAAAATTGTGTAAAAAACTAAGGAAACTGATAAAAGTGTATTTAAAGAGTTAAAAATGGTTTATAAAATACCCAAAGTGCAAGGGTTAGCATATTAAAATTTGGTCTTATGAACATTATGTACGTGTGTGTTCTTTCAACAAAGCTATATTGAATGCTTGGATTGGCAGTAAATGAAGCATACAAAAATCCCAGCATGGAGTAAAGATTAAATAAATATAAATATAAAAGTTGGATTCTACTCTAAAGAGATGTGTTGCTTCCAACATTTTACCCGTTTTTAATATACACATTATATCTGTCAATTTATCCATCTAAGTAGATAGATTTGGTATAGAGCAATACACGTACTAAACTAAGATCAGGTGGTAAATAAGATATATACCACTTTTAAAGCCCCTGTGTTTAGAGCTGAAAGTAATAAAATGTGCTCTTCGGGGCATCTGGGTGCCTCGATGGTTGAGCATATATGCCTTTAGCTCACGTCATGATTCTGGGGTCCCGGGATCGAGTTCCGCATCAGGCTCCCCACAGGGAGACTGCTTCTCCCTCTACCTGTGTCTCTGCCTCTCTCTCTGGGTCTCTCATGAATTTTTTTTAAAATATGTTCTTCATACCAGACTTCAAATGCATTCTGTTGCATTTCCAATATCAGAATGTTGTCACAATGACAAAGATTTTTTAAAACTTCTTTTTATGAGCAGTATTTTGACACTCTCCCACTTGCAGGGCCAAAGCAGGTAAAAATTGGCACTTGCTCCTGTGGATGAGAGCTGGAAACCAATTTCATGATAGCTAGCATTTCTTTATCATTGACACTCAGGTCAGCATGACTGTAAACCACTGGGCATGAATAAACCACTTCATGAATGCATGAAGCAATTTAGCTTCTAACAGTCATGTTAAAGTATGATAGACTTAGACTCTCAGTTATAATTGGAATAAATGCCACAACTCTCTCTTGGTAGATGATGCACATATTTCAAAATGTCTAATCAAAGGATAAAAGAAAATGGAAACACTTGGGAACCATGAGAGAGGAAAAAATGGCCCAAATTGCATAACAATACTAAGTGTTTTAAGTTGCTCGTGGATGATTTATCTGTGGATGAACAGCTACTGATTTGCTTCATTTTTCTCTCATTGCTGTGTAGGAATGGTTTTTCTCATTTCTTCTAGTGCTGTTTACATATCAACTTTCCTCCAATTTACATCAAGTTAATGACTTTACTCAATTGCCTGCAATGGATCTGGGACGTGTAGATAATTTTAATGATTCTAATTATGTAATTGCATTTGCACCTGAATCCAAAACAACCCAGGAGATAATGAACAAGGTGGCTTCAGCCCCATTCATGAAAGGTATGTTCCCTGGCAGATCTTGGTGTTTTCCTTATTTGCAAAGCACACAAATTTAATTTGGGATTTCCTGTTATCCTCATTATAGTCTATATCAAAATGAGACAGTCTGGTGTTACTCGAATATATGTTAGTGAGAAGATTCTGGAGATGTTGGACAGTGCTGACAGCAGGGTTTTTAAATCTCTTCAAATCCATAAAAAATTGAGAGAGAAATTAGACAGCAAAACCAAGAAATCACAGGCAGTAGAGGCAGTAGTCATAAACAAAACCAGGTGCCAAGGTTATTTCTCCCCCCATGTTCTCTCTCTCTTTCTTTCATAAATAAATAAATAAATAAATAAATAAATAAATAAATAAATAAATAAATAAAAATATTTAAAAAATTTTTGTCATTCCAGATAGATAGGAAGCCAGTGATAACAGATTCTATCAAAGGGGCTCAGCAACCAACTTGAGGATATTCCCACTGGTCTAAGTTGGTGTACTTTGAGCTTCAAAAAGAATAACACGTGCGATGATTTGAAACTCATCCCATGTATATGTAAAATCCAGGCTTTCCAAATGTATAAAGAGAAAAGAATCTCTTTTGGAGGATGGTACAGAACCAGTCCTTCTTATGAAAATTTGTACATAATGGGAAGATACCAGGATTTATCCTATATGAACTGTACTATTGGATAATCAAACAGACGATGGGAAGTGCCATTTTTATAATTTTTTCTACCAATAAATAAAAAACAAATGATGGAAATATATTATCACCATTTTGATAGTCCCATTGAATTAATGGACCTAGGCACTGAGCATCTATGGCTACTAACATCTTCAAAAAACCAGATTATCAGAAATCATGACACTCTGATGAAAGAACACACCACCACCTATAGTCTTGCCAAAGGGATTTGACCAGAGTCTGATTAAGCCTCTGGATGCAGCTGCCAGATTGCGGGAAATGCAGACGATTAGGAGCATGTCGAATTGCACTAGAGCCGCGGGCATCCAATTGAAACTAGACTCCAGAGAATTACATGGTTTAAGTGACCCAGGTTTGGTCAGTAACAGTCGTTAATTCACATTATATCTTTTGGAATAAACAACATACCTTGAGAAAACATTCTCCAAATTTAACAACTTTCTACTGTCTTTGGAAGTTTGGCCACGTTGACACCATCACCATATGAAAATACATACTATAATCATAGCATCTACTTCATCTTTGGATAGATTTGTGTGTACATGAGTGATATTGCTGCTATTTCAAATTCATTGTGCTTTAAATCCTGGGTTTAAAAGTGTATTTGGAAAGGTATGATCTATTTGTGATAAAAGTGATCTCCACATAACCGTGATTTTATCTAGAATTTTAGACACTTCCCCAAGGTGTGAGTCTGTTTTTAGGACCAGCCCTGCCTTTAGTGAATAAAGGATTTTAATATAAAACAACTTTAGCATAACTGGATATGGCATGGCATGGCATGCTGTTGTTGGACCACATGGAAATCTTCTAACTTACCAGCTACTTCTTTCTTTCATGCCAGGAAGAACAGTCCTAGGGTGGCCAGATGAGAAAAGCATGGAAGACTTGGATTTAAACTACTCTGTAGATGCAGTGAAAGTCCTCTTTAATGATACCTTCTCTTATCATTTGAAATTTTTCTGGGGAGGTAGGATCCCCAAGGTGAAGGAACACAGAGACCATTCAGGTAACTTTCCTACAAGAAGTTTGGGGTGTGTGTGTGTGTGTGTGTGTGTGTGTGTGTGTGGTTACGCATCATCAGCCACCAGTGGGCACATGTGGTCACTGAGGGCTGCACAAACCTACACACGTGCACTCTTAATTGCTAAACTTACATGAGATTCATTCTTATTTTAAACAAGCTTGTCTCCTTCAGTAAATTGTTTAATTAAGAAATTGTATTTGCTATTATTCCTGCGTTGCTCCTAAATACACCCTGATGGAAAGATTCTTGCTCAGTGATTCCCCAACGTTTAAAAAAGTGTAGCACTTTCTTGGCATAAGCAACAGAAGAGTAGAGCTCAACAAAACATTCTTGCTAACTGAGAGCATGACAAGAACGAATGAAAAATTGTTGGTAACTGGTCTTTACTACATTAACCAAGCAATTCTGGTGTGCTCTTCAAACCTCACCTGAGAAGTCCTACCATACGCTTTATTATGGTGGACTTGGAGGGCATTTTGAAACATTTGAGGTTTTGCTTTTTCCCCTAACCAAGAATGTCCCATCCCACCGTAAACGGTTGTGTTCTTTTATTAAAGCTCATTGTCAAGTAATGGATGAAAAAGTCACATGCGAAGCTTCAATGTTCTGGGAGAAAGGCTTTGTAGCTTTTCAAGCTGCCATTAACGCTGCTATCATAGAAGTGAGTATGAAGCTAAAGGAAACCAACTGCATTGCAAATTACATTTCCATGATGGTGCTGTAACAGATTGTCCCATCTTGGCATTTAATTAATTGATTCACTTATTTGGCACAATACACTGAACAACTGTTGTATTTAAGCCATTACACTAAGCAATGAGGATCAGGAGATAAGTAGAACACGGTTACTTTTCTCCAGAGATACTGGGCAGTGAGGAGATAGAGATATGGATATGAAATCACTAAGAATTTAGGTTCTATTGTGGAATTGAAGGCAAATAATGGAGCAGGAGATACTCGATGAGAAATATCAGGGAAGATGGCTAACTGAAGCAGCATTTCAGTTGTGCCTTCAAGCCTGAGTAAAATTTTGTTCAGTGAAGATGGTAAATAGGAAAGATCTGAGGATGCAGGACAGAACTTAGGAGCGTTTGAGGAACTACACGGGGCCAAATCATGATAAGCCTATTTATTTACATGTGGAATGCACATAATTTCTTATAACTGAGGGGAAAATGCATGAAATTATAAATTGCTTGATGATAACAATTTGTTCATTGATACCTTCCCTTAGATTACAACAAATCATTCAGTGATGGAAGAGCTGATGTCCATTACTGGTATAAATATGAAGATATTACCTTTTGTTGCCCAAGCAGGAGTCGTGACTGATCTTTTCATATTCTTCTGCATTATTTCTTTTTCTGCGTTCATTTACTATGTATCAGTCAATGTTACACAGGAAAGACAATACATTAAGTCACTGATGATGATGATGGGCCTTCGAGAGTCAGCATTCTGGTAAGTTATGTTGCCACAATCTATCAGGCAACATCGATAAGTACAGCAAGCTGGTTAGACTCCCTAAGCCTATAAAGTGTCATATTTAAACTTGATTCTTTCCTAAGTAGGGCATTATAAATGATTGTAATAGACTCAAGTAAGCTTGGTAAATAAAAGTTGTCACACTTCTTTGAATTAAAGGAAGCCTGGTCCCATAGATGTCTGCTGATACTCCGGTCACTAAGCAATAGAAAGAATGATTCTGGGGCACCTGGGTGGCTCAGTAGTTGAGTGTCTGCCTTGGGCTCAGGTTGTGATTCCCAGGGTCCTGGGATCGAGTCCCACATTGGGTTCCCTGCAAGGAGCCTACTTCTCCCTCTGCCTGCCTCTCTATCTTTCTCTCTCTCTCTCACTCTCTCTCTCTGTCTCTCATGAATAAATAAAATCTTAAAAAAGAAAGAAGGGAATGTATTTAAAGCGCTTCGTGTTGAGTTTAACAAGAATTAAGCACTCAATATTAGATGACAGTTAATAAAAATTTGGGAAGGGTCACAGTCTGAGAGATCAGTAGATATAAGTTAAGAAACTGAGGAGTGAATCCCCAACCGGAAACAAAAAAAGAATTTAATGGGTTTAGCCAAGGGATGTATTTGAGATATAGAATAGTAAAATCATGAGTTCTGGACTGGAAAAGTCATGGGTTGAACTGGATTTTTTTACACACTGATGTTATTGTCAATGGTGAACAAGATTTGTGGAACATACAGAATAGTTCTGGACGGATGCCATGTAGTCGCTAAAAGGAGGTTAGGCACTGTTCAGTTGAGTCAGAAGACCCCACATTTTACACCAAATTTATTTATTTTATTTTCTCCAGAGATGTTCAATTAACTGAGTGCAGAAGTGGAGAAAAAGGATGGCTAGTTTGATCTAGAATGGGAGTTTTTTCTGGTGTCTCTTTTGTATTAAAATTCTGTAGCTCAACACTGAAGAAAATCTTGCTATGTTTTTTAAAAAATAGAAATCTACAGAGTCAGAGAAAAGTAAATAATATGATAAAAAAAAAAAGAAGAGAGAAACCAAATCCATTCAATGAAGAAAGGTTAAAAAAAATCAGGCTTTTTCTCCCCTAAGAAAAGGCTATGACATTCTATTGATACCGCATGTGAATGAAATTAAGAAGTTCATGGAGAGATGAACAATTTCAGATGAACAGACGTGACTGAGCAAAAGGCATCATTACAATTAGGCAAGACTTCCCAAAACAGGATGGCCTTAATACTTTGAAGAAAAAAAAGCTAAGTGTTCATGATAACCAGTTGCCACATCACACACATAACATGCGTTTTGTTTAATTCTCTTATTATTTTTTCAGTAGACAACAAGGAAATTTAAAGAGATTGAGTTAACTGCCTCTCAGGACCATACAGTTACAGTGTAGCAGAGAAAACCTGAACCTACATCAGTATGGTTAGAAAGCGTGTTCTCTTTCCCCTATCAAGAACTTTCTTCCTGTTTCTTTGGCATTGAGAGCAAGAGAAACATATCTTCCGTATCCATCTATCTTTCTGTATCTCTGCATCCCTATGCCTAAGTGTATACCTGATCCATACCTAATATAAATTTAATCGTATACATCAGGGGTTGGCAAACTATGGTTCTTCTTTGAACAATCTGCAAGCTAGGAATGGCTTTTATGAAAATGCCTTAAAAAATCAAAAGAACATGTATGGCACACCAAAGTTTATATGAAATTCAAACATCAGTGTCTTGTTATTGGAACACAGCCTGGTCACTGCAGATTGTCCACGACTGCTTCCGTGCAAAGGCAGACTTCAGTAGTTGCAAGAGACCGTATGGTCCAAAAAGCCTAAAAGATTTACTGATTTGCTGATCCCTGCTCCGTCATCTGTTTTTTATCCATGGTCTTTCTACTTTACTGAAAGAAGCATCCCAGAATGGATGTGTAGGTCAGAGATGTCTTCCCAGAAAACTGCTCCCAATTACCCTCATTACATTACTCAGGCTATTTCTTTCTTATTTTGCAATCAGCTACGTATTTTACCTGTTTGCTTGTTTATTGTCTACCTTCCCTGGTAGTATATGAACTTCGGGGACAGAGAAGTTTTCTAATGTCTTCGCTGTTATATTCCCCTTTACTCTCAATGTATGGTAAGCTTCCCAAATCATTAGCAAAGTAAATGAATAAAGTGATAAAGCACCAGCCCTCTGAACTGATGCTTAGTTTCTGTGCTAGGCTCTCCTGGGGTTTGATGTATGCTGGCTTCATCTTTATCGTGGCTACTTTGATGGCTCTTATTGTAAAATCTGCCCAAATTGTCGTCCTAACTGGCTTCGTGGTGGTCTTCACCCTCTTTCTCCTTTATGGCCTGTCTCTGGTGAGTTGGTGAATTTATTATCTCTCCCTCTCTCTCTCTTTTTTTTTTCTCTCTCTCTCAGAGAAATCTACCAGTCATTTCTCACTGATTCTGATCACACCTTTTCTGTTTCTCTTTGCAGCATATGAATATTTGCATGAGACAGTATCTGGGGGTGGGATGGGGAGGAACAGATGTTATATATTTTTGTATTATGAAATTCTTTTTGTTATGCTACTGATGATTCTCAGAGAATGATATGCTACCTGAAGTTTTTCTCTCCTCTCAGATAACCTTAGCTTTCCTGATGAGCGTGTTGATAAAGAAACCTTTCCTTACTGGGTTGGTTGTCTTTCTCCTTACTGTCTTCTGGGGGAGTCTGGGATTCACTGCATTGTACAGACATCTTCCTGCATTTTTGGAGTGGACTTTATGTTTTCTGAGCCCTTTTGCTTTCACTGTGGGCATGGCCCAGGTAAGAGTTAATATTTAACTATTTGATTTTTTTTTACAAAACAGTCAAAGAATTCTCTCTGAGAAAATCATGCTATATGTTCTAAGCCCCAGAATTCCCATCCACTTTTGTGAAGATACACATTAAGTTATTGGAGAGGTTTTTTTATTTTTCTCTCTAAGTGTAACTGGCTTTAAGTCACTAAATATAGGCTGATACTCCATTATCGATGTGGTTCAGCTTTGGCTTTTCGTGGGTTGTCCCCGTGAACATTTAACTAATTCAGTGCTCAGGTAACAGGACCCTTAATTTTATCGCAAGTATTTGAAGACCAGGAATTCAATAGAAATAAATTTTTATTTTTTATTGCCCAGTTGTATATGGAACTGAAACTCTTCTCAGAAAATTTAATTCCAGGTATGACATCATAACCATAAAACGCTACATGAACGGTTATGTTACATGTAAACTCATTGTATCTCACTATATAATAAATTATTCTTGTGTCTTCTGTCCAAATATTGAAGTATTTCACTCCACCCACCCACCCACCCACCCCTTTCAACTGGTGCCCCCTGTCTAGAATGTTCCCTTTGCCCCCATCCTACACCTGATTAAATCCTGTAGACAGCCTCTCCTTTGAGATTTTACTTCCCAGAGGACTTGCCTACTTCTCTGCCCGTGGGACTCTAAGCCCTTAGTACCTACCCCCGCTAACTTCTCAAATTGCTCTGTAGCTAGATGAATTCAGTGCTATGTCTTCCAACAGATTAGAGCTCTGTAAAGACAGGACCTGTGTTTTATTTATCTTTTCAATCCCAGTGTTCAGCGGAAATAAGACATTAATAATTTTTCATACTTTATTTATCCTTTTAAAATTCAGTGTATGTATCTTTTTTTTTTCCAGCTTATACATTTGGACTATGATGTGAACTCTAACATCCATTTGGATTCTTCAGACAACCCCTACCTAATAATAGCTACTCTTTTCATGTTGGTTTTTGATGCTCTTTTGTATTTGGCTTTGACATTATATTTTGACAAAATTTTGCCCAGTAAGTAGTAACCTAATTGTGATTCAATGCAATTTCATTCAGTGCTTTTCTTTAAAAGTGTCTACAGGGGCGCCTGGGTGGCTCAGTTAGTTAGGCGTCTGCCTTCAGCTCAGCTCATGATCCCAGCGTCTTGGGATCAAGCCCGGCCTTGGGATCCCTGCTCAGTAGGGAGTCTCCTCCCTCTCCCTCTGCCCCTCCCCCTGCTCATTCTCTCTCTCCTTCTCTCTCTCAAATAAAAAAAATCTTTAAAAATTAAAATAAGTAAAATAACTACAATATATTGAATATAAATTATCAAGCTTTTTTTTCATAATTTCTAAGATAAGCCCATTGTGTATATGATGGGCTGCACTTTGTTTATAGAACTTTCTAAGATCTTGTTCTACCACAATACTTTAAATGGTTTCTTTTTCAAAAGAGATACTTGCAAGAGATTAAGGATGATTATACTATGAGTCCTTGCATTAGAGCTAGGTGAGGAAAGCTAGTGCTTGGTTCTGGATCTTAAGGGTGTCTAAATGCTTCCCAAAGCAGTTACCTTGACAAGATGTCCTATGGTCACCAACCCTTAAAGTGGTGACTGATGCAATGTTCTGTTGCCTTCTGTCCGTGTAGCTGAATATGGACATCGACGTTCTCCTTGGTTTTTCCTGAAATCTTCTTTCTGGTTTCAACACCCAAGGGCTGATCATGTGGCCCTTGAGAATGAAATAGATTCAGATTCTTCACCTAATGACTCTTTTGAACCAGTGTCTCCAGAATTCCACGGAAAAGAAGCCATAAGGTAATAAAAGAATCACATGAAGGTGCAAATGGAGGAAAAGGTCAGGGACCAGAGGTCTATCAGGCAAAACACAGATGTGACAAAGATTTCCTGGGTGCCTCTCTGTACCCACCTACATCCAGCCTATTCCACTCGTGAAAGGCCACAATCATTGTTAAAAGCACCTTGTTTTCTGACATTGTCAGCATTTCTATTTACAAATATCTTATGGCAGAACAACAAACATCAATGAATAAATAATCGTCATATTTCCATTTCTCTCATTTTCTTTTTTTTCTCTTCTTTGTGCTGTTCTTTCTCTCTCTCTCCCTTCTCTCTCTGTCTGCTCTCTTTATGACAGACACTGTCATCATGTCCCTTGTTATTCTTCTCCTTTTCTTTGTGATTTATCCTCTCTCCTCTCTGCCTCCTGATGAGTAAGAGGAGAAAGAAGAGACAGGTGATGCAGAAAAGGGAAGATAGGCATCCAAGAAGACGGGAAGAAAAACCTAAGTTAGGGTACTCATGTCATGCATATCTCCCCTCTGAGGTGATGGATGTGTCTTAATGCTGATTGTTTTGTTTCCAGACAACTAGAAATCCCAAACTTCCCTGAGCCTTTGCTCAATATTTGTTCATCATTCGATTTGCCATTGTCTCCTCAAGAAAGTGTTTCCCATCACCTGGGCTTGAATGAGGGAAAGACCTCCTGGATTTTCTCACCACCTCAAAGACTTGATTTCTCAATCCTCTGTTTCCACAAGGTCCTTAAAACATTTTCCTCTTTTTTTTTTTCAGAATAAGAAATCTTAAGAAAGAATATGGAAAAGGAAATAATGAAAAAGTAGAAGCCTTGAAAGGTAATAAAGTAACATCACATTTAACAAGGCTGTTGGATTTGGTGACTATGCCTCACTGCTGTACTGTCTTCACGGGGATAAAGAACAGATATTCCAGACACCACAACTCTCCTTCATTTGAACACATCATGTTTCCTTCTGACTAAATGTAAAACCATATAACAATTTTAGAAGGTCAGGGTATGCCTTTAATATCTGATAGATTTGAAAGATGTGTGACTGCATCATGATATTCTTATTTTCAACTCATCACACTCTAATCCTAATAAACGATCTTTATTATAGTTGACCTTCTTCTAATGACAGAACTGCCCTTATCAAAAAAATGGTTAATTATATAATAAGATGTCATGACAATGCTACAGCTATAAAATGTGTATCATAGGAGATACAATTTTAAAGGGAAGAAGTTGGAAATGGATTTTATTTTGAATATTGCTAGCCAAATATACACATGCCATAAGAAATTATAAAAATTTTGGAGAATGTGGGGCACCTGGTTGGCTCAGTCAGTTAAACATCCAGCTGTTGGTTTTGGCTCAGGTCATGACCTCATGGTTGTGAGATAGAGTCCCATGTGCTCTGCACCGAGTCTGCTTGAGATTCTCCTGTCTCCCTCTGCCCCTCCCCCTGCTTGTGCTCTCACTCTCAAAAAAAAAAATTCTTAATTTTTTAAAGAGAATGTATAAAGTTAATACGTAGGCTCTGAGTGGGGTATTTTTTTATAATAATTCCAGGTCTAGTATTTGACATATATGAAGGCCAAATCACTGCCCTCCTTGGTCACAGTGGAGCTGGGAAAACAACTCTGTTGAACATGCTCAGTGGACTATCCACCCCAACCTCAGGTGAGAAGATAATTATGGGCAAGAACATGGGCAAATTAATTAGCTATGCATTTCATTAGTTAATTTGTTTTGTTAGTTATTTCCATAATTAGTAGTTTCACGAACTACTAGTCTCATTCAGGTGCGTTAGAGAAAAGTTTTACAAGTGTCTTCAAGTTATTCTTTTAGCAGATGTATGTTCTATTTACTTAGGAAAATCTTTGTGGTTTAAGTATTTTAAGATAAGTAGCTCTATGAATGAGCACTCCAACTGGTTCAGAGGAATTGGGAACATTACATTTCTAGTCAATAGTGCATTCCTTATAGGTACAGTATGCTTAAAAGATTTGGGTGACTGACACACATTGTTTTTTGCTTTAAAATACCTTAAATGGGGGTGGGGGGATCCCTGGGTGGCTCAGTGGTTTGGTGTCTGCCTTCGGTCCAGGGTGTGATCCTGGAGTCCCAGGATCGAGTCCCGCATCGGGCTCCCTGCATGGAGCCTGTGTCTCTGCCTCTTTCTATCTGTGTTTCTCATGAGTAAATAAATAGAATCTTTAAAAAATAAATAAAATAAAATACCTTAAATGAAGCGTGACTCACTGTCAACCTTTCTACCTCTAGGTTCAGTCACCATCTATAATCACACCCTTTCAGAAATGACGGACTTGGAAACAGTCAGCAAGCTCACTGGAGTCTGCCCACAATCCAATGTGCAATTTGACTTCCTCACTGTGAAAGAAAACCTCAGGCTCTTTGCTAAAATAAAAGGGATTCAGTCGCATGAAGCAGAACAAGAGGTAGAAGAACATGTTAGATGTGTGACATGTAGATGTCTCACAGCCATGAACGTGTAATTGTTTATCTAGAAAATTCTAAATGTATTTGTGTTACTTCTACATGGTTCATCATCTAAAGGGTAAAAAGACCTTTTGCAAAGCACAGCACAATGATTGTGTTTTTAAAATACAGGTGCTGGGTTGGGGACTTCACCTCCTTTCCTTTTTGTTTTTTGTTTTTTTTTTCTTTTTTGGTTAGATACAACAAGTTTTAAGGGACTTGGAGATGGAAAATATTCAAGACATCCTTGCTCAAAATTTAAGCGGTGGACAAAAAAGGAAACTAACTTTTGGGATTGCCATTTTAGGAGACCCTCAGGTAAGCCGAGCCAAAATTACTGGTGAATGAGATTGAGGACTATGGATATATCGTATTCCATCAGACTGAATTTGCAAATGGCAAATGCAAAAGAACTGTTCCAATGAAAAATTAAGTAGTAAGATATTTCTTCCAAAGACTTTTACACATATATTGCTTTAAAAAAAAAAAAGTTTTTTTTGTTGTTTTTTGTTTTTGTTTTTTTTTGTTTTTGTTTTTGTTTTTGTTTTACCTCCAAGAGGGGAATGATTTCATGTTTCCTAATGTGCAGGTTTTGCTCTTGGACGAACCAACCGCTGGCTCAGATCCTCTTTCGAGGCACCGTGTATGGAACTTCCTAAAAGAGAGGAAATCTGATAGAGTCATTCTCTTCAGTACCCAGTTCATGGATGAAGCTGACATCCTGGCTGGTGATTTATTTTTTTTAGAGCCTACATATAAGTGAGATCATATGGTATTTGTCTTTCTCTTTCTCAGACTTATTTCACTTAGCATAATCCCTCAAGTTCCATCCATGTTGTTTTTCTCTGATGTATCTTCGTGAGAAATTAGAGACATGTGTGAAATATGTGTAGATAAGTTCCAGCACAGCTGCCGTGTGTGTGACTGTCATGAACCAAGAGACTTGCTGTCACCCATTTGAATGTCCACTTCTCCATGTACATTGTCCCACAGATATATTCTGATCCTATTGCAAAGCAACTGATTGGTTTTAAATATGTAGCATACTCTCAAACACATAGTATGTTTTATTCAGTAGTAATGTCAGTTAACTTGAAACAGATCCTTTCATTGTATGATAATTTTTCTTAATTTACTAGGAATAAACTAGCATATCATTTCAGTTATTGGATGACAAGGAAATTAGCTTACATATGACCAGAATTAGAATGCAAATATTTTAGTGAGTCATCTCCTAAAACACGTTATTTATTAATGGAGATATTCTTTTATAAACAGTGAAAGAATAACCCCTTAATACAATGTGTTGTTTTCCTTTTCTGCTTAGATAGGAAGGTGTTTATATCCAATGGGAGGCTGAAGTGTGCAGGCTCTTCTCTATTCCTGAAGAAGAAATGGGGCATTGGCTATCATTTAAGGTACCACGTGTATTGTTGGAGACTTGTTGGAACATGTTGTGGACAGGAAATTTCAGTAGTAGTATGTTAAA
Organism: Canis lupus baileyi; assembly: GCF_048164855.1. Lineage (NCBI taxonomy): Eukaryota > Metazoa > Chordata > Mammalia > Carnivora > Canidae > Canis > Canis lupus. The sequence goes on from NC_132853.1 coordinate 45,109,293, forward strand.
GTAGGCTACAAAATTATTAAGATCATTTCAAGAATGCTGTGTTAGAATGACACCACAAGCTCTCTTTCTTAAACTAGAACAAAGGGCAGGTGGGATTGTAGACTTGGAGAATACAAGGATGATTAAGCTGAGTTTAAACAAAATTTTTGGAAAATATTTTCACAACACATTGTTGCAAAGAGAAATTTAGTGACATTCCAACCCTCTCTCATCATTTTTCCAATACTTCTTTTCGTTCATTGGGACAATTTCAATAGCCTCCTGTCCATTCTCCATGACTTCATCTTCTCTCTCATTCTTTTCTATCTCCTTCTCTTTCTGATAATAATTAACATCATTATTAATCATTATTATGTTACTAAGTAATGTCTATTACTTATTCCATGTTGGCTATGCTCTAAGTTCTTGCTAAGAGATTTACATATGGAAGACTCATGTAATTATAGTTAATCTTTCAGATAACTGTAAGAAGATGGTATTATTACCCTCTGGCATGTCAGGGAGTTTTAATAATATGCCCAATCTCACATCATTTAAAGTGGTAGATCTTTAGGCCAAGCTTACAGGTGTGATATGAATCTTTCCCTATACTTCCTGCTAAAATATTATTATTTCTTAAAAAAGAATTTAAGTCACTTTATCCTCAGAGGTTAAATGTATTCCCTTCATTATTTACTGAGGGTTTAATCTGATCAAATCTACCATTCCATCATAATTGCTTGGTACAATCCAATTGAATCAATACTTTCCAACTAAAATAAACCACTCATTGTTTTCTAAGTATGTTCTGTGATTTAGCTGTCTTCTTTTTGCTCAGGGTAGGACATCTGTTTGACATTGCTCCTCCATCCCATTTTAACCAAGTTCAAATCTTATCTATCCTTGAAAGTCTTTTCTGAACATTTTCTCCTTAATAAGCATCCTCTTTTCTGGAATCTGAAAAGCACTATTTTGAATTGTTACCTTAGGTAACTCAATTAAGTCTCTGGTCCTCAGTAATTTCATGTATGTAACAGCAGTAATAATACCTACACTGCAGTCAAGGCTAAAAATATTGAATGAATGAATATTTGACAAGGTACTAAGTGCTTAACTGTCTTAACTTCCTTCTCCCCCACTTCTTTTATATATGCAGCTTTATATGACTGCTATGTTCCAAGCTCCTGTAGGGAAGGTTCTATATTCTTTCTCTTTGGGATCCTGGATAGTGTATTGCATAGGGCCTTGTAAACACAGAATAGTTTTTATCTAAATTGATTTTTTAGGTTCGTGTCATCAAAGTGATGTCCTCATCATTTTATTGCATCAGTAAATTTCAATGGATGTGACTAAAATGGTGCTTCTAAAAATCTAACGATTTCATGAAGAACTTTATATGTTCTTACCAAGACAGATCAGCTTTGATTTGAATAAATTTTGGACAAAAAAGTGATAAAATTAGCTAACACATACTGAAGGTTTACTTGGTGTAAGGCTCAGTGTGATCACAAACATATTTTATTTTATTCTTTCAAAATTCTTTGAGAGATGAGTATTGGGACATTGATTGGAACTGTGTTGGAAAATTGATGCTGGAAGAGGTTAAACCCAAGTTCTGGAATGTGGATCAGTAGGACATTAGGACCATGTTCTTAATGACTGTATCAAGCTAACGTCTATGTCTGTTTTCACTGTGTTCAAATCTTAGTTTTTGCAAAATCCATACTTTACTACAAAGGGAAAATTCAAAGCTGAGCTTTTGGATAGATGGAGACAAAATTAGGCGTTTCCTTCACCTCACTCTGGCCACCATCTCGCTGAATATCTTTCCTCCAAATAATAATCCTTGAGTTATTATCCCTTACACTAGAGCCTCCAGATTATACAGTTTGGACTGTATTAATTTGGACTATTTATTTTTAAGTCTTGTTTCTTCCATTTTATGTATGTATATGTGTGTGTGTGTGTGTGTGTGTGTGTGTGTATATATATATATATATATATATAATGTATAGAGATGATGTTGGGTAAAAATGGCTTTAACACGTTCTTTTTAAATGTCAGTTTGCATCTGAATGAAATGTGCGATCCAGACAGTATAACATCACTTGTAAAACAACACATCCCTGATGCCAAATTAACAGCACAAAGTGAAGAAAAACTTGTATATATTTTGCCTTTGGAAAGGACAAACAAATTTCCAGGTAAGAGAACATGGAGACCACAGAATGGTTTATAACGATGTTACTAACTGTAACAGTAGCCTTAAGAATGATGGCTGACACCTTTATACTTGCTAAGTGCATGGCACTTTGCATTAATTCTCCAATATTCCCCAGGGTTACTGCTAATATTAGCTCCTGATATTACCCCCAGATCATTTATGAATAAACTGGGGCAAAAGATGCTAAATATGCTTCATGTGGTGACATATGCAATTAAGAGGTTCAGGACCACATCAGGCTAAAATTAGAAATATTTGGGACATTTGTTTCAGGAATGAATCAGGGAGAGTGGTCCAGGCAAGGAGAGGTCTGTGAAAACAGCATAGAGTGTTAAATGGGAGCTAAGGGAATGGTACGACTCCACAGTACATGGTTTTGTTAAAACACCGTGACATAATGTTATAACCTAAGTAATATGATCAACCTATATGTTTCCAAACATTCTAAATCCACAACCTTGCCACAAATACAGAAGCCTGGAGGCTCATTGCCATTCCCACTTTTCTATGTGGTCTCCCAACATGCTTTCATTTGCCAAGAGTTTTGAGGTAGGTTGCATTCAAGGGGAAAAAAAAAAAAAGTGTAACCATAAAATGTGTTTACTTTGAGTTAAAGAAATTTGACAGCTTTTAATGGAAAATAATGGCTTCCGTAGCTGCCTACATGAATCAATAAACCTGCCATGATCATGGTTCATAAGAAACATAGCACCAGACGATAGGGTGTGGTGGTCAAAACCTGGGATACTGGAGCCAGACTGGGTGGGTTCAGATCCCAGCAAGGCTGTTAATAGCTCTGTTATCCTGGACAGGTTGTATTACTTTTCTGTACCTCAGTTTCCCTGTTTGTAACAAGGGGATAATGACAGTACTAACTATATAGAATTTTCATGAGGATTAAATGATTTAATTTATTTAAATATATTATTAAAATATTAAAAATAGGGGCCCCTGGGTGGCTCAATGGTTGAGCATCTGCCTTTGGCTTGGGTCATGATTCTGGGGTCCTGGAATCGAGTCCCACATCGGGCTCCCCACTGGGAGCCTGCTTCTCCCTCTGCCTATGTCTCCCTCTCCCTCTGTGTCTCTCATGAATAAATAAATAAATATTTTTAAAATTAAAAATAATAAAATATTAAAAATAAATACAGCACCTGGAATCAGACCTGACCTAGAAGCTATGGTATTTCTCCAAGTCTAAAATAGCCTCAGCTATATAGGATGTGCTACCAAGAAAAAAGAAAGAAACAATGCCACCATTTAAAATGACATACCAGCATTTGTGATACATGCACATTTCAGATATGGTAAAAGATGATGAAATGTATTTATCTTAGAATCAGTGAGATAACTGCAGTCTTAGATGCATACACCATGTCTTTGACATACATATTCGTGTGGAAACAGAATTTTTTTTTTCATACACAGGCTGGTGATACTTTATTATACAGAGAAGTTGGCAAAGGACAGCTTTATTTTTGTCAAAGAATCTCCACCAAAAATTTCTAGTGATTCATCTGGTGGTGCAGTTAACATAATAAAACAATAGCTGATATTTACTGAGTCCTTGCAATATTCCAGAGCTATTAAATGGGATGAAAATCCCAGCATAAAACTGAAATTTTCATTAGAACCCAGACTTAGAAAAGGCCCAGCTTCAAAGATTCTGATTTGCACAGACTTGAGGACTCCCATTTCCAGAAGTTCAAAAACCTCCTTTCTAATCTCAGGAATGTCCATCATCCTCCTCAACTTCTGATCTCTCCAGTTCCGGTCAAAAACCAGGAACTTTAAGGGGTTCAAATTAAGGCCACCTTGTTTAATGAGTTCTTTAATCCTCCCTGGTGTTCCTACACCCAGATGTACAACACGCTTCCCCAGCAGCTTTACCTGCTCCTGGACCTTTATGTGTTTTGCAAATAATTTCATAACTTTGCTGTCTCCTCTGAATGCTGTCATCGACCTAATGAGCTCCAAGGCCCGGACAGCAGAGCTGCAGATGATCAGCATCAGAACCGATTTCTTCTCATTATGGTTTTTCCGAAGTTTTACCCACTTAGGGCAGATTTCTCTTAGGTATGATGAAAGACTATGAGTCAAATCATTGGCCTTGAGGAAACAGGAGTCTGGTAGGTTTAGTTCTTCTAATTCAATCACTGAGCGGCTGCTGCTGAAATAGTCCTTCATCAAGTTCTGCAGGTCTTCAGGGGTCCCCGGTTTTGGCTCTGATTTTGCAAGAACATCAGTAATTTTCTTCTTTCTTCTCCTCCTTGTCTTGGTGACATCTTCTTTTGTGGAAACAGAAATCTTGATGAGGCCACAAAGCAAACTGTTACCTGATTATTTGTTAAATGCATTTCAAAGGAGAATGCACAATTTAAAGAAAGACTGAAAAAGAACCAACACTTAGAACTCATTAAAAATCATGACTACATCTGTATTTTTATTTACCTAACACACTGGTAAGATAGAAACTTTTAATTTCTACCAATATTTGAATTGGTTTATCCTTTATTCTACTTCCAATTTTCCTGAAATGCCCCCAAATTATTGCCAGTATCTTTAAAATCAACAATAACAACCTTCAAAATGGCCTACTCATTCCTATAAAGACCAACCTTTTGAAAAAAATTTTTAATTTATTTATTCATGAGAGACACAGAGAGGCAGAGATATAGGCAGAGGGAGAAGCAGGCTCCCTGCTTGGAGCCTGATGCAGGACTTGATTCAGGACCCAGGAATTATGACCTGAGCCAAAGGCAGATGCTCAACCACTAAGCCACCCAGGGGCCCTAAGACCTACCTTCTTTGAAGGCTTTTGTGTAATCTTCATACCATGGTCAGAAGCGGGAGAAGAGAGTAAATACAAAATTGCATACATACTTTGTCCTTTCCTTTAATTTATATACTTCTCTAAACTAGGGAAGCCTGTACAGCACCAAATTACTTCTATAAATATTTGTGCTTTTGCTTTTGTTACTCTGCTGCCTACTAGTTATTCTTGAGAGTCTTCTTCTCTCAGTTTTTGGAATAATATTTCTGAATTAATGAGGCTTTAGAATTTAACATTTCCTATCTTAGTCAGTTGGGGCTACTAACACCTACTATAGACTGGGTGGGTTTACAAACAGCAGACATTTATTTTTGATGGTCCTGTAGGCTGGGAAGTCCAAGATCTGGGCTCCAGCACAGTTAGGTTCTAGTGAGATACCTCTTTGGGGTTGCAGAGTGCAGACTTCTTGTTTCCCATATGGCAGGGAGAGGAAGCCAGCTTTGTTGTGACTCTTTCAAAGGCGTTAATCCCATTTATGAAAGTTCCAGGCTCAGGACATCATCTAATCCTAACCACCTCCCACAGCCCCCCTTTCTAATACCATCACACTGTAGGGTAGGGTTTCAACATATGGATTTGTGGGAGGCCACAAGTATTCAGTTCATTTATCACTCTCCCCATAATCAAATGCAATTAGTTTTTAAAAAACAGAATAAATAAAACATCATATGTCTCAAAGAACCCTGCATAATCATTCTAAGAACCAAATGTAGATGATTACAATTTTATACTCAAGACATGGAAACACACCGTATAGGTTATTTTAGAAATGAGGGAATGTCTTTATCATACCTTTGTCTCTTATGAATGGCTCATCACACATGTTCTCTATTGTTCAAAAATACAGTTACTATCAATATCATTACAAATTATATTCTTCTCATGCATTTCTGTGACTACTTTTAGATCTTTACAGGGATCTTGATAGATGTTCTAACCAGGGCATTGAAAATTATGGTGTGTCCATGACAACCTTGAATGAAGTGTTCTTGAAATTAGAAGGAAAATCAGCTATTGATGAATCAGGTAAGAAAAAAAAAAGAAGAAGAAACTTCCATTTTGTCTGTCTGTGGAATAGTCTATCTTGAAAATATATTTTGAATGATGAGGTTCTATGCTTTTGGAGGTGCTCTGATTCAGTCCGGTCTTGGGAAAACTTAGAGCAGAGAAGAGATGTATTTCTGTCTCTTTCTTCCCTTTTTGTACAATGCTGGCACCCTCTCTTAAATTCCTTATTTTCTACTATGCATTTTACTAAGAGTGTGGAATATAGCAGTGTATAAGACTAGGTCCTTATGGAGTAGACAATAAATATGTGATACAAGTGCTACAGAGAGAAGAAAATTAGAGTTGTATGTTGACAGTTAACTCTTGTAACATTTTGAGGATATTGTTCCAATGTCTTCAGGGTTCCATCATTACTGGAAGATTTGTTGTCAGCGCAAGTATCAGTCCTTAGAAAGTCCTCTCTCCTTGATCTAAGTTAATTCCTTGCTTCTGGTTTACTATCATTCTACTTAGTTAACTCTTTACTACACTCTTTTTTCCCCCATTTTCTAATTTTTTTTAATTGATTAAGTAGGTTTTTAAAAATACCTTATTTCCCCTTTTTTTCACTTTTGAAGTTTTACACTTGTGGTTATACTTAACTTTTAATATACATATTTTATAGCTTTCTAAAAGTCTAAAGTTGATCAGTTTTTCTAGGATTGTCTTCCAAACAATCTTATTTTTAATCATGGCTACATTAAAAAATATTGCCTCTACCAATTTCACGTCCTTGGAAGGGAATGAGGAGGGTTGTATATGTACCAGCATTTCCACCTTCGTCAGAAATACTGATCATTTATCTTTTGCAATGAATCAGCCAACTATGATTTCCCTAGAATGAGTGAAAGCTAATGTCCTTAAAGCTATAGACACAAAGCTTATTTAAAAGAAAATACAAGATTTCTTTAATTATGTCATTCGTTTTCTTCCTGTATTATACTTTTTTTTAAATTTTTTTTTGCCTTGTTTCCTTTTATTTTGTGGTCACTCTAGTAATGCCACAAATTAGGTTTTTAGGATCTTTGCCCAAGATTCTTGACTCTGACACTATCTGGTGAAAATGTGGTCATAGAAAAATCTAAGTAATATGTGTCTAAAACAACATTATAAAGTATTGATTTTATGTTTTATAGACACTGGAATTTGGGGAGAGTTACAAAATAATAGGACAAAAGACACAGGAAGCCTTGTTGAGCTGGAACAAGTTTTGTCTTCGTTTAAGGAAACAAAGAAATCAATCAGTGGCATGGCTCTCTGGAGGCAGCAACTCTGTGCCATAGCAAAAGTTCGCTTCTTAAAGTTAAAGAATGAAAAAAAAACTCTGTTGACCATGTGAGTATCCGAGTGTTTCAGATACGTTTGGTCAGTGTTCTCAAAATAAATTCAAGGGGAAAGAAACCCCAAAACCTCTTGAGATAAATTCCAGTAATTGCATGTGGTCTTTATTAACATAGAAAACAATTTCCGATTGCTTTGGTGAATATGTAATTACACCCAGTAAAAAAAGTTTGGGCTCTTTCTTTTTATTTCATACCGCATCTGTTCTTATCAAAGGGTTGAGATCATTTCTCTGAAGTATAGAAGTTAGCATTTGGATCCCATCCCCAAAACATCCTATCCTCTTTGTCCAAGTTACTTTGTGCCAGGCTGTGTCTAAGCCAAGGCTTCATGTCACTGCCTGGAACTTGCTTCATGGTTCACGCATTTCCCGCTAGTTTTGGGCTCTTCATTGAGTCACACCTCCTTGCGAAAACCCTGCTCTCCAGCCAGGACTCATTCACTAAAACATATTTGTTAGCACCTCTGCACAGCACTCTATGTTAAATATCTGTAACATGTATCGAAATAAATCAGACATGAGATTTGGCACTTGAGGGTGATTAGAAGTACACTAAAAACCATGGCATAAGATTAGACAATATTGTCGACCAGAACATTCAGTATGAGAAAGATTATGTACCAATATGGGCATCAGAAAAACAATTTTGTATGAGGGAGAAATGGAGTCTGGTATAGAAAAATGTAGCAGGAAAGAAAGGAGGATGGAAATTCAGGCAGAGGGGCAACACTGAGTTTGGAGATATATGAAAAGTCAGAAGAGCTGTTATCCATTTCAGTGAATTATAACAAAGTACATGGAAAAGTAGAAATAATTTTGATAATATATTATGTACAGCTGAAGAGTTTAGGCTTTATGAATAATAAGGAATATGGGATTTTTATTTGAAAAGGTGATCGACATAATTAGAATAGATTGCAAGGGAGACGCCTGGGTAGCTCAGTCAGTTGGGCATCTGACTCTATATTTCAGCTCAGGTCATGATCTCAGGGTCATGAGATCGAGCCCCATGCCAGACCCCATGCTCAGCAGGGAGTCTGCTTGGAGATTTCTCTCTCTCTGCACCTCTCTCCACCTGCAGTCACTCTCACTCTCTCTTTTTCAAATAAAAAAATAAACAGATTGCCAAATTGTACATAATTGGGCAACAGTGCAAAGATGGTTTAGAAGCAGTAGACTCTGGAGATAAGGAAAATGGTCATTGAGGACAATATTGAAAAAGGTCAGGAAAGAGATAATTAAGGTCCTGACTTGAAAAGTAAAAGAGGAAAGGGTTTTAGGCACGTAACAATGATGATATGATAGAAATTTTCAACCATTTGGAAGAGGGACTTAAAACAGCCAGATGAGTGGAAAGTGATTGGCCCTTGGAACTTGAGTGAATGAGAAAATGTGATTTATAGAAATTGGGAACCGTAGGGGTAAGAGTTTCAAAGTGTAGTACATCTGAGTGTTGGTGATATGCCAGAAAAAGGAAGACATGTGAGATGGAAACAGAGGAAAGAAGTGGGAATCAGAGAGAGATTGAAGAGTTGTACCCAGCCAACATCATGAGCCTGAGTGACATTTCCAAAATGAGGAAGGGAGGATGGGGGAGAGGCATTTAGAGAGAAGGTCCCAGCATAGAGACATAGGAACTACTTCACATTAGAAGAAATGGGGGAGAAAGCATGATTTCTATATTTGGTTAGTGTGTATGATTTCTTTCTTTTATGATACCCATTATCTACTCCAACTGAAAAATCTACAAAAGTTCCTATAGATGAGTTTCTTTCTTTTACATTTTCCTCCATGTAGATTATTGCTTTTTGGCATTAGCCTCTGCCCTCAGCTTTTGGAACATCTGTTCTATGAGTTATATCAAAAAAGTTATTCTTGGGGACTGACTCCTACTATGTATTTCCTATCGCCGGGACAGCCACCTCAAGCTCCTCTGACCCACTTACTGGTCATCAATAAAACAGGTAAAAGTACAGCTAAAATATAACTTTCCAGTATTGCTCTTATAGAGAGATTTCCAAGACAATGTAAACCATGAGGGGAAAAATAAATCCTGTGTGTTGTAGAAAACACACAGGAGGCCAAGTAGGAAGTTAATTTTAAAATGAAAAGTTCAAGATTGGGAGTTTATTTTAGAAACGCATGTTGCAACCTTACTTAAATCCTGAAGTTTATGGGACCAAGCAACAAAAGGGGATTTAGTAAGACAAATCTATATATCTGAGGTCTTCCCACAATATTTTTAAAGTATTATGCAGTCTTGGGCTCTGGAAAAAAAATCTGGCCCAAATTTCTAAGAAAATAGATGATTACTATCTTTAAGGATTATAATGTTAGTTTTAAGTAGTATTTCTACACTAACAGAAATTATATGTAAGTGGCTAGGCTCTCAGTAAAGTAATCTTGTCCTATCTTTGATATCAGAGTGGATTTTGGTATCATAGTATCAATTCTGCCTTTCTAAAGCAATCCTTAGACAGTTCTTATTGTGATATGCTTTGGGTGACACTATTTTATTTTATTTTAGTTTTTTTAAAAATATATTACTTGACCATTGTTTTACTTTGCTCTACTTTTGATTTTTACCTTCTCTGTAGGGTCAAGCATTGATAACTTTATACATTCACTGAGGCAACAGAACATAGCTTTGGAAGTGGATGCCTTTGGAATTAGAAATGGCCCAAATGAGCCTTCATACAATGGTGCCATCACTGTGTCAGGTGATGACAAGGTATGTTGGGCTCTGATAGTTGCATCTCACCAAAGATGGGTTGTGAACACCATTTGAATAATACCTAATAATTGACATAAAAGGCCAATTTAACACAAACAGATGGGATATCTCTCATTTTTAGAGGAGAAGCTATACTACAATTATTTGCCCACAGTCTCCAATACATTACAAAAACATATAATGAAATGCTGTTGGATTTCATTCCTTATTAAATTGCATGCACTATTATGAATCATTCATTTAAATCTTTTTCTCAATTGGATTTCACTTCAAATTACATTTTGACAAATCCTCTAATAATAAATCTGATAAATACCTACTGGGAACTGTAGTTCCATTACCAAAAAAATTAGTTCTTAATTTTTTTTACAGTGGATTTGCATAAATTTTTTATGAGAGAACAGCTCAAGTCTTTTTTCCTGCTAAACTTTACACAAATGAGTCAAATCTTCAGATAAATCTTTATGCTCCTCTATCTGATATTTAAAACCTTCGTAGTTTCCTACAACTTGTGGTTCATGAATCAACATCAGTGGATCATTGCTAGGAATGAAGACTCTCAGCCCCCACTCCAGTCCTACTGAGTATCTGCACTTAAATAAAATCTGCAGGAGATTAGTATGCTCCCTAAAGTTTGAGAAGGACTGCCTTATTTGGCAATATTTAAGATTGATGTATTTCTTATAAAAAATTTGTAGTTCTGCTTCTGTTGAAAAATCCCTCCATATGCCAATTTTGGGAGTCTGCAGTTGGAATTGAGAAACAGTTGCCCAGTTTAGACTTGGACTTTACTTGCCAGGTTGCTCTATCTCCACACTGCTTCACCCATGTATATTACCTGCCTACACTGTGAGGGAGTTTGGGGAGAGATCCCCGGGGTAGAAAAATGAAAAAAGATGACAAGACAGCATTCTATGTATAAATCAGAGCAGGTAAGTGTTACAAACCTTGACCATTTGCAACTTGTCAGAATTAATTTTCAGAAATAATTTCTGTGTCAATCATAAAATCAGAAATTACTTTTGATCAAACTAATTCTTGGTATGTCTCTATCAGGTTAGTTTCCAGTATGCTTAGAAAAATAGGTTTTTTTATTTTTTATTTTTTTAGATATTTTTATTCATGAGAGATACACAGTGAGACAGAGAAATAAGCAGAGGGAGAAGCAGGCTCCCTGCAGGGAGCCTGATGCAGAACTTGATCCCAGGACCCCGGAATCACGACTTGAGCTAAAGGCAGATGCTCAACCACTGAGCCACCCAGGTGCTACCAGAAAAATAGTTTTAAAAAATGGCACTCTTAATATCAATAAATATTGCCTTACATAGTTAGATACAACTCAGGTGATTTATTTTGGATTGTAAAAATGCATGCCCAAATAATAACTCACTTATATTCTCTTTATTTGGGCAAAAAGTAATCATGTTACATATGTGTATATGCATGTCATATGTTTTATATATATAAATATATTATATATTTTTTATATATGTTGATATATATAAAGAGATGTTGTTTTATATATATATATATATAGAGAGAGAGAGAGAGAGAGATGTATGTAACATTTTTTTACCATATGTTTTCCCCCAGTTTTGTTAAGATATGATTAATAGACAGCACTGTATAAGTTTAAAGTGTGCAGCATAATGACTTGACTTACATATACTATGAAATGATTTTTAAATGCCATTTTCAGGAGATTTTACACACAACACTTCTACTACAAGCTCAGTATTTGTGAAAACCTATGCTTTCATTACAATGCTGCCTGCCTTCTGGTTCCAAGTATCCACACATTCTTAATGTGTAAAATGCATATATCACGTTTTGAAAGAAAGCCTACTGCCATGTTAAAGAGACGTTGCTTTGTGTTTTATGGCCTTGCTGCTAAAAATCATCTGAGGCATTTTGTTTTGTGAGTGTTTAGGCATAAATAGCCACATGGCTGATGTATGGTCAGTAAAGACCAAAATACTGGATTCCTTGTGATATAGCGGGAATTAATCAAATAATATGAGTGACAGTGATGTTACTGACATCCAGTGCTTTAGCCTTCCTGTATTGTCAACAATTTGAATGATTTTCTACTGTATTCTTTCATTAAATTTTGTATTTGCTTTCTGAGGACTTAAAATGCCTATTTGTTGTATTTTAGGATCACAGATTCTCGATAGCCTGTAATACCAAAAGGCTAAATTGCTTTCCTGTCCTCATGGATATCATCAGCAATGGGCTACTTGGAATTTTTAATTCTTCAGAACATATTCAGACTGACAGAAGCACATATTTTGAAGTAAGTATAATTTTTTTAGAGTGGGTGAAGGGCCACGGGAGTGGGAAAGAGAGAATCCGTGCCCAGCACAGAGCCCAACACAGGGCTTGAAATGGGGCTTGACCCCACAACCCTGAGATCATGACCTGAGCTGAAATCCAGAGTCAGATGCTTAACCCACTGAGCCAACCAGATGCCCCTGAAGTAAGTATAATATTATTTCACTTATCCTGAGCCCTAACGAGTTTTCACGAAGACACTTGAAATGCTGAAATAACATCGTGTTATTTTTGTGAACTTGTCCTTGAATAAATGTATGTTTTACATACATATAGTGTATATTTATGGGTAGATACATACACACACTATCTAGCAATGATGATGAAACATTATAACCTGAATTGGATGACTTGGGGTCAGTGAAACAGCAGAAAATGCAATTAGTTGGGAAAAAGAACTGACAGCTTTTCATCTCAAATCTGTCACCATCTGTGGCAGTAAGTAATGGGACCTCCTTGAAACAGCCAGAGGCTTAAAGGCCAGACAGTGTGGTCTTCTTAACTACTGGACCTTTTGTAGACCTTGGTTCGGCAATCCACAGGAAAAAGAAAAGTACAGATAAAAACTTCATCACAAAGTTTTCTTTTTTTTTAAGATTTTATTTATTTATTCATGAGAGACACACACAGAGAGAGGCAGAGACACAGGCAAAGGGAGAAGCAGGCTCCCTGTGGGAAGCCTGATGGACTTGATCCTGGGACCCCTGGATCACGCCCTGAGCCAAAGGCAGACACTCAACCACTGAGCCACCTAGGGGCCCACAAAGTTTTCTTAAGAAGTAAATAAGACCTCCTATCTCTGGGAAACGAACTAGGGGTGGTGGAAGGGGAGATGGGTGGGGGGTGGGGGTGACTGGGTGGCACTGAGGTGGGCACTTGAAGGGATGAGCACTGGGTGTTATTCTATATGTTGGCAAATTGAACACCAATAAAAAATAAATTAATATAAAAAAAGAAGTAAATAAGACCATGTGAGCACCAGGTTCAGTTGACTGAGTTACTGTAAAGACGAGCAATAAGGCACATTAACATAGAAAATCACAGGCCCTCAATAAGTTGCACTCATTATCACTATTGCTATTCGTATTATTTTTCTTGGGAGTGCATCGAGTTTCTATTAAAGAATGTTTAGCTTTGACTAGATGAGAGGATAGGCTGAATTAGAACTAGAAGCAGTTCTTATTTAAAATACAGTTGGCCAGGCCTGCTCAGATCCTGAGAATCTCCACAGTGGGGGGAGGGTGTGCAACTCTATCATCTACCATCTTGAATCTCCCTCCACCTTCTTGAAATGACAATGTAGGCGTTCCCTTCAGCTCCCTGGTCACTCTTTGTTACTAAGAATTATTCCAGGGATGTCCAAAACTTCAATTTCCCATCCACTTCAAACTCCTATAGGGCTGACTTGTGCCCTAACAGAGGTGGAGATGGGTGAATGGGCAGTAGAGGGCTTTGCCCTCTCTTCCCCCTTTTCTAGTCTAACATCTTGGAGTAGAAAGGAGAGAGTGACTTTTCTCTGGACTCCCTGCCCTCCTTTTTTCTCCCTTCAGAGTAAAACTCTGCTGGGGCTGGAAGCAGAGAGAAGGTTGGAGAGATTAAGACAGGAAAAAATGGTGCTCTGGAGACACTTGCATTCTCTAGTTGTATCTGCCTCCCATAGCTTCTGTGTATGTGGTGGCCACAGCCTAGGTGACCTGCGTGATTATCTTGGGGGAAGTTTAGCTTTGACCCCAGGGCCTCGTGTAGTTGAAGATGCACTCAATGGTGCAGAGCAGAATTTCCCTTCACCTGCTACAGAGATGCCCTCACTGTCAAGCTCTCTCCACTTCCCCTTGTTCGTTGTTTGATGTGGCCATGGTGCAGGTCATTTAACAATTTCTGCCCCTGTGTTAACCTCTTCGCCTCTTCAGAAAGAGCTGTAAGAACTGTTGAGTGAGTGCTTCTCACATGCTGTTGGAAAGCTATAGAGATTTGGGGCGCAGCAGGGGCTGCCCCACAGTCTCCATAGTGCCTCACGGCACTGTCCTCTCAAACCACATCAGAGTAATCCTTCCTCTGGAAATCTCTTGAGCAGAAACAACTGCATCCCTGTTCACATGAGGTCCCAAGTTAAATTTAGGTCCTCAGAACACTGACCACATGATTTACATTTATTATTATGTTTAAATGTCCTAATAAGACTTTAAGATAGGCGGTATGATTATTATTATACATCTAAGAAAACTGCAGCAGGTAGAGGTGCTGCTATGTTTCCCTAGCTATTGTATTTGAAGAGGCTAGTGAATGATCTTGGATAGCCAAGAACAGTGCTCCCAGCCAGGTGCCTGCAGGCATTTGAACTTGCTCCTTATGCATCTCATTGAGCCAGAGGAATGATTCTTTGTAAATGTTGAACTGAACTGATATGGCACCAATTTCTAAGAGTAGCAAAATAGCTCTTCCATTGACAGTCCACCAACTCCATTGTCTATTCAAACATCAGCTAAATGTGACCATCATAAAGTCAGAGAGCAGAGGTGCCATGCTTGTCACATGAGTTATCAACTGTGGGACCATAGCCAATGCATGCAACTCAGCGGAGTTTCTCATTCATTGTGAATCTGGATACATGTTCAAAATGCTCAGGTGGCTGCAACACACGATTGAAAGAATGTGGGTAAGAAGTTGCAGATGGGACTTTGGGAAGTGTTCTGGGTGTTTAGACCAATTCGAGAATTTGAATGATTTAGTTAAGATTAAGCACAAATGAACCATTCGTCCAACTGCCAACAGCTCATGTATTCTGCATGATTTCAGGAGCACATGTTTTATGAGCATGGGTACCTGAGTAACGCCTTCTTCTGGATACCTGTGGCAGCCTGTTTTACTCCTTACATTGCGATGAGCAGCATCGGTGACTATAAAGTAAGAAGAGTTAACAAAGTCCTCACATGTTCTTATTATTCAGAGACCCCTTCTCCGTGTTATGACCATATATTTATATGGAGGTGATACACCTAATTTACATGCTTGGAACAATGCATCGTCAAGCATTTTAATTAAAGGTTGGCAAATATGAAGAACACACTATTTTTCTTAAACTAATGTGAGACCTCAAGAAAGACAGCCTAGGAGGTATATCATCAGTTAACAGGGGATGGCAGCTGTCATCTAGTTGATCACTGACTTTTAGTGATAGCCATGACCCTCTGACATCACCACAACACCTCTCTCAGTGACAGTTTTCGATTTAAGATGGTGGTGAAGTTGCTCAGTTAAATGATCCAAACCTACTCACCACAGCACTTTGGCTTATTGTTGAAAAACATGGCCCCTCTCAAGGTTCATTTTAGCTTCATTCAATTGGAACATACTTGTACTAAAAAATTTTTTAAAGATATTTATCTAAAATTCAAATTTAACTGGCAGCTCCATATCGATACCTCTTTCTCCTTAAACTCTGTAGCCAGCTAATAGTGAAGTCATGGAATCTGCTTCTGAAATATGTCTAGAATCTTTGCACATTCTTCCATCTTTCCTACGACACCCTAGTCAGAGCCACTGTCATCTCTCTTCTGGACAAGCACATCAACCTCCCTAATTGCTCACTATGGATCCTTATTAGTCATCTCCTTATCTATTCTCCACACAGTGGGACAGCGCAATTACTTAAAAACACTCATCTGACCATGCAGATTACCTGCCTAAGTCCCTAAGTGGTTTCTTGATAAACCAAAAAGTGAGAATGAAATCCTTGCTGTACCTTAGAAAGACCTGGCTGTCTCCTCACTTTGCTATGACACCACTATCCCCTCTGAAACTGTGTCCAGCTGTGCTGGCTTCTTTCCAGTTTCCCAAGAGCATCAACTCCACCCACTAAAGGTCTTCTCTTCTGTGCTCTCTGCCTGCAGAGCTCCCTACCTGTCACCTGTGTGACTTCTACTCACCACTTAGACCTAACTCAGGCCCTTGAAAAGGGAACCTTCCTTTATGGATCCCCTAATTACAGTTCATCTCTCATAGGACCTTTATCTTAATTGTACTTCATAATTTTAATTTTAACGATTTTAATTATGTAGCTACTACTGTAGTTATTCACATACTGCCTTTACCACTGTTGTTCCCTGCACTTAAACTCCACAAGAGCCCCATGACCAACACAAAGCACATGGTATGCTCAGTAAACATATTGAACACATTAGTGAACAGAAAATATCCAGTTCTCTAGCACACCCTCACCATCATTCTCTTTCCTGCTTTTTTTCCAGGTACTCCCCATCCTAACTTTTTTCCTGGATGTCTTTATAATAGACTCAACTTTAGATTTAAAATTTTCATCACGTTTGCATGTCTGTTAGGAAACGTCAACTGTTAGGAAAGTTGAAGTAATATTAAAACCCTGTGTTAAGACAGTCATCGCAACCATATAGCATAGAGTGGGTCACGATATCAAAATCTACTTACTAGTTTTCATACATAATAATGAAAAATGTGGTTTACTTCAAGACAATAAGTGTCTTATTTTTATCTCATAACAGACATCTTCTTATGCCAACCTAAAGAGTTGGTCATGAAATTGACTTATCAGAAGATCATTTCTTAGACCTAAAATAAAATGCCAATTATAAATGGGCTGTTTACATCCAACATAAATTTGAAGAATCTTACAGGAAATTTGTAGACCTACATCTTTTGAATCTTTGTACAATTTGCAAGTCTCCATTAGTGCCAAAAGGAAGAGTAACTTTACAAAGAAAAGAGCAGGAATCTTATTGAAGCAACATCCAGTCATTCTGTGATAGAATATGAACTTGTTCTATTAGCGCATTTTTCCTTTGGAAAATGAAATCGCCATGTAGTTTGGAGCACCATCAATCCCCCTGGAGTGAGGCCAGTGACGGTGTCATTTACTAAATCAGCACAATATGTGAAAGGGACACACACACACACAAAAAAAAAATGAATGATTTTGTGATCACATATTTGCAACTTCTCAAGTCTTAACTCTTCAGCACTTTTGATGATTCTTCCTTTTCTTTTCCAGAAAAAAGCTCACTCACAGCTACGGATTTCAGGCCTCTACCCTTCTGCTTATTGGTTTGGCCAGGCACTGGTGGATATTCCACTCTACTTCTTGATCCTCCTTCTAATGCAAATAATGGATTATGTTTTTAGCCCAGATGAGATTATATTTATAATTCAAAACCTGTTAGTTCAGGTAAGTGGCAAAAATTACGAGATAGTTTTATTAGGCTATATTTCATGAATGCAGAGACATTATTAACCTTAAACTAAAGAACTCCAAATTACCTTCATTATAGCATAGTTTGGAAAGCTAAGGTTTAAGCATTAATGCTTTCCTAGACAGTATTTACCTTATCCAACCTTAATATTTCTATTTTCAGATCTTGTGTAGTATTGGATACGTCTCATCTCTGATTTTCTTGACATATGTGATTTCATTCATTTTTCGCAATGGGAGGAAAAATAGTGGCATTTGGTCATTTTTCTTCTTAATTGTAAGTATGCAGACAGTAAATATTGTTTGATTTTTAAATAATTTTTAAATAAGTTTAAGAATATGTATTTTAAAGGCACAATCAACAAGAAGGACAATATCAAACTAAAAAGCTTCCGCATAGCAAACAAAACAATCAACAAAATGACAGGGCCACCTATGAAATGGGGAAAATACTTATAAACCATATATCTGGTAAGGGCTTAATATTCAAGATATGTAAGGAACTCATATAACTCAATAGCAAAATCATCATCATCATCATCATCTTCATCATCATCATCGTCATCTGATTTTGAAATGAATAAAGGATCTAGATAGACATGTTTCCAAAGAATACATCCAAATGGCCAACAGGTATGTGAAGACAAGCTCAATATGACCATCATCAGGGAAATGCAGATCAAAAGCACAATGAGATATCACCTCATGCCTGTTAGAAAGACTATCATCAAAAAAGACGAGAGATAAGAAATGCTGGCAAGGGTGTGGAGAAAAGGGAATCCTTTACACCACTAGGGGAATGTACATTGGTATAGCCACTATGGAAAACAGTATGGTGGGTCCTCAAAAACTAAAGAAAAAAATAGAATAACTATATGATCCAGCAATTCTGCTTCTGGGTATTTATCTGAAGGAAATGAAATCACTATCTCATAAAGATACATGCACCCCATATTTATTGCAGCATTATTCATTGCAGTCAAGACATGGAAACAACCTAAGTGTTCACTGACAGATGAATAGATAAAGAAAATGTAGTATATACATACAAAGGAACATTATTCAGCCATAAAAAGAAAGAAATCCTGCCCCTTGTAGGATTAACTTTGAGGAGATTAGGCTAAGTGAAATAAGTCAGATAGAAAAAGACAGATACTGTATGATTTATTATATATATGGAATCTAAAACAGCTACCCCATAGAAACAGAAAAGAATGCTGTTTACCAGGGGCTGTGGGTGAGGGAAATAGAGAGATATTGACTAAAGGGTATAAACTTCCAGTTATTAGATAAGTTATTGGGATATAATGTACAGCACCAGGATTATAGTTAACAATATTGTATTATACACTTGCAAGTTGTTAAGAGTGTAAATCTTAAATGCTTTCACTGAAACAACAAAAAAAGGTAATTGTGTAAGATTAAGGATGTGTTAACTAACCTTATTTTGGTAATCATTTCACAATATATATGTGTATCAGATCATCATATTGTACATCTTAAGCTTACACTATGTTGTATATTAATTATATCTCAATAAAGCTGGGGGTGGAAAGGAGAACAATTTAAGGATGAAATTAATCTGACCAAGAAATAAATTAAAGAATTTAAGAAAAAAATTTAAATGCTATAAAAGCACTAGTATGGACCACTGAATTCTGTTAAACATGGATGAAGATTGCATAACTTTGGGAATCATGGTTATAATATATTTATATTTAAAAATCCACAAAGCATAATAGTTCCTTTTATAAAGTAAGCATAACTTTACTAACAAAAGCTAAGAAAGATACAGCAAAAAAGAAAAAAATTGATAATCTGGAAAATCAAAGTTCTCTAAATAAAAAGATAACAAAATAAACCCAAAATAAATTTTATAAAGAAGATAGTTCAGTATGATTTATTTCAGATTGCAGTGATGGTTCACTATTAGCAGCTGTCAAACAGAGGAAAAATTGCATGAATTAAGGAAACACCATGCCATTCTTTTAAAAATGCCCAGTAAAAAATATAAGCACAGGAAGGACAAATTACTAAAAACCAATGGCCAATATTATAGTACACAGTAAATTTATACAGCTAGTCACCTAATATCAGCAATAAAACAAGGATACCTACAATGATTAATTATAGCACCCAGTGTCAGTGAGGTGGCGTAACATGCTCACCCATTCATGGTTCATCAGAACATAGACTGTCACCATCTTTTTGAAAAATAATCTGTTATTAACCATTAAAATTTTGAATTCACATAATTTTAAACCACATTTATACTTTTCAGAATCTTTCCTTAAAGACTAAGAGTGTCAATAGGTAAGGATTTATGTAGACCATCATTTATAGGTGCAGAGAAATGGAAACAACACATTTTCTGAAGGCAGAATTATTTAATTCTTTCACATCTGGTCAAAGAAAAACTATACAGCTACGAGAATGAGTAGCTGGCATGTCTAACAGCCAAACAGGTGCCAATGACCTACTGTGAAATGCAGAGCAATGTGCAATAAATAGCCCTTTTGTCAGAATCTGAGTTTCAGCAAGAATCCAAATGATTTGCATGCATGTTGAATTTGTGTCCTAAAAATGTCATAGTCAATCCAATACTGAATTTTGACACAATCTTATGTTGCAAAGAAAAAATAACCATGGTGGTAGTACTGCCTTATGAGGCGAACGCTGAAAATAAGAACATTTACAAGATGAATTCCCACCCTCTTGGAAAACATCCTAAAATTCAGATTTGTTACACTTGAGTGAAATTAGACCGCTATTTTTTTTTTTAGATCACTATCTTCTCAATAGTTGCTACGGATCTAAATGAATATGGATTTCTAGGATTATTTCTCTGCACCATATTAATACCACCTTTTACACTGATTGGCTCACTGTTAATTTTCTCTGAGGTAAGTAATTTCACTCCTGTCCTCAGGTCATGAAATATGTGGCCATTGAAAATAGCCTAGTATATTCTAAAAATGTAGATGGAGTCCTTATCTGTACAGAATTTGAAGACTCTGTCTTTGGAGAGATCATTCTCTTACCACAGTCAAGAGTCATGTTATTCAATAAGGAGCTCTGTCTTGGTTCATGAAGGTCAAGGATATTTCTACAGTAGTAGAATTTTATAGTTCTTGTGATAACATTCTCTCCTTGGAACAAATGACCCTACTGGGAAGCTAAGAGATGCACTTTTTCTGTTAATTTTGGACATACTGAATTTAAGTTTCCTAATAGGCATGCAATGGGAAATGCCATGTAGCCAGTAGATATTTGCATCTAAAAATCCAGCAGGTGATTACTTGAGATTCATCAGCATATAAATGATATCTAAAGCCATGGCACTAGACAATATAATCTACAGGGTAAGTATAATTAGAATAAAAAGTGAGCCCAGGATTTGACCTGGACACCAAAATTTAAAAATCGAGAAGAGGAAGAGTCTTCTCCTCTTGAGAAAGAACTCGTGAGGTAGGAAAAAAAGTGGAGGACTCTTGTGTGCCAGAATCTATTTGCAGGAACTTTCCTTAAACACTTAAAGTATCCGTACAGAAGGATATATGCCAGATGGCACTAAAGAATATTTCAGGAAGGAGGGAGTGATTTAACTATCAAACAAGAGGTCTAGAAAGTTGATAACTGAGATCACTGGACTGACTACATGGAAGTCATTGGTGATATTAAGCAGATAGAATTCAAGGAAAGGGTGAAGGCCAAACCAAACAAGAATGAGCTTAGGAGATACTGTGAGATGAGGAAGGTGTGCAGGGTGCAGAGATACCTACTTCCAGCTTTGCTAAAAAGAGTATCAGAGATGGAATGAGGAGAATACATTTTGGTCTAGGAAGGTATGAGCAAAATTTCTGATGAAAAGAGGGACATGAACTATCTAAAAAGCCAAGTCTTTGAACAGCTGAGAAATGAATGTCATAGAGCACCCAAGCAAAGAGGTTGCTTTCTATCAAAGCAGGAACATTCCATCCATTTACCAAGATCATAGCGTGAGGCAGATAGATCAGTGGCTTTGATGGTAGGAAGAGGCATGATTCTTTTCTGTGCGATCCTTTCTTAGGGAAAGAGATGAACTTATCAATATAGAGTGAGATGAACAGAGGTGTTGAAAGTTTGAGGATAGAGGAAATGATGTGAACAGTGATTTCAGAAAGTAAGTCAGTAGAACAGGCAGGCAGTGCTCAAAGACCCCTTGCCCTACTTTCCAAGTGAAGTCAGCAAAGTTGATAGATTTTCTTATCATAATCTCCTTCTCATATGCGATTCAGGGCAGGTGGAGTTAGGTTCAACCAGGCTTAGTGTTTTTGCCAGGGGAGTCATGGAGCGGTGGTTCTGTATAAGGAGAAATTATAGCAACGGACCATGGATTCTAAGCTAGGGAGTATGAAGTTAAGGAAATGAGGGCATTTATGGACAGTGAGACAGTGGTGAGGTTGGTGGGTTGGAAGGTCACCAACTCCAGATTACAGAGTAAGGATGGTAGAGCAAAAAGCTGAAAAAATTAGACACGGTAGACAGGGCAAAGAGGAAGGGGACTAACATAGATTTTGGATGTGGTACTGTATTTGAAGTGGGTGACTGAGGCACATAGGAGAACAAGATCATTTAAAATAAGGTCCGGGTCCCGGCAAACCATTCAATGCAAAAACATAATCATCTTTTCTAGATGGTGGACAAATGTGATAGAGTTTACCATATCAGCCTAAGATTGCTCAGAAGAAAGTCCTGGGAAATATAGCTCAGGAAATAAAATTGGCTCTTTACTCTTTATTTACTAAAGAGTTGAGAGATGCTTTAAGATGTTTTGTGTATCTAACGAAAATCATGCATTTATGCATTATGGATGGATATTATGGATATTATGCATCTATTGTAAATCTAATGAAAACTGCAAAACTCCAGGTGAAGATCTTTGTCTTTGTCATGATTATTCTTAAGAGTGGGCGGAGCAGGGGACAGAGCAATGTAATGGTTCCAGGGCTCTTGAGGAAGGAGCACAGATGTAGAGAGAAAGACAGGTAAAAGTTAGGGGTGAAGGTTTGTCTTAAGACAGATCTTGCCCATGGCTTTGATGGGTCCTTCCAGCACCACCCGGGATTCTCCTAGCAGGGTGAATCTGCTGACTCACAGTGTTAAGTATAAAAGCATCTGAGCCTCTAGTCAAGCATAGTCACTAGGTGACTTTGAAAGCGCGGAAGACCCACAGGGCAGTCAGAAATTGACTTTTACCTGATGCACACAAGAGAGAACGCTGGCAAGGTCATTTAATGGACATTAATTTATCTTACATGAGGTGAGATTTACAAACAGAAAAAGGTTCATCTAAATATACTTTTCCTCATTTTATAGATTTCTCCTGACTCCATGGATTATTTAGGAGCTTCAGAACAGCAAATTGTGTTTCTGGCACTGCTAATAGTAAGAATACATTTCCATTTAAATGTTCTTGCATGAGGGGGACACATTTGTATGCTTAACATTAAGTTAAAAAGTTTAATTTGGGCACTTAAAAATCCAACTTTTTTTAAAAGATTATTTATTTACTTATTTATTTACTCATGAGAAACACAGAGAGAGAAAGGCAGAGACACAGGCAGAGAGAGAAGCAGGCTCCATGCCCAATGTGGGACTTGATCCTGAGACTCCAGGGCCCTGGGCCGAAGGGAGACTCTCAACCACTGAGCCACCCGGGTATCATAAAATCCAGCTTTTAAAGCATATCTGAAGCAACACACACACACTGAATGTGGACCCAAACTCCCAATGGCATGAACAGTCCTGGTACCAACTTACCACAGTCTTGTCTGTTATGGCTTTTCTGAAGAGCAGTGAAGCTAGTGCTGAGAGTTTCACTGAATATTAAATTGTCTTTCAAAATGGTGAAAATGTTATCAGATCTATTTTTGTACATAAGATCAATCTCCTTAAATAAATTCCAATATTAAAGTTGTTGTTTTTATGGTGATTTCTAATATTGATTGTCTTTTTCTCCCCTTAGCCTTACCTTCATTTTTTCATTTTCGTTTTTGTTCTCCGGTGTCTGGAAGTGAACTTTAGGAAGAAATCAATGAGAAAAGATCCTGTGTTCAGGTTGAGAAAATTCCAATAAAATTTCATGTGCTATTTTAATATTCATTGTTTAAAAACATTGTTATATTCTTAAGTTAATTAAGTAAAAATTACTGCACAGGGTTTTTTTTTTTTTAAAGGAATTGTGTAGTATACGAAATTACTAAAATTCATGATACTTTTATGAGCTCACAATCTAGAATGGGAAGCCACATTAGCACATGTGAGACACTGAAAAATTAAGGAATACTATAATTCCACTGACATACTAAAAGAAAGTTATATAGGAAAGGTAAAAGCTTTAAAATAATGGGTAAGTAAAGATAAACAATTGGTAAGTGTAGCCTGTCCAGGAAGGTAGTTTGAGCAAAAGAACAAAAGGTAGTATAAATGCCACCTTCCTGTAGATTTGAGAAGTAGCTAAAAAGAACTTGAAGGTTTGTATTGCAAGGTAATGGATATTTAAATTAAAGCTAAATTTTGGAGGATTTTGGAATAAAGAAGCATAGGGAACATTTTGCAAATTACCTAATGGGAAACAAAGACAGGAATGTTTTAGAAACCTCACCTAACTGACAAGATATGAATCAAGTTCAAGCGTGAAGTAGGTGGTAGAGCAGGAGCGTGACAAGAAGACAGCCATGTTTTAGGAAATCAGCAGACAGCAGTAATTTGGGATGGCATGAAAGAGGGAGATGAAAATCCAGGATGATGAAGGAAAAATTGGATGGGTAGCAGTCGGGAAGGAGTGATTCTGACCCAAATTCCTAAGAAAGGGCGATGCTCACTCACTGGTGATTATGTGTCCTGGATTATCTGGGATGCATCTCTAATTCCAAATGTTTCCATCCATGGTTCTTGCAAAGTCTTTAGAATTCCAAAATGTCTGCCAAAATTCCAGTTCCTAGATGCCTTTCTCATGCAACTGTGCTTCGGAATCTGTGTCCTGTTTTATTTATTCATTTTTTTTAAAAGTCACAATCAACAAGGAAAAGTAAACCCAGGCAAAGAGTGAGGATGATGTAAGAGTAACATCATTTGACTCATCAGTGGAAACCAGGCTGTTTACAAAGCAGATGGCGTAGAGTGGAAAAATGGGGATTATGTTGTACTCACGGTTAATCTGTCCACATCACTGAGAGCAGTCTACAGAAAGCTCATTATTTTGGCTACAAGTTTTTCAACTGGAAATCTGTTATTATTACACTGTTTTGATTTTAGAATTTCTCCAAGAAGCAGCAGTATTTTTCCAAACCCAGAAGAACCCGCAGGAGAGGGTGAAGATGTTGAGGGGGAAAGAAGGAGAACCACAAATGCTGAGACTCTTGCAGATTTTGATGAGGTACAACTACTAAAAACGTTCATCCAAGAAAGGGGGGATACATCCTCATATGAATATTTTGAAAAACACTTTGTGTTTCTTTCATCCTCCCACACATAGCTCATTACTTGATTTCAGTGAATATGCAATGTCTACAAGGATAGGAGAACAAGGCAAATACACACATTGCATGGACACAGGCTTGTTATTTTTTAGGGTTGTTTATCCAAAATCTTTAGCATGGCCAAAAAGGTTACTGCAAGAGGAAAGAGTCCCTCTGAGGGGTGTGTGTGTGTGTGTGTGTGCGAGTGCATGTGTGAGTCTGTGCCTTAACAGTCTTTTTGGTTTGGTGGATGTCTCTATTCCTATCTTCTGAGGAAGGACAAACACCAATCATGCGATATGGTGCAAATGTTATTTCCCTGCATAAATATAGATTGGGAGAGGTCACTTGAAAATGGCAGTTTCTGGGGGAAGGACTTGTCTGAGGCATGATTCTGTACAGGGAAAAATGTAGTTGGAGGCGGTATGGAGCGCTCACTCATTTCCAGGTAAAAATAAAGCCCCCTTGTTATTTACTTGTCTCTACAGAAACCTGTCATCATTGCTAGCTGTCTACGGAAGGAATATGCAGGCAAAAAGAGAAACTGCTTTGCTAAGAGGAAGAAAAAAGTGGCCATAAGAAATGTCTCTTTCTGTGTTAAAAAAGGTTGGAGACAGTTGTTTTATTTTTTTTTTAATTTTTATTTATTTATGATAGTCACACACAGAGAGAGAGAAAGAGAGGCAGAGACACAGGCAGAGGGAGAAGCAGGCTCCATGCACCGGGAGCCCGACGTGGGATTCGATCCCGGGTCTCCAGGATTGCGCCCTGGGCCAAAGGCAGGCGCCAATCCGCCGCACCACCCAGGGATCCCCAAGGCAGTAGTTTTAACTGTTAGCAGAGTGATCTTGACCTCCCGAGATGAGGTCTTTGGGAGGCAGGACTAGTACCTGAATCTGGGGCCCTCTGCTGAAATCATGAGAGGTAGCCAGCTCATCAGCAGGCACGTGATTAAAAGCCTCAGTTACGAAAACAGTGGTGTTTTTCTTTTCTTTGCCTAAAAAGACAGTTATGTCCGTTCTGTTAAAACAGGCAAACAAACAAAAAAAGAACAACAGCAAAAAATAAAATAAATAAATTTTTTTTAAAAAGAAGAAAGAACGAAAAGAAAAGGAGCCAGTCCTTCTGTTAAGAAGGATGATGTAGCTTTTGAAGTAAGATGATTGATTTCCCAACAGGGAACGTACACAGATCAGACTCCCTGGGGCACCGGGGTGCAATCTCCATTCTAACAAACAGCACATTTTGTGGAAGTGTCTGTTAAATGCAACAGACTTTGGAAGCAAGATTTGTTTCAATTCTAGCTCAGCATCTTATTGGCTGGATGACCCTGCACAAGTCACATACCCTCCTTACCCTTCACTTTCTTTGCCTATAAAATGAAGTCAATAACAATGCTTAGGGGTGTGTGTGTGTGTGTGTGTGTGTGTGTGTGAAGAATAGGTGAAATAATGCATTAGTGCACTAGACACAGAGCTTGACACATAGTGAGCTTTCTAATAGCATTTGCTTTTATGTTTATTGAAATTATTTGAAGTTCTAATTCTGAGCATACCTATTTCTTTCAGGTGAAGTTATAGGGCTCTTAGGACACAACGGAGCTGGTAAAAGTACAACTATTAAGATGATAACTGGAGACACAAATCCAACTGCAGGACAGGTCAGTAAAACACACAGAAACATGGTCATTAATGCTGCCCAATGAAGCACTAAACAGTGAACATTTGATGACAATCTTAAAAAGGCATAAATGATCCTTTCGTATTAATCAATTGTGTTGTGCATTGAAATGAAGAAGATTAAAAATTTCTCCCTTAACAAATAAAAATTTCCTCCTTAATTCCAAAAATAGGTGCTGAAAAGGGTACGTATTGTCTACAACATATGCTTTATTGAATGAAAAGTAATGACATTAACAGGAAATATTTTGTTAAGTGAAGCTAAACATTAGCTTTCTTCATGGTCAGAAATCTTTGTGTTTTTTTTTGTTTGTTTGGTTTTTGTTTTTGTTTTAATTTTTGTTGACTTATGTAGCCTGACGATTTGTTGAATTGAATTGTCAAGATCCAGGATTTATTCAGAAAACAGAGATCATAGATTGGAGAAAAAAATAATGATTGTCTAAATTCCAAATCAAAAACTAGAATGATATATGGATGCCACTTGGCAGTACGCCTAGGCCAAGTTGGATAAAATGATTGACAGAGGTCCACAGGACAGAACGACTGAGCAGAAGCTACAGAAGGTTGAGGGAGGGCAGAGGGAGTGACCATGAAGAGAGGTTGTCTCATGGTGTGGATTGCAACAGAGGTCTCCAAATTATCTTTCCATTTCTACTCTTGCCCACATAGCGACCAGCGGAATCCTTCAAAGACGCAGATGAGATTGTGTCACTATCCTGCTTATCATCCTTCAGTTAGAATTGATCCAAAATCTTTACCATGGCAGAAAAAGGGCCTGTAAGATCTGGGCTCTGCGTATCTCCCACTCACATTGGCCTTTGGTCATCGTCCCTCTGTAGGATCTTTGGGTTTATTTTTCCATTGGCTGGAGTGCTCCTCATTCAGCTTTGTACTTGGTTGCCTCCTTCTCGTCTCCTTGAAATTTACCTCCCCACAAGGACTTTTCCTAACTACACTCGTAGCTACACTGGATCTTTTTCTTATTCTTTATCACATTTATTGCCTTGAAAGCTTTAAGCAGGGGCTATAATTCATCCCCGTATATCTCTATTTGTTTTTATTTTCCATCCCTCTCTCTAGATTGAAAGCTCTGCAAGCCCACATTAACTAGTCCTCTCTTCCTCTGTATTAGGGAAAGGCAATATGGCATTGAAGTCAAGGGTTGGATTCTGAAGGCAGAGTCCAGCTTTAACTGCTGGGGGTAGCTTGTGTGACCTTCTTCAAGTCTCTGAATCTATGCACATGTTAGTTTTCTCCTATGTGAAACAAAAATGATAAAACTACGACCTGAGTCATATAGAGTTCTTCAACACTATATAAATTACTTGATGATGTGCTCGCTTTGGCAGAACATATACTATAAATTACGTGATGAAGTAATTTGTATAAAATAATTTGATCAAATAATTCAAAACACATAAATGCTTAGATTCTAGCACATGGTAAGCCCTGGTACACATTACCTGTTAATATTATCGTATAGCACAATGACTGGTTCATAAAAATAATAAATGCCATTTAGTGGTGCTTATTGGTTGCTCTGTGCTGGACTAGTGCCAAGGACTTTTCATTTATTACCTTAGCTCAGATTTTCTCAAGCTTGGCACTGGTAACGTTTTGGACTGGATTTTTTTTTTTTTTTTGAAAGGACTGTCCTGTGCATTATAGGATGTAGGGTAGCATCCCTGGCCTCTATCCATTCCATCCCAGCAGCACCCAAGTATAACAATCAAAAACATCTCCAGACATTACCAAATGTCTTCTGGAAGGAAGATTGTCCCTAATTGAGAATCTTTGCCCTTTTAAATGCTCGTGATAAACTTGTGGAACAGGTCCTATAATTTAGCTAGTTTAACATTGAGGACACAGAATCCTCAACAAGTGTCTAATCCTTTGAACTCTTGGATCAATGAAGGAGGTCAAACAATGGACAACCAAATAAGCAGCCCTGAATTCAACCAACGTAATGGGCTTGGTAATAAAGGCTAAAATACAATAGAGGGATATGTCAATGTGGAATATCTTCCTTTTGATCTGTTGAGTTTTTACCATCTTTCTCCTCGAGCTAAGTGATCACTTACTTCCCTTTGCACTCTCGGCAGCCATGTGTGTAGGGGGAGTGCATCACTCAATTATGCACTGATGTGCACATACACATGTACACAAAATTTTGGGCTGAATGTGAGAATTAATTTTTTGTAGGTGATTTTGAAAGGGAACAGTGAAGGAGACTCCCTCAGGTTCTTGGGCTACTGTCCTCAGGAGAACGTGCTGTGGCCCAACCTCTCAGTGAGGGAACATCTGGAGGTGTTTGCTGCCATCAAAGGGCTGAAGAAAGGGGATGCTACAGTCACCATCACACGGTACCTGGGGGGGAGACACACCCTTTCTCTACTGGGGGTGATGTGATAGGAATGATGTTGACACAGAATTAACGAAGGGAGAGATTCTAACCAATGACTTCATGCCTGTGGTTATCAAGAAGCCAGCTGAGTGTTGTGTTCTTGCACACTAAGGCTGGATAGAAAAATTTTATTGATTATCCCTCATATAGAAAGGAGTCATTGAAAAATATGAATTTGCTAGGAAAGATTCATAAAGGATCCTAGGTGGTTTCAATTTTATGATCATTGAGAATACTCTTTTTAAAATGTTTCTGATATAGTGTTTGTTCTGATTTGCCCATCCCCCACTCACAGTCCCCACAGTTTGAGGATGATGTGGATTGACGCACTCTGCTTCCTTCAGGTTGGCGGATGCGCTCAAGCTGCAGGACCAGATGAAGCTGCCCGTGAAGACCTTATCCGAGGGAATAAAGAGGAAGGTAGGAACAGGGCCCGGTGTTACTCTGCGCACCCTGCCTGTCGGTGTCAGACACACTGTCCTCTCGTTCCAGCTGTGCTTTGCACTGAGCATCCTGGGAAACCCATCCGTGGTGCTTCTGGACGAACCATCCACGGGCATGGACCCCGAGGGGCAGCAGCAAATGTGGTGAGGAGGTGTCATGAATAAACTTAAGTGAACTGATTAGTCCTATAACAACTGGTCTTCAAAATCATTGTTTATAAGGCAAAAGACAACACGTTATCAGGAAATGAAATAAGGGGGAAAAATCTGACTCTCCATCACAGTCAATTTTTATTAAGAAGAAAAAGAGAATTCTAACACCCTAATACTTTGAGAATCTTGTTTTTCATCATAGGTCTTCCGGATATGCATGGCCTTTTTTTATAGTCAACCACATCCATCTCTTACTCAGTTTCAATTCCTACAGCATGACCTGATAATGTGGTTCTTATAGAGGAAAAAAAATCCCAAGTTCTTAGGATTCTGAAATCTGCTGTTTTGTACTTTATCATTACTTTCATGCTTTTAAATAAGTGCTTCTCCTTTTCCATCTTTCTTCCCATTGCCCTCTCATACATATCCTTGGAATTCAGCATTTCTAAATACCCCTTTACCCAATATCATCCTCTACATTCAGCCCCAGCCATGTTCTGAATTCAACACTCTGCCCAATAGTTGGGATATTGACATGACTGCCGTGCCTTCAAAAATCCTTTCTTTGTCTAATCTGAATTCACTAGTTGTTGCATGTTTGCCAGTGAAACATGCTTGAAAGTCTTGTCCTCTTACCTTGAGCGTTCCAGCTAGCTAACATTGCCCATGACCTAATGTAGGCAGACGATCCGGGCCACCTTTGGGAACACGGAGAGGGGCGCCCTCCTGACCACCCACTACATGGCAGAGGCCGAGGCCGTGTGTGACCGCGTGGCCATCATGGTGTCGGGAAGGCTGAGGTGGGTGCCCATCCCTGCCCACCCTTGGGCCTCCGTGGGCCAGGAGCAGAAGACATTTCCCCACATGGTGTTATCACTGTCCCCAGCTGAAGTGGCTGGTTGCTTCCCCTCTGCATGGCCCTGGCCTCTCTCTGGAGGCTGAAAATCACCAGGCATAGATTTATCTTTCCCTTCTCTTGCTTAACTTCCTCCTCCTCCTACCTCCAGATGTATTGGTTCTATCCAACATCTGAAAAGCAGATTTGGCAAAGATTATCTGCTGGAGATGAAGGTGAAGACCCCCACCCAGGTGGAGCCCCTCCACTGTGAAATTCTGAGACTTTTCCCTCAAGCTGCCCGGCAGGAAAGGTAGGCCCAGGTGTTGGTTTTTGTGTCTTCTATTATTCCGTTTTCTATTATTGTGAAGAGAAATAAAAGCCTTACTTGATCATTCTTTTTGGGTTTTTTAACTCTATGGTAATTGTATTTTAATTATTAGAGAAATTATGGTAATTGTGAGTATTTTAATTATTAGAGGAAGGCCCGATTCCAAGGGAATTTCCTTCCATGGGAGGGAAATGAGAGAGCAAAGTACTGATTTGGAAGCTGATTGTTGTAAGGGAATTTGCATTCCTGGCTGCTCGCTCATGGGCCAGGTCCTAACGTGTGCAAGGACCGAGGTCATCGGGATCCCTTCTAGAGGGTAAAACCATCCCCATTAAATACGATCACTAGTCTAAAACCAAGACCAGGCATCAGTCAATGCTCAGTGAGTGGAGGCTCTTAGCACTTTTATTATTATTGATAATGGCACTTGAGGCTCAGGTCGGTTAGACCACACCAAACCCTAGCAGCAGAGGCAGGAGGCAAACCTAGTGCTTTTGTCTTAAATGCTATTCTCTTCTCACTAAGGAAGAAGGATAATAAGTAATCCTGGGGTGCAGGCTCTGGGGGTTTCCTCTGTGTCTCATTCCTCCTGAGACCAAAAAGGAGCTTAGCTCTGAGAGCCTCCTCATGCTTCTTCTTCAGTAAAATGACTTCTTATTGGTTAAAGAACATTCACTACCTCTGTCCATTGCAATGCATGTGTCTATGCATTGAAATAAATTGTTGGCGATATTGTTGCTGCTGCTTATTTTTTATTTTATTTTATTTTTAAAAAGATTTTATTTATTTATTCATGAGAGACACCAGAGAGAGAGAGGCAGAGACATAGGCAGAGGGAGAAGCAGGCTCCTTGCAGGGCCCCCGATGTGGGACTGAATCCCAGGACCCCAGGATCACGACCTGAGCTAAAGGCAGATGCCCAACCACTGAGCCACCCAGGAGTCCCTGTTGCTGCTTTTTAGATGCACATCCATCAGTGGTTGTCTTCTTGCAACCTGGAGCTCAGCCTCACTCTCTATTCCTCATAGGTACTCCTCCCTGATGGTCTATAAGTTGCCTGTTGAGGACGTGCGACCCTTATCACAGGCTTTCTTCAAATTAGAGATAGGTAAGAGTCACTGTTTAGAGATAAGGACTCCAAGAAACAGAGAAATTCAAATCTTGCATTAAACCAGTATAAGAGGTACACGGACATGAAATTGTGCCATTATACCAGAAATAAAGTATTAAGACTTTTAATCCAGTGCTTCTCAACCACAAGTGATTTGGTGATGTCTGTGGATATCTTTGGTTGTCGTAACTAAGGCTGGAAGTTGGGGAGGGGGGTACGACTGGTATCTTGTGGGTTAAGGCCAAGGATGATGCCAAACATCCTGCAATGCACACAGGTCAGCTCCCTCTCACAGCATAGACGCATCAGACCAAAATGTCCTTTGTGGCAAGGGTGGGAAATCCTGTCCTAATTGAATGAGGCTCTAGAAGGAAGAGACCTTTGGCGTTTGTGACTGGAGTGTCCACAGATTCATACCAAAAAAATTTTTTTTTTTAATTTTTATTTGATAGTCACACAGAGAGAGAGAGAGAGGCAGAGACACAGGCAGAGGGAGAAGCAGGCTCCATGCACCGGGAGCCCGACGTGGGATTCGATCCCGGGTCTCCAGGATCGCGCCCTGGGCCAAAGGCAGGCGCCAAACCGCTGCGCCACCCAGGGATCCCCAAAAAAAAATTTTTTAGCCTGTTTGTACTCTTAGATAGCATTAGATGTTGATGAGGAGGTCCCTCTCTATGGGAGTGGGCTAAGACATAACTCTTTTCCAAACTCTTGGACTGTGATCTTTATGTACTGCATCGATCTATCATGGGCTCTGATTCTACCTATCACCACATATACCAGTGTATGACATCTGATAAAACGCTGCACACACTCCCCTCTTTTTCTTTTTATTAAGTGGGCTCCACACTGGGCGTGTGGAGCCTACTCCACGCCCAGTGTGGGCCCACCATGGAGCTTGAACTCATGACCCTTAGATCAAGACCTAAGCTAAAATCACGAGTCAGATACTCAACCATCTGAGTCACCCAAGAGTCCCTCTCCCCCTCTTCTTCACCTGTGCTTTCTTACTTTCACCTGTCAGTCATTAGAAGCCCCAGACATTCTAGTTCTTAGAGAAATTTTTCTCCTTGAGACAAGGTTACAATTGCCGGAGATAGCTTCTTTTCACTTCTTCCTTCTGCCGGTCACCTTTGCTCTATGGGCCATTTCTCACCGTGGCCATCCTGGCCTAGTGACCAATTTTGCATCACCCTAGGGAGAAGCATTCCTACAACAGACTCGGATCAGCATGAAGTGTTTTACAAACAGTTAGGAGAAGGGAGGGAGATGTTCCAGGAAGGCTGCCTCCCTAATGTACAGGGGAGTCTTTTCTTAAGAGCCTTCTTTTTTTTTTTTTAATAATAAATTTATTTTTTATTGGTGTTCAATTTGCCAACATACAGAACAACACCCAGTGCTCATCCAATCAAGTGCCCCCCTCAGTGCCCGTCACCCACTCACCCCCACCCCCGCCCTCCTCCCCTTCCACCACCCCTAGTTCGTTTCCCAGAGTTAGGAGTCTTGATGTTCTGTCTCCCTTTCTGATATTTCCTACCCATTTCTTCTCCCTTCCCTTCTATTCCCTTTCACTATTTTTTATATTCCCCAAATGAATAAGACCATATAATGTTTGTCCTTCTCCGATTGACTTATTTCACTCAGCATAATACCCTCCAGTTCCATCCACGTTGAAGCAAATGGTGGGTATTTATAATTTCTAATGGCT
Organism: Canis lupus baileyi; assembly: GCF_048164855.1. Taxonomy (NCBI): domain Eukaryota; kingdom Metazoa; phylum Chordata; class Mammalia; order Carnivora; family Canidae; genus Canis; species Canis lupus. The sequence goes on from NC_132853.1 coordinate 45,143,176, forward strand.
GAGGAATATTCCATTGTATACATAGACCACATCTCCTTTATCCATTCATCTTTCGGTGGACACCGAGGCTCCTTCCACAGTTTGGCTATTGTGGACATTGCTGCTAGAAACATCGGGGTGCAGGTGTCCCGGTGTTTCATTGCATCTGCATCTTTGGGGTAAATCCCCAGCAGTGCAATTGCTGGATCATAGGGCAGATCGATTTTTAACTCTTTGAGGAACCTCCACACAGTTTTCCAGAGTGGCTGCACCAGTTCACATTCCCACCAACAGTGCAGGAGGGTTCCCCTTTCTCCACATCCTCTCCAACATGTGTTGTTTCCTGTCTTGTTAATTTGCCCCATTCTCACTGGTATGAGGTGGGATCTCATTGTGGTTTTGATTTGTATTTCCCTGATGGCAAGTGATGCAGAGCATTTTCTCATGTGCATGTTGGCCATGTCTATGTCTTCCTCTGTGAGATTTCTGTTCATGTCTTTTGCCCATTTCATGATTGGATTGTTTGTTTCTTTGGTGTTGAGTTTAATAAGTTCTTTATGGATCTTGGAAACTAGCCCTTTATCTGATAAGTCATTTGCAAATATCTTCTCCCATTCTGTAGGTTGTCTTTGAGTTTTGTTGACTGTATCCTTTGCTGTGCAAAAGCTTCTTATCTTGATGAAGTCCCAATAGTTCATTTTTGCTTTTGTTTCTTTTACCTTCATGGATGTATCTTGCAAGAGGTTACTGTGGCCGAGATCAAAATAGGTGTTGCCTGTGTTCTCCTCTAGGATTTTGATGGACTCTTGTCTGACATTTAGATCTTTCATCCATTTTGAGTTTATCTTTGTGTATGGTGCAAGGGAGTGGTCTAGTTTCATTCTTCTGCACGTGGCTGTCCAATTTTCCCAGCACCATTTATTGAAGAGACTGTCCTTTTTCCAGTGGGTAGTCTTTCCTGCTTTGTCGACTATCAGTTGACCATAGAGTTGAGGACCCATTTCTGGGTTCTCTATTCTGTTCCACTGATCTATGTGTCTGTTTTTGTGCCAGTACCACACTGTCTTGATGACCACAGCTTTATAGTACAACCTGAAATCCGGCATTGTGATGCCCCTGGCTCTGGTTTTCTTTTTCAATATTCCCCTGGCTATTTGGGGTCTTTTCTGATTCCACACAAATCTTAAAATAATTTGTTCTAACTCTCTGAAGAAAGTCCATGGTATTTTGATAGGGATTGCATTAAATGTGTAAATTGCCCTGAGTAACATTGACATTTTCACAATATTAACTCTGCCAATCCAGCCTTCTAATGTTTCTGCTTTTAAACATGTTCCCTCCCATTCAGATTCCTTCTGTTGTGTTTCACTTGCTAAAACTAAAGTTCTGCTTTCTGTTATCACAGTTTTCTGCCCCACTGTTGTTGGAAATATAACTTAGCAATTCTTTTCCCCCTTCCAAATGTTAAATTAGACACAGTTACATTCTCAGTGATAATGCCTTTATTAAGTAGGCTCAGCAGTGTACAAGCACAACGCATGTCCCATGAACATTCTTTTGACCATTCCTTAGACTCATGCTCCCATAGCATCAGATCACTTTAGGGTATTGCAACCTGCAACAGAACTCTGGCCTCGCGTGCTCACTCCAGGTCAGAGTTGCTTAATATCTGGAAACTTGGATCTAAGGAGGCCAGAGGGATGGTTTTATCTTCCTTCTTATCTCATACCCTTCTCTGTGCATATGCTGATGTTTTGAGCCTCCCCAGTATGGAGTGTAAGGGGAGAGAAAAAGAGAAAATTTGACAGCTAAGCTAGATTTGATCATTAGAGCCATACTATGGCATCAGGGCCTCCTGTGCAGAGATGAAATCCTTGAAGACTCCCTCTCCCCTCCCATCTGTAACTTCTGACTACAGCTTTCACTCTGGGGTGGGTGATGTCTTCTTCTCTTGGTCTCTTGGTCTCTTGCAGCCCCTGGGCCACTTCTTGGAATCCCCATACCTTTCCAAGAGATCTCTTAGAGTACCTCCTGTTGGATCCAGCGTCTTTGCCTCTCCAAACTCTGAAAGTACAGAGCCATCACCGTCCATAATTTTTTATGTGTTCCAAGACATGAGTCAAGGACACAATCCCATTTCCCCAGATTGCAGGCCAATCCCACCAATTCCTCTGGCCACAGAGAGGAGAAAGGAAAAGCAATCTGATAATTGCCCACAAGAAACCTCTCTGTTCATTATTTTCTTCCTTTTATGGATCTGCATGTTTGAGGTCTTAATCACAGTCCACATTGATAATAAATGGTAAACGGAAAGTAGGATAATTCAACCAAGTTTGGTTTATGCAGGGACCGTTTGCAAAGGGGCAAGGAGCAGTGTGATCACCCAAGACTAGAAACAGCAGAAGTGTTGCTATTCTTAGGTCCAAAGGGATTAAGAGAGGATGCAGTGGTTAGAACCCGGGAGCAGAATCATGTAGAATCTGCGACCCTGTGAGAAGAAGTGACTTTCAATCAAGGGACAAAGCTGATGTCAGGGTGGGCAGGAAGGCATAAAGGCCTTGACCTCCCTCTGCTCTGTCCCTCCTCATGAGCTCACTGGTGGAAACCATCAGAAAAAGCTTCTTAAGTCAGCCAGTGGAGCAAAGAGCCGAGCAGAGCAGAGTGAAGGCAGATGTGGAGGGGGACATGCTAGTGTTCTAGCGCAGAGGGAACTGTCTCCCCACTGACCCTGCATAGGTGGTCTGGAACCTCACACTGCTTTCCTCTTGTGTGCCCCTCCCTAAACTCCAAGACAACGGAGAGAATTTCCATCCTGTTACAAGACCACATGGAGAATTTACCTTTCCGTATTTAGTATGGGCGCTGCCCAAGCCAGCACATGTCTTTCCATAGTTAGTCTGAGAATACTTATTACCTTATCTTTTATAGTTAAAATCTGTTTGTATGTTTTGTATATCACTTGGTAAAACTCTCCAAGTTTAAAAAAAAATAGATGAACTCCTAACGTATGTCTGTCCTTCTGCAGTTAAACAGAGCTTCGATTTGGAGGAGTACAGCCTCTCCCAGTCCACCCTGGAGCAGGTGGGTCAGCGGTAGGGACCCTGTGTCATCCGTGGAACATCCATGTACAACATGTGCATGCGCTTTGCACTCACTTGCCAGCAAGAGGGGGCAGCGTGACATCCCTGTCTCTCTCTGTCTTGCCCCTCTCAGGTTTTCCTGGAGCTCTCCAAGGAGCAGGAGCTGGATGACTTTGATGAAGAACTTGACCCTTCAGTCAAGTGGAAGCTCCTCCCACAGGAAGACCCTTGAAGCCCCAAGCTCCTCCCACAAAGAGACCCTGGAAGCTCCAAATACTCTGTTTCTTTTGAATCTTATGCCTCTTTTTAAAGACAATATTTTCTGTCATAAATATATCTTATCTCAGATATGATACAAAATGCTTCTGACACCCATGTCACCTTTTTTCTCAATAATACGACACCTGCAAGGACTAAGGAGTAAAGTCAGTGAGAACAGTCACGACAGTGGACCATGGGGCCTCTGTACGGGCAACTAAATCCCGCATGTCATACAGTAGTAAATAAAAAATGCATTTATTATAGAATGTTTGGGTTTCTGAAGATGATACAGACATTCTCTAATTTTCTTTTTCTGAACATTAAAATATTGACTCTTTCCTTATCCCGTTGAATTAAGTGCATAAGTATAAAGTTAAGACCTAATCCTGGTTTTAGGGGAATAGGAGGCCTTGATTGCAGCAGCACAGTAGTTGCTTTTCTTTTTTTGAAGTTTTTATTTAAATCCCAGTTAGTAAAAAAAAATTAAAAAATTAAAAAAATAAATCCCAGTTAGTCAACATATAGTGTCATATTACTTCATGTGTCCAATACAATGACACACACTTCCGTACAACACCCGGCGCTCATCACAAATATTTACTTTCTGTAATTCAAGGTTTGTTTGGTTTTTGGTTTTTGGTTTTTGTTTTGTTTTGTTTTGTTTTGATTTGTTTGCTTATTTGTGATACACAACTTTTTCTTTTCTGTCTTTTTTTTCACATTTTAATATTGTACAGTCTATGTTTTGTCTGTCGTGATTATAAAGGCAATTTGAAACCTGTTAAAATAAGTAATTTCAGCAAGAATTTGAGTAATCAATTAAAAATGACGTATCTTACAATTTTAAAATATATTTCTCATTTTATATGTTTTCTTGTGCTGCAAGGATCTATTCTTATGCAGACTTTAATTTCTCATTGTTTATGTATGTTATGACCTCTCCAACTGATGATCCTGTAAACACCTTAAAATCAGTGCAATATACTTGTATACTCTTATTTAGGTGAGTTTTTTGTTGTTCTTGCTACTATTATTGTTGTTAGCTGTTATGGACTGAATTGTATTCCCCCAAAATTCCTATGTTAAAGCTCTGAACTCCAGTGTGGCTGTATTTGGAGAGAGATCAAACCTTTAAGGAGATAATAAGGTTCAATGAGGTCATAATATTGAGGCCTTAATCCAATAGCACTGGTATCTTTACAAAAAAGGGGACAGACACCACATCCCTCTATGCATTCACAGGGAATAGATCACATGAGGACACGGTGAGGTGGCTATCTGGAAGCCAGAAAAAGGGACGTCACCAGAAACCACATTTTCTGGCACCTGTCCTGGGAGTCCCCATTTGGAGATGAGCTTCCCTACAGAGTAACCTGGACTATTCAGGATGGAACCATGAAACACACACCTATACACCAACACAAAACCAAAAAATGAAACTCCTTTGACAAAGTGGTATCAAGCTACTAAGATTACAGACATTGTGGGATTGTTTGTTACAACAGACAGTCAATATTATGTTAACTAACACAGGTGCCAGGAAAGGGGTGGGGAAAAACCGTGAAGTAAATATTTCTTGATTGGACCACACTGATGCAATTGCCATAGACCTTTGAACTATTCTAAGCTGCCTGTCCCCAATCCTTGCCTGCATCAGCTCTACAAGTGTGACCGTTTCTTCACTTTCAACCCATCTGTGCCACACCATCCTCAAAGTATAGCCCAATAACAGTAACTTCCAACCCAAGACATAATGCCTTTGGATGAGTCTACCCTTTGTTGTATTGTAAAAAAAAACAAGAAAGGATAACCTAACTTAGAAATACAAAGTTATATTGAGTGAATTTTTGGAGTATTTGAAGTAGAAAGTAAGAATAATTTATTCTAAGGGCTTAATAAATGAAAATATTGCAGTGATGATGAATAAATAATTTTAATGATATGGGGTTTATTTTTCTCATACTAGATGTGCTTTTCTCAACAGTGGCACTGTTGATACTTTGTACCAGACAATTCTTTGTTGGGGAAGGGAGAAAGGAGAGGCTGTACTATATATTGTAGAATATTCAATGGCAATCCTGGTCTCTACCCACTAGATGCCAGTAGCAATCTCCACCTGAGTGTGACAATCAAAAATATCTCTAGGCATTTTCTAAATCACCCCCTTGCATTATATGTCTTTAAACCAACTGCTTGGGGCAGCCCGGGTGGCTCAGCAGTTTAGTGCCGCCTTCGGCCCAGGGCCTGATCCTGGAGACCCGGGATCGAGTCCCACATCTGGCTCCCTGCATGGAGACTACTTTTCCCTCTGCCTGCGTCTCTGCCCCCCCCTCTCTCTCTGTGTCTCTCATTAATAAATAAATTTTAAAAATAAAATAAACCAACTGCTTGGTAATTTTATCATCTTGGAGCCAAGTAAAAAATGAATTAAAGACAGTGGATTTCTTCATTTGGGGGTTTTGATGCCTTGCATTAAATACTTTGGACTAAACTAGAAAAATTGTTATTTTTGAAGAAATCTAGGGACTTCAAAATAAAAATGGTCAATACTACATTTTAAAATTTGCAGGCATTAGAGTAACTTCTGTTTGAAGTTCATGTCTCTGTACTTTATAAAGAGAGTCCAAGTTTCAGTAATGTGTTACACAATGGTCTGTGAATTATTTCAGTGAGG